>NC_069499.1:156904174-157504174 GCF_027579735.1 Bombina bombina
TATTATCTACTTAGCTTTCTTCTCTTGGCATCATTTGTTGGAAATCATACCTAGGTAGTCTTAGAAGTTGGGAGCTAGCTGCTAATTGGCAATTGGCAATAGAAGTAAATTGGAAAGTTGTTGAAAAATGTATGCTCTATCTGAATCATACATTTTTTTTGAGTTTCATGTCCCTTTAAAGATTAAAGGATATATATATATATATATATATATACATACATACTTTTTTACATTGTTATTTATCCCCTAAAATACCCAGAACCTTTGATGGCATTTTTTAAAGTGTAAGGGCTTCAGTGAGTTCTAAAGAAAGAGACAGTTGATCTTGCTGGATACTTCAGTTATAAAGACCAATATATAAAGCAAAAACTACATAGATGTGTGTTTTCAGTTGTTGAACTTTGTAGAACTGAACCAGCTGGGAGTCATTTTACAGTAATGTGAGAAATATTACTCAATACATCCACTAAGTTGCATCTCTACGGAAACCAGTCTGTGCGCACAATACATTATTTCTCTTCAACTTACTCAGCCCTTCCTGTGCCCTCGGGCTGCACCAGTCAGACACATGTCAAGTTTACTTGAATTCAGAGAGACAAGTGAAGTATAAAAAAGCAAACACACTTGTTACTGTAAGTAATTATTGTAGAACCAAAGCATGTTTGATTAATAGGGGGACACAGACCAATAAAATGTTCTTAAACAGATTTTTAAAAAATAACTTATTTTTTTTAAGCAGTATGGTTCTGAAATGTATAAATGTTATCATTTGTAACATATAAGTTTGTTTTTGCAATATTTTGTGCGGCACTTGTGTTTCTTCATTCTTACATTTTGTTTGTCATGAACTGAAGCTTCTCTGGACAATTACAGAAGCTAGTTGTAACATCCGTATCAGAGGAGATCAAACAGTGACTGAAATATCTGATTCAGGACGGCAAAAAAAGTTTGGTTCTCCAAGAGAACTAATTGATTGAGTTTTGTGCTTACTGTAGACACTTGATCATATCAAATTTGCAGTTCAAATTAAATTTATATGTAAAAGCCACCATTCGCAAAGGCCCCATAAATGCAGCAATATATACATGTGCATGTACTGACCAATGCTTGAGAGTTCACCAAGATTAATTTAACCATATGAATGATGTCTACATACATATTAAACAAGTGTTGCAAAAAAATAGTAAAAATAATAGTGCTATTTTGCGCTATCATCTCTCAAGCGAAATCAATGGTGCTTTTATTTTTGCACTTATATTACAAGTTGAAAGGAATATATTAGCGCTCGGGTTAACGTCACCCATTTGAAAGTAATAGTATAATTTAGACTTATCCATAGTTTATTATACAGATTACAGCACCAAGCTCTTACACCTACCCAGTCTCTGGAACACATTCTGGGCATATGGTTATTAGGAATGAATTATATTTAAATAATACACTATATCTATTTATCATCTATCTATCAGTATATATGTATGTGTGTGTGTGTGTATATATATATATATATATATATATATATGCAAACAACAAATGTTGTGCAAAAGAGATTTTCAGGGACATTTCCAGGGACAAAAAAAAATCCAGGGACATACAACAAAATCCAGGGACTGTCCCTGGAAATCAGGGACTGTTGGCAACTATGGGGGGTGCACTGAAAAACTCATGTCTGTTATGTCTGTTATTGCCCGAGTGCTAAGACAAAGGTGTGCTAAGCACAAGGTGTGCTGAACCATAGGTGAACTAAGTCAAAGGTCAAATAGGGGAGTTCTTCACTAAATTTTTTACTATTGAAATATATGTTTAAAGCACTGCACACATACAAACATACACATACATTTACACACACACATATATATATATATATATATATATATATATATATATATATACACATACACATACATACACCAGCACCTTGACACATACCATATCCCTTTAAATCAGTGTTAAAGTTTTTTTTTCCAGTAGTAAACCTTTATTTTACATTTAATATGTATAAATATTAGTGAAAGGGTTTTTTTTAAATATATTTTGGGTGAGATTACAAGTCGCGCGACAAATCTAAATTTACCGTTAGTAAAAACACCACTAGCGATATGCTTTTTGCGCTTCTCGGGATCCGCTCATATTACAAGATAAAAAAAAATGTTTTTTTGCTAGCGGTAGCCCGAGTAGCACAAACATTGCTAGCGGCGTTTTGGTGTGCGTATGCATGTGTTCTCCCATAGAAAGCAATGGACTAAAAAAACACCCTACTCACGAAAATGACAAAAAAAGTGAAAAAAAAAAAACCCTACCATAAACCCCTAGTCTAATAACCCCCAATCCGCCATCAATGCACAACGCAAACACTAAATAAAACTATTAACCCCTAAACCGCCATCCCCCCACATCGCAAAATATCTAAATATATTAACCCCTAAACCACCACCCCCCCCCACATTGCAAACAATCTAAATAAATTATTAACCCCTAAACCGCCATCCCCCCACAACGCAAAGTAATAAACTAACAACTAAAGACCCTAACCTACCACCCTCTTACTTAACCCCAATTAAAATACCCATAAATTAAATAAAAATTATACTAACTACCTTAAAAATAATTAAAACTTACCTGTAAAATCAGATTAAAACATAAGCTTACGAGGCGGAGCTAGCCTGAGAGGAGTACAGACGTGGAGTGAATGAGCTCCTGCATACTTTTGCTAATTTTACATTAAAAAGTGGACTATAGTTGGTTTATTGATGCTGGCTATCTAAACTGAGACACTGGGTCTTCGGTGGCACTAAAGGATTGGGGACTATATACTCTGTTTTACTTATTTGGAGATCTAGCACAGACGAAACAGTAACCGCTCATCTGCAGCAGCGGAACCCGGAGTTCAAGCAGACAGTCCGACTCCGGCCGACTACAGAAGAGGAGACCGCCTGAAAGTACCGGTGAGTCGGAAGATCACTGAGGGATAAATACCCTAATAGTAGTCACTGCTGGCGATACGGGGCAAAAGAGCGCGAAACAGCGCCATTGCTCTGTGACGTCACGATAGCATACCCGGAAGAGACGGAGAGAGGTGGCTCCAACAAGAGACATAGAAAGTAAAAACACACAGCTCAGCTGCTCTCTTAGAGACTGAGAAACTCCCGGTACACACATAATATAAATATCCTGCTGACACTGAGTAAGAGCAAGAGTGTGGGAACATTATAACCGCAAGGTACAAATTATAACACAGGATCTGATCGCTACGATAGCCTTAAGACCAATCTGATCACTGCATCATACTATATTGCCTTTGAATAACAGCAGCAATCAATTCTTGAACAAACTCCTATAAAGTAACATCGTACTGTCTGACAAACAAAAGAGATTAATAATTAGAGTTGGGAGAGGGAAAGTCTCTGTGTGCTGCTGTGGCGGTTTGACCTATACTGAAAAAAGAAAACAAACACTGCAGGTGATCCACAATCTAACTGATTCCTAAACAACAATCTGTTATATAATATAGACAGACTACCCTACTGAACTGCAGGCTGATATTTGCGTAGCCCAGGTGATCTGGACCCCAGTTGATAACCGGGATATATTACAATATAGGTTCCGGCTAGTGAAAGGGGAATCCCCAAATCCTTACTCTCTAACCTCTGCAGTGACTTTATACACCTTAACACTCTAACCACAAGACAGAGGCATACATTCAACTGCCACTACAAAAGAGTCCTCAAAGTAACGTTCTACAAGCTCATTAGAAACACCTTATCCACTCCTTATCCACATTCTAACGTCTGCTCCTATCACTAAGTGGACACTTAAAAGCTCCCCCCAACAATCAGCTATAGCATAGCGGCAGTGCTATAGGAGGACCTCCTGTCACCTTCCTCTCCTCCCCCCTTTCCTGCCAGCCCAAAGTGGTGGCAGGTCATACCCCTTGAACCTTTTCCCGAGATCATCCTGTGAGGATAAATACCCTGAGGAGAGGGAGATCACTAATTCATAATATTCTATAACTAACCTTGAAGTCACCCTACAACTGAGAAAAGTAACCTACAGCAGACACATCGGGTGCTGAAACACATACTTCTCAGCACTCCCCAGAGTCCGACTACACTTAACCTACCTTCTGATATACTCCTGGGATAATATAACATAGGAGAACAAGTGGAATAAAATGTAGACTACATCCTAAGAAGGGAAAATTTCTAATGGGGGAACCGAAGGAGATCTAAAATAATAAACATAACACTGATATGAGTCATACCATGTTTTAAAGATTGATAAACATACCTCTTGTTATCCTAAATGAGCTGCCTCCCCGAGACAAACAATTAAAACTGAATCTGGGTTTCCACAATCAAAATACAAGTACATACACTGTAAGGCTTTTGATCTGGCAAAAAACTGCTACTCCAGAAGATAACAGATTCATCCCTAGCAGTAAACAATACCACTCTCTTGGCTATATCTGTGATACGTCAAGATGTCCACTAAAAGACTCACTAAGGGAGACAAAACAACCAAAACAACAGCTGTGTCCACATTCTTCAAACCATCTCAGACAGCTAAACACTTGACAGACACAGAAGCAGAGGAGGAGCTGGACGCTGACCATCAACAATCACCACAAGACAAAAGTCCTTTAACAAAAGCTGACCTCAGAAATTTAGTATCTAAACAGGACATTGCAGAGAATTTTGACAGGCTATGGGAGAAAATTGACACTATTCATTCATCTGTGACCAGCAGCCTATCCGAAATCAAATCTGACCTACAAGAGATGGGCAATAGAATTGAAACACTAGAAGATCAAAAAGACTCCATGGTGGAACAAATGGACGAAATGTCCCAAACCATGTCCTCACAACAACAATTATTGGAGGAATTCCAGGATAAAATAGAAGATCTGGAGAACAGGAGCAGGAGGAATAACATTCGACTTAAAGGAGTTCCTGAGGAGGTGGGCCCCACAGAAATCCCACGCTATCTTGCCCAACTCTTCACCCAAATCACAAATTCCCCAGCCTACTATGTTTTCCACTTAGAAAGAGCACACAGGGCACTAAAAGCCAAACCCAAACCAGGCCTGCCCCCAAGAGACATAATAATTAAACTAACTTTCTTCCCAGACAAAGAAAAAATCCTACAAGCAGCAAGGAAAAACCCAACCTATAAACACCAGGGCAACATCATACAATTTTACCAAGACCTCAGTGTCAGAACACTGCAAAGAAGGGGATCCTTGCGCCCTCTTACCACAATGCTCAGAAAACACCAGATACCATATAGATGGGGGTTCCCATTTGCCCTACACATTATTAAAGACTCCAAAACAGTCACACTAAAAGACCCTGAGGATATTCCTGAGATCTGCAACATCCTATCACTGGAGACACCCAGTATCCCAAGCACAACACCAAATCAAGAGAAAAACAAAGGCCAAGACAAACACCCAGATTCTCTAAAATGGCAGAATATCAATTATAAAAAACAAAAAATAAAGGAAACAAGGGGGAAAATCTCCTAGATGGTATCCTGTTTGTGGCATGGATACAGGAACTCAAACTATACTACTTTAGGAGCCTGAGAGTCGGAAAGATTGACTGAGAGAAAAATATCCAGAGATAGCCTTCGTTCACCTTGAAAGCATCTGCAACTACAAATCTTTGGACCTTTCCCACCTATCACTCAGAGACTCCTGTTAAGTTTCACTACTAGAAAAGTTATCAGTTGTTATGGAAATTTAATTTCCCCCAGGACAATTTAGTATCATACTAGTTTATGTTTACTCTTAGAATGCATAATAGTTTTACTCCTTCTGTTGAGGATTCCACAGCACTGTTTGCTATGTTATTAACATTGTTTTTCTTTCCTAGCTTCCCTCCCATCCCCAGTGACGACACAACACTTCCTATCAATTACATTTCAGATCGACTACAAACGGTAATGTCAGGTTTACAACCCGAAGATCCTCAGGTAATAAAAATCTCACTACACCAACCCAAAACAAACACACTAACATGATCCCCAAAATAAAACTAATATCCAATAATGTTAGTGGGATAAATACTAATATAAAAAGATGGATGGCGATGACACAGTACACCTCTTTACATGCCAACATTCTATTTCTCCAGGAGACCCACCTACTTAAAGATAATATCCCAAAGTATTGGGCAAAAAATTTTAATACCCATTTTCACTCAACCACCACATCTAAAAAGCGGGGCACATCCATCCTCATTCATTCTTCACTCAATTTCAAACAGGAAGATTCTATCGCAGATACTGAAGGGAGGTACATAATAGTGAAAGGTAGAATTTCAGATACCGAAATTACCCTATGCAATGTTTATGCTCCAAATGAGAATCAGCACAGCTTCTTCCAACAAATCTCAAACTTACTAACACAATGGTCCCACACCAAAATATTTATAGCAGGAGATTTTAACATCACCATGAGACCTATTAACCCGACCGAATCCAAACCCCTAACCAACAAACAAAACAGACATAATCGCATTGTCAAATCAATCCAGGAACACCTACTACCTCATTCCCTCATAGAAACTTGGAAAACACTATATGGCTCGACCAACGACACTACATTTTACTCCGCTGCACATAAATCCTACATCAGATTAGATTACATTTATGTAAGTCAGATATTACAACCCTTATTACACAACTCCCAGATACACAATTGCGTATGGTCGGACCACTCGATCCTCACTCTTCAGGTAGAGGGTTTGTGTGACCCAAACAGAAGTAAAACTTGGACCTTTGACAAATCATATATTAGAGACCCCCAAACACATGACAAAGTACTGAGATTACTAACTGAATACTGGCATATAAATATAGATACTGCAACTAATCCAGGGATCACGTGGGCGGCTCATAAAGCGGTCCTAAGGGGGATACTTATTAAGGAAAAAGCGCAGCAGATTAGAAAATATAGACAACAACTAGAACAGTTCTACTCAGAAATTGAGGAATTGGAAAAACGACATAAACTCAATAAGACAAAAGCCAATGCAAATGCTCTCCACCTAAAAAAAACAGCATTAGCTACACTGCTTCATTCGCAAGCCACCAGAACAATACAACGCCAACAATCACAATATTTTATATTTGCTAATAAGCCTGACAGATTCATGGCACATAAAATCCGAGAACGCTGTAGAGCCTCAGTAATCTCCGCGATTGAAACACCTCATAACACAGTAACCTCACACCCACAAGAAATTGTAGACACCTTCGCAACATATTACGGTGCCCTATACGATGGGGAAAAAGTCCTACACAACACAGACACTGAAAAACTTACCTCATCCTTCTTCAACCACGACCTACTACAGACTATATCTAAGGAACAGTTAGAATCCCTGAATTCCCCCATATCCACAGTAGAAGTACTAGGGGCTATCAAAGATCTCAAACCGGGAAAAGCGGCGGGCCCAGATGGCTTCCCAGGCGACTATTATAAATTATTCAAAATAACACTGATTCCACACCTTGTCAAACTATGTAATCATCTCATGGAAGGGGGGGCCATCCCACCTGAGCTCCTGGCAGCAAAAATAGTTGTAATTCCCAAACCAGGGAGAGATCACAAGAAATGCCAGAATTATCGCCCAATATCCCTGATTAACCAAGATCTTAAAATATTTACAAAGATATTGGCAAACAGATTAAAACATATTATACCACACCTAGTCCACCCAGATCAGATGGGCTTTGTCAAAGGTAGGGAAGCTCCAGACAATATCCGCAAAGTCACCAACTTAATTCAGACCTTAAATGAAACACAAACGCCTTCTCTGCTCTTATCATTAGACGCGGAGAAGGCGTTTGATAGAATTGATTGGAATTATATGTTTGTAGTGATGCATAAAATGGGGTTTGAGGGGGCATTCATTAAGGCATTAAAAGTTATCTATTCCATGCCGGGAGCTCAGGTTTCATCTGCAGGATACAAATCACAACCCTTCCCAATTCGTAATGGGACTAGACAAGGTTGCCCTTTGTCTCCATTACTTTTCGCCCTTTGCATTGAACCTCTGGCCGCCAAAATCCGCTCTCAAGTAGACATCTCGGGAGTTAAGTTAGCTAAAGTGGAACATAAATTGGCTTTGTTTGCGGACGATATTTTATTGACTGTGACTAACCCCTTAGTATCATTACCCAACCTCTACCAAACACTAGCAACCTTCTCTACCATATCGGGATTCAAAATAAACACAGAAAAATGTGAAGCCCTACCCATTGCACTACCACAAATGACTCAGACGCTATTAGAAACTAATTTCAACTTTAAATGGATGAAACATTCATTAAAATACCTTGGAGTTCACCTTCCTTCCTGCCCTTCACATCTATATAAAGTAAATTATATCCCATTGTTCAAACAAATTAAAAAAGATTTATCAAAGTGGAAAACCTATAGATTTTCCTGGCTAGGCAGAGTGGCCGCGGTTAAGATGACAATCTTGCCAAGGATCTTGTATCTCTTTAGAACACTCCCTATCCAAATTGTCAAAACAGATATAGACTCATTGCAAAAAGAGATACTAATCTATATAAGAGGAGACAAAGCGAACAGGATTGCTAAATCTATCCTGACTAGACACAGGACTCTGGGAGGTATTGGGGTCCCCAATTTAATGGAATATTACCACGCCGCCAGATTAGCACAAGATAGTCTATTACTAAAAAGAAATAAAGAAATTATCTGGCCTACTCTAGAAACAACGTTGGGTGGTTGGGGGGAAACGGATACCATTATTTGGGATCCTGAGAAAGCACAATCCAAACAAGAATCATATAGACCCTACACTACAAACACCACAATAACTACCTGGAAGAAAGCAAAAACCAAATACAATCTTATTCCACAATATTCCTTATACATCCCGATAAAATATATTTTGCCCAGAGAACTCTGGGATCAACTGCAGAAATGGGAAAATAAGGGTCTCTATAGAGTAGCAGATTTTATAGAGGGAGGAACTACACTTACATTTAACCAACTTCAAGAAAAGTTATCCCCCTTGAAATTGAGATGGTATTTATACCTACAGATTCATTCAGCCACCCAGATATATCTGAAACATCCAAGAGAAAGGTACACCGCGCCACTAGAACATCTTTGTAAATCGCAAGAACGAGATAAACATACTATTTCTATCCTCTATACAAATATTCAAATATCACAGAATAAAATCAAAACCCCTACTATGATAGCTTGGGAAAGGGATCTCCACATTTCTAAAGAAACTAAAGAATGGGAAAAGATATTTCTAAAGGCTGAGAAGGGACTTATAAGTGTAGATCTTAAGGAGAACATAATCAAGACTATACACCGATGGTATCTAACACCCATTAGAACGGCTCATATGCACACACAGGGAAGTCCCTTATGTTACAGAGGGTGCGGGGAGGTAGGAACATACAAACATATGTGGTGGGACTGCAAAGAAATTACAGGGATATGGCAACAGCTATCCTCCTTCCTTAGTCACATACTGAATGAAAGTATAGATCTTACCATCCAACAGGCCCTTCTACACATAAATATTAGTACACTTAATAAACATATCAACACATTTATTAGGATATTGTGTACAATCACAAGGACATGCATAGCCAGATATTGGAAGACAGGCAGCCCAACCTGGACGGAAATTTATAATAAAATCCAATATACATATACTATGTATGAGCTGGCATCTCACACCCTAGACAATAGAGAAACTTTCCTAGCGATATGGTATTACTGGATAGCTAAATAAATAAAAAATTGAAACACAAAAATAACGAGTGATTTTACCTACTGCGAAATCACTCCCTAATAATCACATCAGGTTGTGTCGTCACTCCCCTCCTCCCCCCATCCCCCCTTCCCCTTTTTTTTTCTTTTTTTTTTTTTCTTTATATCCTATTTATATAATTTTACCTCCTAAGGAGGATATACCTCTTTAAAGTTAATTTATGTAGAGTTAATTCAGGTGACCTCAGATACTGTGAAATTGCTATCGTAACTCAACAATAGGTTAATATGGAAGTTAAATTAGATATTTGCTCTACCCCTTAAGAGAGGGTCCCTAACACCACGGAAGATACTCAAATCATCAGGTGAAAAAGATGACCTACGAATATTACCACCTATCTTTCATTCCAGAAACCAAAAGGACATTCAAATTTCATTGGGAATGAGTAGAGCACTGTAAACCTTACCACATTAGCTATATTGTTTGCTATATAAATGATGTTATTCTGAATGTCTTCTTCCTAACCTTCATGTAGAGGGAATTACATGGAGGGGAAGGTATGTCTGTAATTGTTTTCAAAGTTTCAAAATAATGACAATAAAAAATATTTAAACATAAAACATAAGCTTACACAAAAAACAAATTACTTAAAACAAAATACATTACAACCCCCCAAAAAAACAGTATAAAAAAATGACCTACCCTTTACAAAAAATAAAAAAACTAATCTTTACACAAAAAATAAAAAAATCTATTATTACAAAAAATAAAAAAAGCTACCCTTACAAAAAATAACAAACAAAATGAATAGCCAAAAATAAGAAAAATATTCCTATTTTAATACCACCTCAAAAAAACCCACCCCGAAATAACAAAAAAACCTATTCTACAAATAAACTACCAATAGCCCTTAAAAGTTCCTTTTGTAGGGCATTGCCCTAAAGCTAACTAACAGCTCTTTTGTATAAAATAAAACAATTACCCCCTAACATTAAACCCCCCAGCCCCCAAAAATAAAAAAGATTAGATCTCTGGTTAATTTTCTAAAAGTGACCCAAATGCCTTCAAAATAGAGGGCATTGTAGTTCTGCACTAGGCAGTTTTGGTGCTTTAAAGTTGGTGGGAGTGGGGAAAAGTGCCTTTACATTGTGGTCTATGGGAACTGTGTCTTCATAGACCGCAATATAAATATATGTTTATGATTATATACTGTACATATATATTTATGTCTTGATATGTGTATATACGCATATAGGGGGACAGTTATCAACGTGTCTACTTTTCCTGCCTTCGCCGGCCCAATACGCCCGCCTAAGCTCGCCTCACATCGCCGCCGCGGACCTGCAAAAATTTGCCTAAGTTATCAAAAAAGCTGTCAAAAAGCCGCGCACCAAGTACGGGGCGATGAGCAGCAGACTGTGAGAGTTATCACTCATCCGATCTCGCTGCTCTTCGGCTTTTTCACAGCTTTCTTGCTAGCCTGTCACTAAGCACCCACACTAACTACACTGTTCTACCCCCTATACCTGCACCCCCGGAGCCTCCCCCAACTAAATAAAGTTACTAAGCCCTAAACCGCCGCTCCTAGACCCCGCCACAACTCTTATAAATGTATTAACCCCTAAACCGCCGCTCCTAGACCCCGCCGCAACTCTTATAAATGTATTAACCCCTAAACCGCCCCTCCTGGACACCGCTGCCACCTACATTATACCTAGTAACCCCTATCCTGCCCCCCTATACCGTTGCCCTCTATAATAAAGTTATTAACCCCTATCCTGCTGATCCCGCACCTCGCTGCAACTAAATAAATAGTTTAACCCCTAAACCGCCGCTCCCTGACTCCGCCGCAACCTATATTAAATTTATTAACCCCTATCCTGCCCCCCACTACACCGCCGCCACTGTAATAAAATTATTAACCCCTAAACCTAAGTCTAACACTAACCCTAACACCCCCCTAACTTAAATATTAATTAAATAAATCTAAATAATTTTTCTATTATGAACTAAATTAATCCTATTTAAAACTAAATACTTACGTTTAAAATAAAGCCTAATATAGCTACAATATAAATAATAATTATATTGTAGCTATCTTAGGATTTATTTTTATTTTACAGGCAAATTTCAATTTATTTTAACTAGGTACAATAGCTATTAAATAGTTATTAACTATTTAATAGCGTACCTAGCTAAAATAAAGAGAAATTAACCTGTAAAATAAAAACTAACCTAAGTTACAATTACACCTAACACTACACTATACTTTAATAAATTATTCGACGGTGTAGGGGGGCAGATTAGGGGTTAATAAATTTAATATAGGTTGCGGCAGGGTCCGGGAGCGGCGGTTTAGGGGTTAATACATATATTATAGTTGCGGTGGGCTCCGGGAGCGGCGGTTTAGGGGTTAATACATATATTATAGTTGCGGTGGGCTCCGGGAGCGGCGGTTTAGGGGTTAATATGTATAGAGTAATTTGCGGTGGGCTCCGGGAGCGGCGGTTTAGGGGGTAATAACTTTATTTAATTGCGGCGGTGTAGGGGGGACCGATTAGTGGTGTTTAGACTCGGGGTACATGTTAGGGTGTTAGGTGCAGACATCTCCCATAGGAATCAATGGGATGTCTGGCAGCAGCAAACTTCTACTTTCGCTATGGTCAGACTCCCATTGATTCCTATGGGATCCGCCGCCTCCAGGGTGGCGGTTTGAAAACCAGGTACGCTGGGCCGGAAAAGTGCCGAGCGTACCTGCTAGTTTTTTTGATAACTAGCAAAAGTAGTCAGATTGTGCCACACTTGTGTGCGGAACATCTGGAGTGACGTAAGAATCGATCTGTGTCGGACTGAGTTCGGCGGATCGAAGTTTACGTCACAAAATTCTACTTTTGCCGGTCTCTAGCCTTTGATAACTAAGGCGAATCAGCCTCGCCACAAATACGGTGCGGAATTCCGGCATATTTGAGGTTGACGGCTTGATAACTAGGCCCCATTAACACATAAAAATAAGAAATTCATTACATTGCGAACAACACCGAGTTTTTAGTTTCTGACAGAGTTAAATATTTAAGACTTATTATACATGCAGACCCTAACAATCTCTTTGACAACAATTATATGCCACTTCAAACCAAAAACTTTAAAATGATAGAAGCATAGCACAAACAAAACCGACTCTCCTGGTTAGGCTGTATCAATACAATTAAAATTATGATCATCCCCAATTATCTTTATTTATTCCAAACTCTTCCTTTAGCACTTACAGACAACTATCTTATAACCCAGCAAAGGATAATAAATTCATTCATATTGGTTTACAATGAACCAAAAATTACAAAGCATACACTATACCTTGATAAAGATGAGGGCGGCCTTGGGGTACCTAATCTTACCAACTATTATAGAGCAGTAGACATGAGCCACACTGTTGCTTGGAACCATAGAATTCCATCAAAACTGTGGGTACAAATAGAAGCACATTTAACCAAACAACAACACCTGAGAGATGTATGTTGGCTACCTAAATCAGCTAGACCACCCCACCTTTATCAACACAAATACACCAAATATTCACTAGATACCTGGGGCAAGATAGTTAAGGACTTCCCAAACATATCCAACTCCATGTCCCCTCTAACCCCCCTGTTGAATAATCCTACTCTCCTGCACAAACAGATGACCACGCCCTGGTGCTCCTGTCCAATGGTGTGGGGTTTTTGGAAAATTGTAAATAATAATATTAATACAACCTTGGGCATGACTATCACACTACAGTGAGTGCAGAATTATTAGGCAAGTTGTATTTTTGAGGATTAATTTTATTATTGAACAACAGCCATGTTCTCAATGAACCCAAAAAACTCATTAATATCAAAGCTGAATAGTTTTGGAAGTAGTTTTTAGTTTGATTTTAGTTATAGCTATTTTAGGGGGATCTGTGTGTGCAGGTGACTATTACTGTGCATAATTATTAGGCAACTTAACAAAAAACAAATATATACCCATTTCAATTATTTATTTTTACCAGTGAAACCAATATAACATCTCAACATTCACAAATATACATTTCTGACATTCAAAAACAAAACAAAAACAAATCAGTGACCAAGATAGCCACCTTTCTTTGCAAGGACACTCAAAAGTCTGCCATCCATGGATTCTGTCAGTGTTTTGATCTGTTCACCATCAACATTGCGTGCAGCAGCAACCACAGCCTCCCAGACACTGTTCAGAGAGGTGTACTGTTTTCCCTCCTTGTAAATCTCACATTTGATGATGGACCACAGGTTCTCAATGGGGTTCAGATCAGGTGAACAAGGAGGCCATGTCATTAGATTTTCTTCTTTTATACCCTTTCTTGCCAGCCACGCTGTGGAGTACTTGGACGCGTGTGATGGAGCATTGTCCTGCATGAAAATCATGTTTTTCTTGAAGGATGCAGACTTCTTCCTGTACCACTGCTTGAAGAAGGTGTCTTCCAGAAACTGGCAGTAGGACTGGGAGTTGAGCTTGACTCCATCCTCAACCCAAAAAGGCCCCACAAGCTCATCTTTGATGATACCAGCCCAAACCAGTACTCCACCTCCACCTTGCTGGCGTCTGAGTCGGACTGGAGCTCTCTGCCCTTTATTAATCCAGCCACGGGCCCATCCATCTGGCCCATCAAGACTCACTCTCATTTCATCAGTCCATAAAACCTTAGAAAAATCAGTCTTGAGATATTTCTTGTCCCAGTCTTGATGTTTCAGCTTGTGTGTCTTGTTCAGTGGTGGTCGTCTTTCAGCCTTTTTTACCTTGGCCATGTCTCTGAGTATTGCACACCTTGTGCTTTTGGGCACTCCAGTGATGTTGCAGCTCTGAAATATGGCCAAACTGGTGGCAAGTAGCATCTTGGCAGCTGCACGCTTGACTTTTCTCAGTTCATGGGCAGTTATTTTGCGCCTTGGTTTTTCCACACGCTTCTTGCGACCCTGTTGACTATTTTGAATGAAACGCTTGATTGTTCGATGATCACGCTTCAGAAGCTTTGCAATTTTAAGAGTGCTGCATCCCTCTGCAAGATATCTCACTATTTTTTACTTTTCTGAGCCTGTCAAGTCCTTCTTTTGACCCATTTTGCCAAAGGAAAGGAAGTTGCCTAATAATTATGCACACCTGATATAGGGTGTTGATGTCATTAGACCACACCCCTTCTCATTACAGAGATGCACATCACCTAATATGCTTAATTGGTAGTAGGCTTTCGAGCCTATTCAGCTTGGAGTAAGACAACATGCATAAAGAGGATGATGTGGTCCAAATACTCATTTGCCTAATAATTCTGCACTCCCTGTATTCCCAAAGCTAATTCTTATTAACCTCTATCCGAATATAAGTTGTAAACTTCGTAAAAAGCGACTTCAATATACAGGGAGTGCAGAATTATTAGGCAAATGAGTATTTTGACCACATCATCCTCTTTATGCATGTTGTCTTACTCCAAGCTGTATAGGCTCGAAAGCCTACTACAAATTAAGCATATTAGGTGATGTGCATCTCTGTAATGAGAAGGGGTGTGGTCTAATGACATCAACACCCTATATCAGGTGTGCATAATTATTAGGCAACTTACTTTCCTTTGGCAAAATGGGTCAAAAGAAGGACTTGACAGGCTCAGAAAAGTCAAAAATAGTGAGATATCTTGCAGAGGGATGCAGCACTCTTAAAATTGCAAAGCTTCTGAAGCGTGATCATCGAACAATCAAGCGTTTCATTCAAAATAGTCAACAGGGTTGCAAGAAGCGTGTGGAAAAACCAAGGCGCAAAATAACTGCCCATGAACTGAGAAAAGTCAAGCGTGCAGCTGCCAAGATGCCACTTGCCACCAGTTTGGCCATATTTCAGAGCTGCAACATCACTGGAGTGCCCAAAAGCACAAGGTGTGCAATACTCAGAGACATGGCCAAGGTAAGAAAGGCTGAAAGACGACCACCACTGAACAAGACACACAAGCTGAAACGTCAAGACTGGGCCAAGAAATATCTCAAGACTGATTTTTCTAAGGTTTTATGGACTGATGAAATGAGAGCGAGTCTTGATGGGCCAGATGGATGGGCCCGTGGCTGGATTGGTAAAGGGCAGAGAGCTCCAGTCCGACTCAAATGCCAGCAAGGTGGAGGTGGAGTACTGGTTTGGGCTGGTATCATCAAAGATGAGCTTGTGGGGCCTTTTCGGGTTGAGGATGGAGTCAAGCTCAACTCCCAGTCCTACTGCCAGTTTCTGGAAGACACCTTCTTCAAGCAGTGGTACAGGAAGAAGTATGCATCCTTCAAGAAAAACATGATTTTCATGCAGGACAATGCTCCATCACACGCGTCCAAGTACTCCACAGCGTGGCTGGCAAGAAAGGGTATAAAAGAAGAAAATCTAATGACATGGCCTCCTTGTTCACCTGATCTGAACCCCATTGAGAACCTGTGGTCCATCATCAAATGTGAGATTTACAAGGAGGGAAAACAGTACACCTCTCTGAACAGTGTCTGGGAGGCTGTGGTTGCTGCTGCACACAATGTTGATGGTGAACAGATCAAAACACTGACAGAATCCATGGATGGCAGGCTTTTGAGTGTCCTTGCAAAGAAAGGTGGCTATATTGGTCACTGATTTGTTTTTGTTTTGTTTTTGAATGTCAGAAATGTATATTTGTGAATGTTGAGATGTTATATTGGTTTCACTGGTAAAAATAAATAATTGAAATGGGTATATATTTGTTTTTTGTTAAGTTGCCTAATAATTATGCACAGTAATAGTCACCTGCACACACAGATATCCCCCTAAAATAGCTAAAACTAAAAACAAACTAAAAACTACTTCCAAAAATATTCAGCTTTGATATTAATGAGTTTTTTGGGTTCATTGAGAACATGGTTGTTGTTCAATAATAAAATTAATCCTCAAAAATACAACTTGCCTAATAATTCTGCACTCCCTGTATGTTGAATTGCACCAAACATCTTTTCCCCTGCATATAGAAAAAACCACAAGCACCCACATTAGATTAGTGGGTTAAGGAAGTGCACCATGCTTTAGAAAAAAATCACTATAGCTTTGCTGGCAAAAGAGATTTTATTCTAGATGTCATATTTCTATGGGAACAAAACTACTAATTAAATAAAATAAGTGGATACAAGCACATATATCTTTCTTAGCTTATTTATACATTTATTTATCCCTATACAAACTGAAAGGAATGAATCATCATCCATATTATTGGAATAGAATGGTGGATAACTATTGTAATAAATTCATGTATTATTATTATTAACCTTTTTTTCTTCCTCATCTTTCATTATAATTTCATCAAAAAATGTTTGATGTAAATGATGCACATTGTTTTACTCTACACCAAAATGTACACTCAATAATGTATAGACAAATGATAACTTGTTTATTTTATGATAATGTACCAAAACTAATAAAAAGAGTTAAATAAAAAAATAAATAAAAATAAAAAATTACAATCGTGCTAAGATTCTCTGGTAAACCTTTTTTTTACCATTAACTTGTTATATCAGATTATGCACTATTTGTTTCGCTTTTGCTTACTTTTAATCTAGCCCTTAATTATATTACAGGCTAATAGGACATTATATTACATTTAAGATAGAGATATAATTAATATTGTCCTAATGGCAGTCCTTCATGTTTTATTGATAGTAAAGGGACACTAATCCTTAACGTTTTTCTTAATTTATCTTTTTAAAATGTCAATCCAATGCTCATTGCCTAGGGCAGTTTTTTCAATGCTGTGTGGTGGCCGTTATTGGCTTCAGTAAGCAGAAATGCAGAAGTGCACTCAATGAAACAGACTGAAGATATTTTGATTGACTGTGCTGCACGCTGACACTACACTGAAAAACTTCCATAGGCAATGGGTTGCTGTGGTACTGAGGTAAGCCAGCACCCATAGGGGTTACAAATGTAATTTGCATTGCAAATATGACTGTGAGCCTAAGGTAATACGTGCACTGTAATGTAAAAGATACATTGTAGTAATGTCTATGGTTTATTGCCCCTTTCAGTAAATGAAGGCTCATATTATTCCAGTAAAGACAAAATCATGTGTTAAAATAAGTATTAAGCATAAACAAAGGATACATCTAACATATCTGTGGGATTTATTCCAATCTGTTAAAACACAGTGTTTGTGAGGTTTTATGAAGGTTTTAATTAAATGAACATGTCATATGTGATGAAGCCCTAATGTGGCATAATATAATGGTATTTATTGACTTTTTTATTGACATATTTATTGATATGTTTATGAGTGAAACCCACTGAAGCTAAACAAATCTTTTTTTTGGTGATTCTTCTATAACAGCATATATGTGTACTATGTGCCTCCTGGGAACATTTATTTTACATATTTATTTAAATACAGTTACCGTGTGCCATTTATGGGTTAGATTACAAGTGGAGCGCTAAATTATCGAGCTCCCGCAAAGCGGCAAATTTGTCCGTTTGCAGGAGCGTGATAATTTACCAGCCATTACAATCAGCCAGTAGCAATAAGCACTTATAAAATTAAGCAGAGATCAGATCTCTGGTTAATTTTATCAATGTGCCCCAAACGGCCCCAAAATACTGTCTAGTGTAGTTAATTAAGATATAAAGATGGCAGCATCTTCAATTTTTTTTATACATTTACTGCACCTGACAGTATTTTGAGGTTAAAGATGGTGGGAGTGGGTGTGAAAAAAAACGGCACGGACACTGTGTGTTCCCAGTAAATATACATGTATATGTTTATATACATATATATTTATGTGTTCATATGTGTAAATACACATATTAACGTATAAATATACTGTATATGTATATAAGCACATACATGTATATTTATATTTGCTGCCATCGCTGCGCTAATTACCCCATTTGCTGGCGCTGAAGGCATCAGAACAAGGCTCCCAAGGCTCTTTTGAGCGCAATGCTTCCCAGCGCTCCATACTCGAGGTAATACCAGTGCACATTATCGTGCGCTGATATTACACAATGAAGCGCAAATATCGCTTATATCAAAGCAATATTTAGCTCTCCACTTCTAATCTGATCTTAAATTTTGTATCATTACCGTATTTAAAATATTACACATCTTTTTTGTATGAAAACACTTCATTCTTAATAAAAGATGGCTTTTAATTCCTGAGCAAGTGGCCTTTTTTATATCTGAGATCCATGTACAATATTTACATAATGTTGTGACTTATACATCAAATCACAATTTTGCATAATCTATTTAAAGGGACATTAAACACTAAATATATGCTAGATAGAATGATGCATTCAAAGAAAAGATTAGTCCATGACTAACATGTAGATGTATTTTTTAAAGTTTCATTAGTTATTTAAAAAGTCACAAAATAAGTGTAAAGTTTTAGGCCTAGATTTGGAGTTTGGCGGTAGATGGGCTGTTAACGCTCCGCGGGCTTTTTTCTGGCCGCACCATAAAATTAACTCTGGTATCGAGAGTTCAAAAAAATGCTGCGTTAGGCTCCAAAAAAGGAGCGTAGAGCATTTTTACCGCAAATGCAACTCTCAATACCAGAGTTGCTTACGGACGCGGCCAGCCTCAAAAACGTGCTCGTGCACGATTCTCCCATAGGAAACAATGGGGCTGTTTGAGCTGAAAAAAAACCTAACACCTGCAAAAAAGCAGCGTTCAGCTCCTAACGCAGCCCCATTGTTTCCTATGGGGAAACACTTCCTACGTCTGCACCTAACACCCTAACATGTACCCCGAGTCTAAACACCCCTAACCTTACACTTATTAACCCCTAATCTGCCGCCCCCGCTATCGCTGACACCTGCATTATATTATTAACCCCTAATCTGCCGCTCCGTAAACCGCCGCAATTTACATTATCCCTATGTACCCCTAATCTGCTGCCCCTAACACCGCCGACCCCTATATTATATTTATTAACCCCTAATCTGCCCCCCTCAACGTCGCCGACACCTGCCTACACTTATTAACCCCTAATCTGCCGAGTGGACCGCACCGCTACTATAATAAATGTATTAACCCCTAACCCGCCTCACTAACCCTATCATAAATAGTATTAACGCCTAATCTGCCCTCCCTAACATCGCCGACACCTAACTTCAATTATTAACCCCTAATCTGACGACCGGAGCTCATCGCTACTATAATAAATGGATTAACCCCTAAAGCTAAGTCTAACCCTAACACTAACACCCCCCTAACTTAAATATAATTTAAATCTAACAAAATTAATTAACTCTTATTAAATAAATTATTCCTATTTAAAGCTAAATACTTACCTGTAAAATAAATCCTAATATAGCTACAATATAAATTATAATTATATTATAGCTATTTTAGGATTAATATTTATTTTACAGGTAACTTTGTAATTATTTTAACCAGGTACAATAGCTATTAAATAGTTAAGAACTATTTAATAGTTACCTAGTTAAAATAATAACAAAATTACCTGTAAAATAAATCCTAACCTAAGTTATAATTAAACCTAACACTACCCTATCAATAAATTAATTAAATAAACTACCTACAATTATCTACAATTAACCTAACACTACACTATCAATAAATAAATTAAATACAATTGCTACAAATAACTACAATTACATAAACTAACTAAAGTACAAAAAATAAAAAAGAACTAAGTTACAAAAAATAAAAAAATATTTACCAACATTAGAAAAATATTACAACAATTTTAAACTAATTACACCTACTCTAAGCCCCCTAATAAAATAACAAAGACCCCCAAAATAAAAAATTCCCTACCCTAATCTAAATTAATAAATGTAAAAGCTCTTTTACCTTACCAGCCCTGAACAGGGCCCTTTGCGGGGCATGCCCCAAGAAAATCAGCTCTTTTGCCTGTAAAAAAAAACATACAATACCCCCCCCCAACATTACAACCCACCACCCACATACCCCTAATCTAACCCAAACCCCCCTTAAATAAACCTAACACTAAGCCCCTGAAGATCTTCCTACCTTGTCTTCACCATCCAGGTATCACCGATCCGTCCTGGCATCCGGTGCTGAAGAGGTCCAGAAGAGGGTCCAAAGTCTTTCATCCTATCCGAGAAGAAGAGTAGATCTGGACCGGCAACCATCTTCTTCCAAGGGGCATCTTCTATCTTCATCCGATGAGGACCGGCTCCATCGTGAAGACCTCCAGCGTGGACCCATCTTCTTCCAACGACGTCCAACTGAAGAATGACGGTTCCTTTAAGGGACGTCATCCAAGATGGCGTCCCTCGAATTCCGATTGGCTGATAGGATTCTATCAGCCAATCGGAATTAAGGTAGGAATATTCTGATTGGCTGATGGAATCAGAATCAAGTTCAATCCGATTGGCTGATCCAATCAGCCAATCAGATTGAGCTCGCATTCTATTGGCTGATCGGAACAGCCAATAGAATGTGAGCTCAATCTGATTGGCTGATTGGATCAGCCAATAGGATTGAACTTGATTCTGATTGGCTGATTCCATCAGCCAATCAGAATATTCCTACCTTAATTCCGATTGGCTGATAGAATCCTATCAGCCAATCGGAATTTGAGGGACGCCATCTTGGATGAAGTCCCTTAAAGGACCCGTCATTCGTCGGGAGACAACGGAAGAAGAGGATGGATCCGCGTCGGCTGCTTCAAGATGGACCCGCTCCACACCGGATGGAAGAAGATCGAAGATGCCGCTTGGAGAAGATGTTTGCCGGTCCGGATGTCCTCTTCTTGCCGGATAGGAGGAAGACTTTGGAGCCTCTTCTGGACCTCTTCAGCACCGGATGCCAGGACGGATCGGTGATACCTGGATGGTGAAGACAAGGTAGGAAGATCTTCAGGGGCTTAGTGTTAGGTTTATTTAAGGGGGGTTTGGGTTAGATTAGGGGTATGTGGGTGGTGGGTTGTAATGTTGGGGGGGGTATTGTATGTTTTTTTTTACAGGCAAAAGAGCTGATTTTCTTGGGGCATGCCCCGCAAAGGGCCCTGTTCAGGGCTGGTAAGGTAAAAGAGCTTTTACATTTATTAATTTAGAATAGGGTAGGGAATTTTTTATTTTGGGGGTCTTTGTTATTTTATTAGGGGGCTTAGAGTAGGTGTAATTAGTTTAAAATTGTTGTAATATTTTTCTAATGTTGGTAAATATTTTTTTATTTTTTGTAACTTAGTTCTTTTTTATTTTTTGTACTTTAGTTAGTTTATGTAATTGTAGTTATTTGTAGCAATTGTATTTAATTTATTTATTGATAGTGTAGTGTTAGGTTTTATTGTAGGTAATTGTAGGTATTTTATTTAATTAATTTATTGATAGGGTAGTGTTAGGTTTAATTATAACTTAGGTTAGGACTTATTTTACAGGTAATTTTGTTATTATTTTAACTAGGTAACTATTAAATAGTTCTTAACTATTTAATAGCTATTGTACCTGGTTAAAATAATTACAAAGTTACCTGTAAAATAAATATTAATCCTAAAATAGCTATAATATAATTATAATTTATATTGTAGCTATATTAGGATTTATTTTACAGGTAAGTATTTAGCTTTAAATAGGAATAATTTATTTAATAAGAGTTAATTAATTTCGTTAGATGTAAATTATATTTAAGTTAGGGGGGTGTTAGTGTTAGGGTTAGACTTAGCTTTAGGGGTTAATCCATTTATTATAGTAGCGGTGAGCTCCAGTCGGCAGATTAGGGGTTAATAATTGAAGTTAGGTGTCGGCGATGTTAGGGAGGGCAGATTAGGGGTTAATACTATTTATTATAGGGTTAGTGAGGCGGATTAGGGGTTAATTACTTTATTATAGTAGCGGTGCGGTCCACTCGGCAGATTAGGGGTTAATAATTGTAGGTAGGTGTCGGCGACGTTGAGGGGGGCAGATTAGGGGTTAATAAATATAATATAGGGGTCGGCGGTGTTAGGGGCAGCAGATTAGGGGTACATAAGGATAACGTAGGTGGCGGCGCTTTGCGGTCGGCAGATTAGGGGTTAATTATTGTAAGTAGCTGGCGGCGACATTGTGGGGGGCAGGTTAGGGGTTAATAAATATAATACAGGGGTCGGCGGGGTTAGGGGCAGCAGATTAGGGGTACATAAGTATAACGTAGTTGGCGGTCGGCAGATTAGGGGTTAAAAAATTTTAATCGAGTGGCGGCGATGTGGGGGGACCTCGGTTTAGGGGTACATAGGTAGTTTATGGGTGTTAGTGTACTTTAGGGTACAGTAGTTAAGAGCTTTATGAACCGGCGTTAGCCCAGAAAGCTCTTAACTCCTGCTATTTTCCTGCGGCTGGAGTTTTGTCGTTAGAGCTCTAACGCTCACTTCAGAAACGACTCTAAATACCGGCGTTAGGAAGATCCCATTGAAAAGATAGGATACGCAATTGACGTAAGGGGATCTGCGGTATGGAAAAGTCGCGGCTGAAAAGTGAGCGTTAGACCCTTTAATCACTGACTCCAAATACCGGCGGTAGCCTAAAACCAGCGTTAGGAGCCTCTAACGCTGGTTTTCACGGCTACCGCCGAACTCTAAATCTAGGCCTTAGTGTCTATAAAACAATGGGAGCTGCCATGTTGTAACTTGTGTTACCTTCTCTGCTGTGGCCAATTAGGGTCAGTTATAAATAGGTCACTAGAGTGTGCAGCCAATGGTTGTGCTGGATTTAACAGTGTTCTGCACTTCCATTTCTAACAGGAACTGAAAAGCTCACAATTTCAGAATGGAATTACAGGAAAATAGGACAAAATAAATAATGAAAGTATATTGCAGAGTTGTTTTATTATATACAATTTATCATTTTATATTACCATCTCAGAGTGTTTAATGTCCCTTTAAGAAATTCTATAAATCTTCAATACTTCAAATATATATTTAAAAAAAAAACTGCTTTAGATGCTTCAACTGAAATTTCCCAATGCTTTCAGTGCTGAATCATATGAGCTCTGGATCTCTGGCTTCCAGTAATTACTAAGGTAGAGTCTCTGCATGCCCCCATTGCATCTATAGGGTTGCATGAAAAACATTCTTTAGGTTAGATAATAGCTTAAGAGCTTTACTGAGTGAAGCAAATTGGTCCAAAAGGTACAAAAGCATGGTCTAATAGCCAATGCAAAATGATGGATGAGCAATCTTCATATATGAAAGGCAGAAGGAATAGAAGTATAAAGCACTCACAAACAGTGCTATGGGCTGCATTTATAACTCCATTCAAATGACTTGCAGGGAATGGTGACCTTGAAAGCATTGCATAAAGTCTCTACATGATACACAATGTATGAACACTACACACACCTAATACAAGTTAATACTGCAGTAAAATGATAAACGATGGAAGTTAACATGCATGTGTGAATAGTTAAAGGGATACAAAACCCAATTTTTTTTCTTTCATTATTCAGATAGAGCATGCAATTTTAAGCAACTTTCTAATTTATTCCTATTATTTATTTTTCTTCGATCTCTTGCAATCTCTATTTGAAAAAGCAGGAATGGAAGGTTAGGAGCCAGCGTTCAGGTTCTTCCAATAACTTTTATGACCTGGTAGATTCTCCTGACAAACACTATGGGCTAGACTACAAGTGGAGCTCTAATTTATCACCCGAGCTCACGGTAGCAATTAGCGCTCCGAAAATCAGATCTCTGGTTAGTTTTCAAAAAGTGCACCAATTAGCCCCAAAGTTTTTTTATTTAAAAAAGAAGTAGCGTTTTTTTTTTAATATTAAAAAAAAAACTGCACAAAGCAGTTTTTAGAAGTTAAAGTTGGCAGGTGTGGGGGTGTTTACATTGTGGTCTATGGGGAAATGTGTGTTTCCTGTATGTACTGTATATAAATATATATATATTTTACAAAAGACATAACAGAACCCTTATTAGTCCAGCAGCAGACTATTTAACAACAATATAAACTTTTACCCAGTTGTCATGAATAAACACACTTGCAAATGTTGTTGTGAATTATTTGTTATATTATCACTTCTAATTACAGCAACAAATAACATATTAGCATCTCTCTGCATGGAAAATTAAAGAATCAACCCGGGTTGACATTCAAGACTAATATAAGTCCAGTATATAAATCATATGATCTGGTAAAATGTTCCAAAGCACCATGCTCATTTATTAATTTATAATCCACTCATGCAGTCAGTAGGAACGTTAATGCAGGCCCACCACTATGCCAGAAAACTCACTCAGGTTATCTTGAAGTTAACAGTCACTTCACATATTAAAGCCACAATGAATAAAGTTCGTTTCCATCAATGACAGTTTATATCTGTTCAGTGTAGTAATCTGTTCACCGTGTGCACTTGTATTTCTTGGGCGTTGTGTTCTTACCTGTTCAGTGAGCGGCCATAGTGTGGATGAATATTACCTGCTCGTTCAATCTTTCCTCCATCGTGAGTATGCAGACCCGGAATATAACAGATTTAAGAATTTGTCCTCCTCTATTTACAGGCTCTATAAGTGCTCAGCATGCCTGAATTTTTAAGGGTAGGAATCCTTGAAAGCAGAGAGAAAACACACCGCTGTTAGACTGACAAGCAGCTATGCGCGTTTCACCCGTGCTCATTATGGGCTTCTTCCGGCTGTGTATAGTTTGAGTGTTACCTCCTTAGGTTTTTGAGCGGAATGCTCCGCCTCTTTTATTTCTTAAATCTCATAAGCCCTTGGTGAAATATTTTGCATATTTAAGAACATACAATGTTGCTGATTATTTACAATTTATGTATACCTATATTGTCAACATATTAAGCAATTTCAGACTTTGTCTATATTTCAAAACGACAAATAGAAGCGTGAAACTACATACTGCAGGGTGCCAAACATTTTGAAATCCATTCCTACACTATGATAGTAGAGAATTAAACATATCTCACTTGTATGTCTAATACAAGGAAAATACAGGAAAAAAGATGGTAACTTTAAATGTTCCAAATGCTCAGTATGTGAAAATATGTTAACAGGTAAAAATTTCTGTGACAAATTTGGCAATGTAAATTATGTAAAAGGCAACATTACTTGCAAACGTGAAGGTGTGGTATATATGGTCTCTTGTAATTGTCCCCTTTATTATAGAGAGTTAAAAGAAAGAATAAAAGAGCATAAAAGGGATATTAAAAATAAATGTATTAGAACAAGTATTGTTGCAAGGCACTTTTTTGATTGCCACGATAGCAATAAAAACATTCTAAAATTCAGAGGTTTGGAACTGATTGATTTAAAGGGAAGAGGTGGTAACCTTGATCAAATTTTACTTAGTAAAGAAAGTAAATGGATATTTAATTTAAAAAGTTTAAAACCCTCAGGACTTAATGAGGAGATAAACTTTGGTGCTTTTTTAGGGGACTAAGTATATATGGATCCTAATATTAGACATACAAGTGAGATATGTTTAATTCTCTACTATCATAGTGTAGGAATGGATTTCAAAATGTTTGTCACCCTGCAGTATGTAGTTTCACGCTTCTATTTGTCGTTTTGAAATATAGACAAAGTCTGAAATTGCTTAATATGTTGACAATATAGGTATACATAAATTGTAAATAATCAGCAACATTGTATGTTCTTAAATATGCAAAATATTTCACCAAGGGCTTATGAGATTTAAGAAATAAAAGAGGCGGAGCATTCCGCTCAAAAACCTAAGGAGGTAACACTCAAACTATACACAGCCGGAAGAAGCCCGTAATATGTTAGTTGTTTAGCTTAAAAATTATAACAGAAAGTAATCCTTTAAGTCTGTTATGTTCCGGGTCTGCATACTCACGATGGAGGAAAGATTGAACGAGCAGGTAATATTCATCCACACTATGGCCGCTCACTGAACAGGTAAGAACACAACGCCCAAGAAATACAAGTGCACACGGTGCACAGATTACTACACTGAACAGATCTAAACTGTCATTGATGGAAACAAACTTTATTCATTGTGGCTTTAATATGTGAAGTGACTGTTAACTTCAAGATAACCTGTGTGAGTTTTCTGGCATAGTGGTGGGCCTGCATTAACGTTCCTACTGACTGCATGAGTGGATTATAAATTAATAAATGAGTAGTGATGTTGCAAACTTAAAACCGCGCGAACCGCCATTGAATTCAATAGGCAGGCAAATTTTAAAACCTACAAGGACTCTTTCTGGCCACAATAGTGATGGAAAAGTTGTTTCAAGGTTACTAACACCTGGACTGTGGCATGCTAGAGGGGGATCCCTGGCAAAACTCCCATGTAAAATTACATAGTTTATGCAGAGTCTGCTTTTAACCCATAAAGGGCCTAAATCACCTAACATTCCCAAATTGTTTGCAATAACGTGCTTTAAAACATCAGTAATGATGTCGTATCTATCAGGTAGTGTAAGGGTTACGGCCGCATCACAGTGACAGAGCAAACTCCAAGTGTAACGCACCGCAATCAACCGCAAACAGTCCACTTGCAGAACCACAAGATAGGTAGATTTGATAGATAGATACATAGATTACATAGCTCAATCGATGCAATATACATACGATCGATACACTGTACATAGCTCAATAGATGCAATATACATTTGATAGATACGAATTACATCGATCAATAGATGCAATATACATTTGATAGATATGAATGTTATGGAATCAAAGATGCAATATACATTTTATAGATACGAATGACATCAACCAAAATATGTAATATACATTTTATAGATACAAATTACATCGATCAAAAGATGCAATGTACATTTGATCGATACGTTTGTTAGTTCAATCGATTTGATATATAAATAAATGGATTTGAAATATATATAATTTCCCTGACAGAGTATAACAATAAGACATGTGGTCTGTGACCCGTGGTGTGTAAAGTAGTACTATTCTTAACATTTTACTACAACCTGTTACTCCCCCAATCGGTTGAGGTCTATATGGCCTTCATTTTTGGAACCGGGAGATGTAAGAAGATGATTGTTCTGTCCTCCTACTTCAAATTTGTCAGAAGCACAAGTGGCTGTCTCAAAACAGTCCGGACAGAAGATAGATCGATCGATAGGATAGATAGATATACATAGACTGATAGTTAGATAGAATCGACAGAATAAAAATAGATAGATTTTTTAGATATATAATTACCCTGATAAAGTCTAATAATTAAACATGCGGTCTTGGACCCAACTAGGTTGTGTTAAGTAGTACTATTCTTCGCACTTTCAGCCCTGTAACTCCCCCTATTGGTGGAGGTCTATATGGCAGTTATGATTACCCTGACAAAGTATAACAACAAGACACGCGTTCTGGGACCCATGGTAATTTTGTTGTGTTAAGTAAAACTTTTCTTATCACTTGAATCCCTCTTAGCCACCCTTTTGTTGGAGGTCTATATGGCCTGCCTGATTACCCTGAAAAAATATAATAATAAGACATGTGGTCTGGGACCCATGTTAACTAGGTTGTGTTTTAAGTAGTACCATTCTTAGCACTTTAATATCTGTAACTCCCCTTATTTGGAGAGGTCTATACGGCCTGGATGATTACCCATACAAAATATAATAATAAGACATCTGCTCTGGGTCTTGGACCCATGTTAACTATGTTGTGTTAAGTAGTAATGTCCTTAGCATTTTAATAGCTGTTACTCACCCTATCGGTGGCGGTCTATATGGCCTGCATGATTACCCTTAGAAAATGTAATAACAAAACATGCGGTCTGGGACCCATGGTAACTAGTTTGTGTTAAGTAGTAATTTCCTTTGCATTTTAATACCTGTTAGGGGAGGTCTATATGGCCTGCATGATTACCCTTACAAAATATAATAACAAAACATGCGGTCTGGGACCCATGGTAACTAGGTTGTGTTAAGTATTACTCTTCTTAGCATTTTAATACCTGTTACTCACCCTATCGTGGGAGGTCTATACGGCCTGCATGATTACCCATACAAAAGACATCTGCTCTGGGTCTGTGACCCATGGTAACTAGGTTGTGTTAATTTGTACTGTTCTTAGCATTTTAATACCTGTTACACCCTTTTGGGGAGGTCTATATGGCCTGCATGATTACCCTGACAAAGTATAACAACAAGACACGCGGTGTGGGACCCATGGTAACTAGCTTGTGTTAATTAGTACTGTTCTTAGCATTTTAATACCTTTTACTCACCCTATCTGGGGAGGTCTATATGGCCTGCATGATTACCCTTACAAAATAGAATAACAAGACATGCGGTCTGGCACCCATGGTAACTAGGTTGTGTAAAGTAGTACTCTTCTTAGCATTTTAATACCTGTTACTCACCCTATCGGGGGAGGTCTATATGGCGTTCATGATTACCCTAACAAAATATAATAATAAGACATATGCTCTAGGACCCATGTTAACTTTGTGTTAAGTAGTACTGTTCTTAGCATTTCAATACCTGTTACTCACCCTATTGGTGGATTTCTATATGGCCTGCATGATTACCCTTACAAAATATAATAACAAAACATATGCTCTGGGACCCATGGTAACTAACTAGGTTGTGTTCAGTAGTACTGTTCTTAGCAGTTTAATACCTGTTACAACACAGAATGGTGGCAGGTCTATCTGGCCTTCATGATTAGCCGCACCCAAAACAAAAATAAAGCCAAGCGGTCTTGGATTAACACCCATGGCTAACTCGGTTGTTTCAAGTAGTACTATTCTTAGCACTTTCATCTCATCATCCCTGTTACTTCCAGGACTCTCGGTGGTGGTCTACATGGCCATCATGATTAGCCTAACCAAATACTACAATCCAACCTTGGCTCAGTCTTCATAAGGCCCTTCATTGGCTGTATTTTGGTAGTACTGTTCTTATTAGTTTAATAGCTGATACAACACCGAATGGTGGCAGCTCTATATGGCCTGCATGATTACCCGCACCAAAACAAAAATAAAGCCAAGAGGTCTTGGATTAACACCCATGGCTAACTCGGTTGTTTCAAGTAGTACTATTCTTAGCACTTTCATGTCATCCCTGTTACTTCCAGGACTCTCGGTGGTGGTCTACATGGCCATCATGATTAGCCAAACCAAATACTACAATACAACCTTGGCTCAGTCTTCATAAGGCCCTTCATTGGCTGTATTTTGGTAGTTCTATTCTTATTAGTTTAATAGATGATACAACACCGAATGTTGGCAGCTCTATATGGCCTGCATGATTAGCTGCACCCAAAGTCCAAAAAAAGCCAAGCGGTCTTGCACTAACACCCATGGCTAACGCTTTGTTTTCAAGTTGTACTATTCTTAGCACTTTCATCTCATCCCTTACTTCCATGCCTCTCGGGGGTGGTCTACATGGCCATCATGATTACCCTCACCAAAATATAACAACAATACGTGCATGCAGGGAACCATGGTAAGGTTACTTCCTTTTGCAAAATTGAGTATAACAGTTGCAGGCAGAGGTTCTGACCCTGCATTATGGCTGCACCTCTCCCTAAAAGAGGCATGCGTTACAGAGTCTGTGGGCATGTATGCAAAGAGCTGGCCTGCCTAAAAGGAGCAGCAAGGCAGTACAGGTCGTTCTCCTTCAGCCGTTTTATATGCTGTCCCACGGCCACGACCCTGAACAGCCACAACAGAATGAAACACCACATATGCCATCCTTTTGAACAATAGAGTACAGGTATGGCATTGATTTTAGTTACACGGCGATATTTATTATGAACCGTGAAATTGAAAACAAAAACAGGATTCGACACCCAGTACAGTACAGGTCGTTCTCCTTCGGCCTTTTTAGAAGAGTGTTCCGGACCCTCGACAAAAACAACAGCAGGAAAGAGGACATATGGCATCCTTTTGAACAATAGAGTACAGGTACATCATTGATTTTAGAAACCCAGAGATAATTTTTGGCAAATGGGAAATAGAAAAAAAATTCATTGGACACCCAGTACACTTCTTTATCCTTAGGCCTTTTTATAAGAGGGTCCCGGACCCTCAACAGAAACGACAGCAGTAAAGAGGACATATGGCATCCTTTTGAACAATAGATGACAGGTAAGGCATTGATTTTAGAAACCCATAGATAATTTTGGTCAAATGGGAAATACAAAAATACATTGAGTGGACACCCAGTACACTTCTTTATCCTTAGGCCTTTTTATAAGAGGGTCCTGGAGCCTCAACAGAAACAACCGCATGAAAGAGGACATATGGCATCCTTTTGAACAATGGATTACAGTTAATGCATCGATTTTAGAATCCCTGAGATAATTTATATGAACAGGGAAATAGAAAAAAAAATGATTGGACACCCAGTACATTTCTTTATCCTTAGGCCTTTTTATAAGAGGGTCCCGGACCCTCAACAGAAACGACAGCAGGAAAGAGGACATATGGCATCCTTTTGAACAATTGATTACAGTTAAGGCATTGATTTTAGAATCCCTGAGATAATGATTTATATGAACAGGGAAATAGAAAAAAACATTGATTGGACACCCAGTACACTTCTTTATCCTTAGGCTTTTTTATAAGAGGGTCCCGGAGCCTCAACAGAAACAACAGCATGAAAGAGGACATATGGCATCCTTTTGAACAATTGATTACAGTTAAGGCATTGATTTTAGAATCCCTGAGATAATTTATATGAACAAGGAAATAGAAAAAAAAATTGGACACCCAGTACACTTCTTTATCCTTAGGCCTTTTTATAAGAGGGTCCCGGAGCCTCAACAGAAACAACAGCATGATATGACATCCTTTTGAACAATTGATTACAGTTAAGGCATTGATTTTAGAATCCCTGAGATAATTTATATGAACAGGGAAATAGAAAAAAAAATTGATTGGACACCCAGTACACTTCTTTATCCTTAGGCCTTTTTATAAGAGGGTCCCGGAGCCTCAACTGAAACAACAGCATGAAAGAGGACATATGGCATCCTTTTGAACAATTAATTACAGGTAAGGCATTGATTTAAGAATCCCTGAGATAATTTATATGAACAGGGAAATAGAAAAAAAATGATTGGACATCCAGTACACTTCTTTATCCTTAGGCCTTTTTATAAGAGGGTCCCGGACCCTCAACAGAAACGACAGCAGGAAAGAGGACATATGGCATCCTTTTGAACAATTGATTACAGTTAAGGCATTGATTTTAGAATCCCTGAGATAATAATTTACATGAACAGGGAAATAGAAAAAAACATTGATTGGACACCCAGTACACTTCTTTATCCTTAGGACTTTTTAGCAGAGGGTCCAGGACCATCAACAGAAACAACTGCAGGAAAGAGGACATATGGCATCCTTTTGAACAATAGATGACAGGTAAGGCATTGATTTTAGAAACCCAGAGATAATTTGTTGCAACTGGCAAATAAAAAAAAACATTGATTGGACACCCAGTACACTTCTTTATCCTTTTGCCTTGTTATAAGAGGGTCCCGGACCCTCAACAAAAACATGAGCAGGGAGCTGGGCATAGGAGTACAAGGGAGTGTGACAATAATAATGTGAAGGGGAAGATTGCGGAGTTGTGGCATTTTGAATTTGTTATCGTGGGAAGTACTTGCAATGACCTTGCTTTGGTTAATCCATATCGCAAATGTCTTTTTTTTTTTTTTTTTTTTTTGTATTCAAGAAGTTTTTATTGGGTTTATATATTTACATACAATGAAATCCGTATAAATCAATACAAAAAGCAATTGTAGTGTGACTGATACATGGATTCCCTATATTATAAAAGATATCTATCTACCCAAGTGATTTTATGATTTATCAAAAGTACCAAGTTATAGGATATAAGAAGTACTACGTGCGTGTCGTAGTTAGAAATAGGAGAGAAAAATGGGAAGAGAGAAGGAGGGAAAAAGAGTGGGGAAAAAGGGGAAGGACAGAGGGATGATAAGGGAGGTTTCGGGAAGATTATCTTCATGTTATGATTTGTAGTATATGACACCCTCTGCCCATCCCCTCCCTCCTTGAGTGCAGCCTCCGACATCATGGTTGAGGTATCTATATCATATTAGTGATTCCTTGTTCCCAGATAAAGTACATATCTAGAAAAAAGTCGTATTTACCTGATAGGCAGTAACATTGTTTTTCTAGCGCTAGGACATGTTTCATTTCGGTTAGCCACATCGCGTGTGTAGGTGTTGTTTGAGTTTTCCATAGTCTAGGTATTAATCTTTTAGCACTAGATAGCATTATCTGAAGTAGTTTTATGCGATACTGACAATGGAGTTGTGGGAGGATATTAAGGAGAGTGATTTTCGGGCTGAGGGAAAGATCTGTACCTAAAATTATGTTGATACTATTTTCCAGGTTGTTCCAGAATCCAGATATGAGCGGGCAATCCCACCAGACATGTAACATAGTGCCTATGCCTCCACAGCGCCTCCAGCATGCAGCAGAGGCTGATGGGAATATATGCCGAAGTCTCTGTGGGGTCAGGTACCAGCGGGAAATTATTTTATAGTTAGTTTCAGCTATAAGCAATGAGGTGGAGGGTGAGTGGGTGGCTTTGAAGCCAGATCTCCACTCAGCCTCTAGAATATCCCCTGGAATTTCAGCGTTCCATTTCTGGAGATATGAAGGTTTTTGGGTAGGAAAGGATCCTCTAAGCAATTTGTATGATATAGAAAGAAATCTTTTCTGTATGTCAGAGCTTGTGCAAAGTCGCTCAAATGTTGTTAGCGGCCTAAGAATATTTAACTTATGTCCGCTGTTGTAAAGTGCGTGTCGGGTCTGGAAGTAAACATACCAGTTATGGAAGGGTTGGCCTAGTTCAGTAATTAGTTCCGCTCTATCTTTAAGTGTCCCTGAGTTCAATAGGAGATATATAGGCAGATTTCGTAAGTGTGGTGAAGCATTTATGTGAGTAAAAAGAGGTTGTCGAAAAAACAATTGGTTGCCTAATAATGGGGATAAAGGAGAGATAGAAGTGGAGATATCTTTGTGGTGTTTGAGTATGTTATCCCATACATCAAGAGTGGACTTAACATAATAAATTTTTTGCGTTAATGGAGGTCTATGAGTTTTAGGGAGCCATGCAATATCTCTCATGGAAGCAATTTTTAGTAAAGAGCATTCAACTTGTTTCCCTATAGACTGAATGTCAGGTCGGGACCAGGAAAGCACCCTGGCTAAATGGGTGGCTTTGTAGTAGTTCAAAAGACTCGGAATATTGAGACCACCGTCTTCCTTAGTCAGATGTAAGGTGGTTTGTGGGACCCTTGCTTTTTTGTAGGACCATATGAAAGAGGAGAGCATTCTCTGTTGGGTCTGGAGGTATGAGGTGGGAAGAGCTAATGGGAGTGTCTGGAAAAGGTAAAGATATTTTGGAATTACCATCATCTTAACAGTATTAATCCTCCCCAACCAGGATAAGTGACCTTGTTTGTGCCAACCCTCAAGAAGAGTTTGTATTGTGTGTTGGAGACAAGAATAATTACATTGAAAGAGCTCCTGGTGAGTGCTAGGGAGAACAAGTCCCAAATATCTGAGCTTGTCCTTTAGTATAAATTTCGTTTGGGTTTTTATGAAATCCAGATCTCGGGAGCTCGTATTCAGCGCCATTATGCCCGACTTCTCCATGTTGATGGAGAAATCAGACACTCGACCGTATGATTCAAGAGTACGGATCAAGGCGGGGAGTGATATCGTTGGGGATTGGAGTGTAAAAATCACATCATCTGCGAATAACAGACATTTTTGGTTGATATGTGTGTACTGTATGCCAGTTACTTCAGGATCATCCCTAACCTTTATAGCTAATATTTCTATCACAATGGCAAACAATAACGGAGATAGTGGACAGCCCTGTCGTGTTCCATTTGTTATGGGGAAGGCTTGCGAGGTGGTGCCATTGACCCACACCCTTGCTTGGGGGTTGGAGTAAAGAGCCTGTATCCGGGATTTAAAAGTCGGAGAGAAACCGAACTTCGACAGGGCCTCCCACATAAAGTGCCAATTGACCCTGTCGAAGGCCTTCTCCGCATCTGTCGACAGGAGAATAAGGGGCGTCTTGTCATCATATGAGGTTTGCAGTGTGTGTAGGACTCTAATCGTATTATCTTTAGCTTCCCTCCCCCTAACAAACCCAACCTGGTCCGGATGTATCAAGTTCGGTAATATATTGTTCATGCGGTTGGCGAGAATTTTCGCATATATCTTCATATCAATATTTATGAGAGAAATAGGGCGGTAGCTGCTTGGCTGGTCAAGTGGCTTGTCGGGTTTCGGTATGATCGTTATAAGGGCTTCAAGAAGGGATTGGGAAAGGGTTTCGCCTTTGTCTATAGAGGTATATAGAGTATGCAATGGTGGACCGAGTTGGTTTTGGAGCAATTGAAAAAATTTAGCTGTTAAACCATCCGGGCCAGGAGACTTGCCCGAGGGGAGGGCATTAATAGTGAGGCCAATTTCTTGGAGTGCTATAGGGGAGTCTAGGGTTTGTCTTTCTGTTTCTGAGAGCTTTGGGGTTTCTAGTGTATCTAGATATGTTGCTATGTCGCCCAGCTTTTCTTGAGATATGTGGGGGTCAAGGTTGTATAATTTGGAGTAATAAGAAACAAAAGTGTTGGCTATATCCTCGTTTTTGCTTACTAAAGTTCCTGATGTGTTCTTAATATTTCTTATAAATGAATTAACCCTCTGTTTTTTGAGTGACCTTGCCAGAAGACGTCCTGCTTTGTTACTTTCAGAATAAAATTTAGCTTTAGAGGTGAGTGCCCTCAAGTGTGCCTTTGTGATTAAGTATTTGTTAAGGTCATCTCTAGCTGAGGATAGGTCTAAGAGTTTCTGTGCGGAGGAGGGATCAGCCTTGTGAGTCGCATCTGCTTTAGCTAGGTTCGCTGTCAAATGGGTGAATTGGGCAGTGTTTAACTTCCGGGTTTTGGCAGTATGTTTGATTAAGTATCCTCTAATGTAGCATTTGTATGCCTCCCAGTTATTGGCAGTGGACGTGTCTTCTGGTTTGTTTATCTGAAAGTATTCCTCAGTCGCCCTAACTAAGTCTTCTATTGTTTCTGGATTTGCGAGAACAGAGTCATGTAGTCTCCAATGAAAGGATTTCTTGGGTTTGGTGGGCCATCTGAATCTAGATAGAACCATGCTATGGTCAGACCAGGGTGTGTGTAAAATGGTAGAATGTGTCAGGTCTGTAAGGAGTGACTGGTCACACAGTAAATAATCTAAGCGAGAATACGTGTGATTAGGGTGTGAAAAAAACGTGAAGTCCCTTCGTGTAGGGTGAACTATCCTCCAAGTATCAAAAAGTGAGATTGAGTGTAATGTGGCACAGATTATTTTTCTCATTTTATTGCTAAAGTATGATGTGCCTTGTGAATTGTCTAGCGCCGGGGTCATTGTGAAGTTGAAGTCGCCGCCTAGTAAAACTGGGCCTTTGGAGATATCAAGAATTTTATTTGTGACAAATCTAAAAAAGGAAGGGGCAGGTCTATTTGGTGCATATATGTTAACCACTGTTATAGGTCGGCCATAGCAAAGGCCAATCAGGATCAATAGTCTGCCATCTAAGTCTGAGTATTTCTGTAAGAGTTCAAAAGGAACCCCTTTCCTGAAAGAGATGCATACCCCATTTTTCCTATTGGGACCTGAGCTGAGGAAGTGTCTATCGTAGTATCGTGTTGCAAGTCTGGGTTCGTTTCGTTTTTTAAAGTGGGTTTCCTGAATCATAATAATGTCAATATTCTTCTTATGGAAGTCATAAAATGCTATAGATCTCTTTTCGGCAGACAAAAACCCTTTCGCATTTTGGCTAGCTATAGTCAGTGTGTTCATGGTTAATGCTAATGTCTGAGTGAGAGTAGCAGCAGGGCGTTTTGTGTCGGAGGTGTGTACACTGTAATGATCAAATTAGGATTTCCGGGGGGGCTGGGTGGTATAGGTAAAGGGGTTAGGTAAGGCGAGAAAGGGCAAGGGTAAAGAAGTAAAGGAGAAAGGAGTATAAGTCAAGAAGTATATGACGGGCCAAAATGCACTGGCTCCAGCAAACACTTCGGAAAAAACGTTTAAAGGTTAAAGCACGTACTGAGAGAATAATATAAATAATAAACAGGTACAAATACAGTTGGGGCATTGTAGCAAGCCGAGTGTTCGTCTATAAACGTACTTTGTAATACAACTATGTGTGCTATATAAGTGAAGCATAAATTGCAACAATTATCATACATTTCAAAATGTGAAATAAACAGATAAAACCTTAGTTTAATAAGAAAAATAGAACAAAATAGAACAAAAAACATTGCAGTTATTACAGCTCATCAACATTTATTGAGAGCCGTGCCTTTTAAGCAACGTCTTGTGCGTCCGGCCCAAATCACCCAAGGCCCAGTAAACAGTGCCAAGCTTATGTTCGTGGCAAAGCTTTCCACATCTTTTCAGTTGGGTAGTTAAAGCCGGAGGCAACAATCCCCCGCCTGACCTTGGTCACGACCTAGGTCTCGACGGGGTAAAATAACAGTAGATAGCTGATTGGACATTTTCCCACTTTAGATATGAACTATAAAAAGTGGTAACAGAGCAGAAATTATAGACATAACATTACATCATTCCTAAAATTACTTCTAATTGGAGGTGTCAGAACTGTGTGATTGGAGGCCTATTATCTCAGTTCCCTGTAGTAAATATATGTAGGAGGACTAGGGACTCTCCAGTCTCATAACAAATTTGAACTTGGTTACTAGGAAATATAAACTTATAACTTTAATTCTAACAAATTTGAACTTGGTTACTAGAAAATATAAACTTATATCTTTAATTCTCATATACTCATATATTGAAGCTAAGGGAGTCCCAGCATTTCATGAGAGTCATTAGGTTTATTCTAGGCTAAGTTAGCAAAGGAGAGCTTAAAACCACATTGACTATACCCAGTGTAGCTATCAATTTGCTAGACTGGGTCAGTGACCAATAAACTCGCCACAATGACTAGAGTCTTCGGAAATGTCTCAAAGAAAGGCATAGGTTCCCTATGTAGGGTGAAATCTCTATGTTCAAGTGAATTTTACCAATCAAATGGCACTAACTGGAACATATCTAAAGAAATGTGTAAAATTCACCCAGGTTGTTCCAAGTCCTCTTCTGTTGGAGTTATCTGTCTCCTTTTGGATTGACTGGTTGGCGTATCTGGAATAGGTCTTCTCTGGGGTTTTGGTGTCAGATACTCTGAAGGGATCTTTCTTATATGCTGTTCATTTCTTGTAGGTGGAGCTGAGATGCCCAATGCTGAGCAAAATCTCTCTATATCAGACAATGATTTGCAGTCATATCTATTCCCATTTTTTGTGGTTATGATTGAGGTGGGAAATCCCCATCTGTAAGGGATTTGGAGGTGCCTCAGATGAGAGGTCAGATTTGAAAAATCTCTTCTTTGTTGTAGGGTTCTTGCAGATAAGTCTTGGAATATCTGTATACGAATGTTCTGGAAGGTCACAGCTTGTTGGTTTCGAGCTAATTTATAAATCTCTTCTCGCTGCTGGTAAGATTGAAAACGAACAATAATGTCTCTTGGCGGGGCATCTGCTGCCGGTTTTGGTCGGAGCGCCCTATGTGCTCTGTCTAGAATAAAGTGTGGTTGATCTCCTTCAGAAGAATTTGCCATCTGGGCAAAAAGACCCTGTAGAAAGGGTGTGATTTCATTGGTTTGTATGGACTCTGGGATGCCCCTGAACCGCAAGTTATTACGTCTGGTGCGATTCTCGATATCATCTATCTTGTCCTCCAGCTCCATCGAATGTTGTTGTTGAATTTTAACTTTAGAAGATAAATCTGCCATTTTCTGGGATAGAATGTATTCGTGCTCCTCCAGGGAGTCAACTCTTCGGCCTAGATCACCTATTTCCTTCTTAAGATCTGCACACTCTGATTTTATACACGTTTTGACTTGATCAATCAGGTCCTCCATAGCTTTAAAAGTAATGGGAGATTCTTTTCCGGCCACAGAGGTTGTGGGAGAGGGGCTGTTTGATGCATCTGAGTCCTCCTCCAAATCGCCTGCATTATGAGGCGGCTCGTGGGGGGGATTTTCTTTATGTGTAAGTTTTCCAGCTTGTCTGAAAAAATTGTTCATCCCATCCTGGGATTTTTGAGATGTCTTCTGATGCTTATCACTTTTGGGCCCTTTCCTTTGTGACATTTTTGTTGGGAGAGAGAGTCCAAGGTTAGATTGCGGATATTGGTATTCTTAGAGGGTATGGATGTATTGTGATTGCGTTGAACGTGGTTTATAATGATTAACCCCACTCTCCGGGGAAAGTGCCCTCACTGGGCGATGTCGGGAAAAGGGAGGAGGATATGACCCACTGTTATTACTAGCAGCAGGAAATGGGAAGAGAGCGAGGTATCAATATGTCTCCCCCAAATGGAGATACAGAGTGAGACTATGTGAGTCAACTATTCAGAGGTGAGGCCTTAGGATGAGAGGGGTATTTTGACAGTCACACAGATATAGCTTCTGATGCAAGCAAGCTTAAGACACTTGCCTTCTATCCCCTTGCCATAATTATGTAAGGCCAGTTAGGTGTGTGGGTATACAAGATGGACAAATTGCTGTTTCTCTCAGTTGTATGTCACAATTGCACCACGGTCTCTTGTGTGTTTAAACTTTAAGATTGCTAGGCAGGTATTATTTTGATATCCTGCTGTGTCTTAGATGGGGTTCAGTCGCTCTCTTGGGCAAGCTGTAAATCGTCTAAAGTAGATGAGCGTCCGACTAGACCAAACCGCATACCAAGTCAGATGTGCACCGGAGCGGAGCCCCGACCCTCCGGTGCGCAAGTAAAAAGGCAGTGCGGTGTTGCAGCTATCCTCGGAGTAGTGCCTTCATAGAATATCTGAGCTCCCTCTTAACGGAGGCTCTATCGCCCACGTGTCTGTCAGTAATGTGATTAGTGAAGGTTACACTCACCGATGTGGGGCTTCGGTAAACCGGTCTTTGGATGCTCCTATATAGCCGTTTGTCTGCCGACTAGGGGATTGAGTTCCTTATGGGGTCAGCTCCCACCGCTACAGGTAAGATCCTCTGTGTAAGTTCCCCCGCGCCGTTGGATTAGGCGCTGCGGCGCATCTCAGTAGGCCTGGCTCACTAGTAACTGATTCCTCGGTGCTCCGTTGGTGAGAGGACTGCCGATTACAAAAAAAAAAGACATGCTCGTGTTCCTTAAATGGCCATGATCACATTTATGTGCTTAAGAGTTCATAATGGGTTAGTTGTTAGGTAAATATTGCTCAGAACACCCGGCTTGCTTCAGGAGCTTTAGTAAGTAGCGGCCATCTTAGTCAGCCGTTCGCTCCGCCCTCCGGTACGGATGGTGTTTTGCGTGAAGTTCATGAGTTTTACAGTGAGCTGGCCTCACTCTAGGGGTCCGCTGGGACGTGGGACCGGACCAAAAGCTCTCTCCTCTGATTGAGTTGACAGACAGTGACTCTGCAGCCAGCAAGCAATGTGCCCTCACACTGACTCCGCAAATGTCTTTTTTAAGGCACTGTTTGTCTATTTATTGAATATCAGCATTTGGTAAATGAAGCGTGACTTAAGGCTGGTGAGAACCGACCTTTCTTCTGGCTGTTTGAAAATGTTGTGGCTCTGGACAAACATGTGAATAAGGGTCCATCGGCCATATTCTGCACGCAACCCCTTTGATGATTGACGCTAAAAATGTGTCACCTGCAAGCAGAGTTACTTCTGTCTAAATCTTCCTGGTATGGACAGGCCACTGTTTCCCACAGCAAGCCATAAGCTTGAACTACAAGATTGTCTTGAGTATGGCAGGAAATCATAGTTTATTAAAGTCTGTACTATCACCACAAAAGCTGAACTTCTTGAAGCAATGAAAATGCCAGCAATTTCCTGTACTTATGGATGACAAGGAGGACGTCCTGTCGTGCACAGAGATGGAGAGTATTTTTGGTTTCCCTGTACACAACACAGAGATGTCTCCAACATCACCATAAACACAAGACAGCGACTCTTGTGAAGTTCCTGGAGTGTTCCGGTAGCCATCTCTTTGCGCCCCTAAAGGAATACTTTATCAGTCTTTTTGTATACATTTGACATCAGATTTGGAGACTGTGGTGACGCACATTTTATTTACTGTTGTGCAAGCTGTGGCAATTTCAATTGGCATTAAAAAGTAAGATTTGGAGAGGTGACGCACATTTTATGCACGCTGTGGCAATTGCAATTTGCAGTGAAAAGAATCTGCTAACAACCACTACCTAGGACCACGCCTGACTCCTGAAGTTATGCTTCAGTTAGTAACTCAAGTTAAATTAATTTTTTTTTTTTTTTTTTTATTATTATTATGCTCAGCAGATTCAAAACATACCATTCTTCTAGTCATATCACACAACATGTCAAAATGCTGCATGGAAAATGGCAGTGTGCAAAGTCATAATCTTAGTGAACCTATAAGTGCATTAAATTTTCTAAAATAAACAAAAATACCGAGAAAAAAAAAAAAAAAAGGAAAGAGGACATATGGCATCCTTTTGAACAATAGATTACATTTAAGGCATTGATTTTAGAAACCCAGAGATAATTTGTTGCAACCGGGAAATCTAAAAAAACATTGATTAGACACCCAGTACACTTATTTATCCTTAGGCCTTTTTAGCAGAGGCTCCAGGACCCTAAAAAAAAAACAGCAGCAGGAAAGAGGACATATGGCATCCTTTTGAAAAATAGATTACAGGAAAGGCATTGATTTTAGAAACACGGAGATAATTTGTTGCAACCGGGAAATCTAAAAAAACATTGATTAGACACCCAATACACATATTTATCCTTAGGCCTTTTTATAAGAGGGTCCCGGAGCATCAACAAAAAAAGCAGCAGGAAAGAGGACATATGGCATCCTTTTGAACAATAGATTACATTTAAGGCATTGATTTTTGAAACCCAGAGATAATTTGTTGCAACCGGGAAATCTAAAAAAACATTGATTAGACACCCAGTACACTTATTTATCCTTAGGCCTTTTTATAAGAGGCTCCCGGAGCCTCAACAAAAACAGCAGCAGGAAACAGGACATATTGCATCCTTTTGAACAATAGATTACATTTAAGGCATTGATTTTAGAAACCCGGAGATAATTTGTTGCAACCGGGAAATCTAAAAAAACATTGATTAGACACCGAGTACACTTATTTATCCTTAGGCCTTTTTATAAGAGGGTCCCGGAGCCTCACAAAAACAGCAGCAGGAAAGAGGACATATGGCATCCTTTTGAAAAATAGATTACAGGAAAGGCATTGATTTTAGAAACCCGGAGATAATTTGTTGCAACCGGGAATTTGATACAAATGATTCGATGGACACCCAGTACACTTCTTTCTCCTTAGGCCTTTTTATAAGAGGGTCCAGGACCCTAAAACAAAACACCAGCAGGAAAGAGGACATATGGCATCCTTTTGAACAATAGAGTACAGGTACAGCATTGATTTTACAAACCCAGAGATAATTTTTGGCTAATGGGAAATAGAAAAAAACATTGAGTGGACACCCAGTACACTTCTTTCTCCTTAGGCCTTTTTATAAAAGGGTCCAGGACCCTCAAACAAAACACCAGCAGGAAAGAGGACATATGGCATCCTTTTGAACAATAGAGTACAGGTACAGCATTGATTTTACAAACCCAGAGATAATTTTGGTCAAATGGGAGATAGAAAAATACATTGAGTGGACACCCAGTACACTTCTTGCTCCTTAGGCCTTTTTATAAGAGGGTCCAGGACCCTAAAAAAAAAACCACCAGCAGGAAAGAGAACATATGGCATCCTTTTGAACAATAGAGTACAGGTATAGCATTGATTTTACAAACCCAGAGATAATTTTGGGCAAATGGGAAATAGAAAAAAACATTGAGTGGACACCCAGTACACTTCGTTCTCCTTAGGCCTTTTTATAAGAGGGTCCAGGACCCTCAAACAAAACACCAGGAAAGATAACATATGGCATCCTTTTGAACAATAAAGTACTGGTACAGCATTGATTTTAGAAACCAAGAGATAATTGTTTGGAAACGTGAAATTGCCCATAAAACCATGCTTGGACACCCACTCCAGGTCATTCTCCTTCAGCCTTTTTATAAGAGGGTCCAGCACCCTCAACAGAAACAACTGCAGGAAACACCACCACATATGCCATCCTTTTGCACTAGCAAGTACAGGTATGGCATCCATTTTAGAAACCCAGAGATAATTGAGAGGAACGGGGAACATTTTTCTAAAAATTTGCTGGGGCACCCATTACAGGTCGTTCTCCTTCAGCCTTTTTTTTACCATGGGCCACGACCCGCAACAGGCACAACAGCATGAAACACCACATATGCCACCCTTTTGCACAATAGAGTACAGTTATGGCATAGATGGAACACAGAGATAATTTAGAGCAACCAAGAGACAGATAAAGATGCTCGGTCGGTCCTCCTCCTTCAAATTTGTGGCAATGCGCGTTCAATTTAATGGTCCACCAGATATGAGTGGTGTGCTAAGTTGTACTATTCATAACTGTTTAATCACTGTTATGTGCCTTATTTTTTTTATTTTAGTTTTGTACCCACAGAGCAGCAGCAGAGGCCAGAAAAATTAGGAATGTACAAATGACTGAAAAATTGGGGTATTGTTGTAGCAACTGCTGTAGCAGCGGCCAGAAAAATTGATGTTTGTAAAACATTTAAAAAGTGCCCTAAAAGCTTGTGGCTTGAACACTAGTTGTTGGCGGATAAGTCAAGCAAGTCCTCCGGCTTTATAACAAAAAAAAAAGGCCAGCCTGTGTACCAGTTGTAGCCCAAGCCAGCTCATCTCATCATCAGGCCTTTTTATTCAAATGTATCGCCCAATGTCAGTCCCTTCGGGATCCATCCCTCATTAATTTTAATAAAGGTGAGATAGTCAAGGCTTTTTTGACCTAGGTGACTTCTCTTCTCAGTGACAAAACCTCCTGCTGCACTGAAAGTCCTTTCGGACAGGACACTTGAAGCGGGGCAGGCCAGAAGTTCCATTGCAAATTGGGATAGCTCAGGCCACAAGTCAAGCCTGCACACCCAGTAGTCAAGGGGTCCATCGCTCCTGAGAGTGTCGAGATCCGCAGTTAAAGCTAGGTAGTCTGCTACCTGTCGGTTGAGTCTTTCTCTAAGGCTGGATCCTCGAAAGGCTCTGATGATGCATGGGAGTTAAAAAGGTACGCATGTCCTCCATCAACAAGATGCCAGGAAAGCGTCCTGTCCTTGCCGCCGTGGTCGTGGGAGGAGGAGGAGGATTAATTTCATCTCTTCCCCTGTTACATTCCTGTGGTGCTGTGACATCACCCTTATACGCTGTGTAAAGCATAGTTTTTAATTTATTCTTAAAATGCTCCATCCTTTCCGACTTGCGGGAATTTGGTAACATTTCAGGCACTTTATGCTTATACCAGGGGTCGAGGAGCATGGACACGCAGTACAGGTCGTTCTCCTTCAGCTTTTTTATACGAGGGTCCCTCAACAGGCACGACAGCATGAAAGAACCCATTTGAACAAGGTTGGATGCTGAGCTAATCATGTCCCGTTCCTCGTCCTCACTGATCTCACTGAGGGTATCTTCTTACCCCCAGCCACGTACAACACCACGGGTACCAGAGAGGTGACAACAACGAGCACCCTGGGATGCCTGTTGTGCTCTGTCTTCCTCCTCCTCCTCAAAGCCACATTCCTCCTCTGACTCCTCTTCCTCACAATCCTCTTCCTGCGTTGCCGCAGGTACAGCAATCGATGCTGATTCGGCTGTTTGTGGGGGTGATGGACTCTTCCTCTTCACGCTCATCTACGGCCTGATCCAGCACTCTTTGCAGCGCACGCTCCAGGAAGAAAACAAATGGTATGATGTCGCTGATGGTGCCTTCGGTGCGACTGACAAGGTTTGTCACCTCCTCAAAAGGACGCATGAGCCTACAGGCATTGCGCATGAGCGTCCAGTAATTTGGCAAAAATATCCCCAGCTCCCCAGAGGCTGTCCTAGCACCCCGTTCATACAAATACTCATTAACAGCTTTTTCTTGTTGGAGCAGGCGGTCAAACATTAGGAGTGTTGAATTCCACCGTGTCGGGCTGTCGCAAATCAAGCGCCTCACTGGCAGGTTGTTTCGACGCTGGATATCGGACAAGTGCGCCATGGCCGTGTAGGAACGCCTGAAATGGCCACACACCTTCCGGGCCTGCTTCAGGACGTCCTGTAAGCCTGGGTACTTATGGACAAATCGTTGTACAATTAGATTACACACATGTGCCATGCACGGCACGTGTGTCAACTTGCCCAATTTCAATGCTGCCACCAAATTACTTCCATTGTCAGAAACAACCTTGCCAATCTCCAGTTGGTGCGGAGTCAGCCACTGATCCACCTGTGCGTTCAGGGCGGTAAGGAGTGCTGGTGCGGTGTGACTCTCCGCTTTCAGGCAAGTCAATCCCAAGACGGCGTGACACTGCCGTACCCGGGATGTAGCATAGTACCTGGGGAGCTGGGGGGTACCATAGATGTGGAGCAAGACGCAGAAGTTGAAGAGGACTCAGCTGAGGAAGAGGTTATGGAAGAGGATGGAGTAGGAGGAGTAGAGGAGGTAGCAGCAGGCCTGCCTGCAAGTCGTGGCGGTGTCACCAACTCTTCTGCAGAGCCACGCATTCCATGCTTGTCAGAAGTCAGCAGGTTTACCCAATGCACAGTGTAGGTGATACACCTGCCCTGACCATGCTTTGCAGACCAGCTATCCGTGGTCATATGGACCCTTGCCCCAACGCTGTGTGCCAGACATGCCATAACTTCCTTTCTCACAACAGAGTACAGGTTTGGGATTGCCTTTTGTGAAAAGAAATTTCTGCCAGGTACCTTCCACTGTGGTGTCCCAATAGATACAAATTTTTTTAAAGCATCAGACTCCACCAGCTTGTATGGTAAAAGCTGGCGGGCTAAGAGTTCAGACAAGCCAGCTGTCAGACGCCGGGTAGGGGGGTGACTTTGAGAAATTGGCTTCTTACGCTCAAACATGTCCTTGACAGACAGCTGACTGTGGGCAGATGACCAGGAACTGCTACGTAAGAGAGAATGAGTGGAGGATGGTTGAGAGGGGGCAAGGAGGACAGCACTGGTTGACGTGGCTGAAGATGCTGGAGCAGGAGGAGGAGGGCGGCTTTCACTTTGTGTGCTGCTTCTACTCATGTGTTCTTCCCATCGGCCTTTGTGATGGGAGACCATGTGCCTTCGCAAAGCAGTTGTACCTAGGTGGGTGTTGGACTTCCCACGACTCAGTTTCTTTTGGCACAGGTTGCAAATTGCATCGCTGTTGTCAGAGGCAGACACACAAAAAAAATGCCACACTGCTGAGCTCTGCAATGACGGCATTCTGGTGGTGGCAACAGCATGCGTTGATGGGCGTCGGCGTGCTGTCTGGCTGACCCCAGGTGCCGATGCATGCTGTCTGACTGTGCCACTAGCTCCTTGAGACGACCTCCCCATGCTTCCAAATCGTCTCCTCCTCCTCCTCCTCTCTGTCTCCCCATCTGAACTTCCCCCCTCTTCTTCTACTCTTCTAGCAGGCACCCACGTGACATCCACCAACACATCATCTTCAACCGCTTCACTTGTATCTGACACATCAAGAAAGGAAGCAGCAGCGGGTACAACAGCATCAGCATCACACCGTACCTCCATGTCGGTAATGCTGCCTGACTGAGACTGATCACTATTATCTACATCCTCTGTCAATGATGGTTGCGCATCACTCATTTCTTCCAACTGATGTGTCAATAACTCCTATGACAGATCAAGTGAAGTAGCTGTGGTGCTAGTGTTGGTGGTGGCGACAGGCGGGGGAGTGGCACTGGTCACTTGAGACCTGCCCAAAGCACAGATGGACGTAGATGGTGCATCAAGGTTAGGGGTACTAGCAGTGGAAGCTGAAGAAGATTGGGTGTCCTGTGTTAGACATTCAACTAGGTCCTCCTCTTTTCGCGTCCCCCCTGGCACCCGGCGTCTGAACAATGTGCATATTTGTAGGGTCTAAAGGAATCACAACACCACGACCACGACCACGGAACCTGCGGGGTGGCCTGCCTTTGCCTGTTATTTTTTTTTAAAATGGACACTAACAATACTATTACACCAATTATATGAGTGGTGGCACTGTGAAAGTGGGCACAGTATACGCTGTGAGACTGACAACAACAAAAAAGACAGATGTTTTAAAAATCACAAATTGTTAATTTTTTAAAATATTAAAAGTACTGTGACAACAAATATGATTGTTGGCACTAGTTGGCAAATGGGCCTGTCTGGCACACACGCTGGGAGAAAGGAAACTGCAATTCAATGGCACTAGGAGACTGAAGAATTACAGTCAAAACAGTTATGATTAACAAAAATTCCAATCCTGTTACAATAAATATGATTGGTGGCACTAATTGGCTAGTTGGGACTGGCACACAGGCAGGCAGGCAGGCAGGAGGAAAATGCAATTCAAGGGCACTAGTAGACTGCAGATTGACAGTCAAAACAGTGATGATTGACAAATTTTGCAATACTGTTAAAAGAAATATGATTGCTGGCACTAATTGGATAGTTGGGCCTGGCACACAGGCTGGCAGGCAGGAGAAAAGTGCAATTCAATGGCACGAGCAAACTGAGGATTAAGAACAAGAATCAAAAAACTTTTAATTTTAATTAGTAACAATACTGTGACAACAATTATGATTGGTGTAAATAGTTGGCAAGATGGCCTGGCACAAAAGGCTGGCAGGCAGGAGGTAAATACAATTCAAGGACACTAGGAGACTGAATACTGACAGTCTTAACAGTGATGATTGACAATTTTTGCAATACTGTTAAAAGAAATATGATTGCTGGGAATAATTGGCTAGGTGGGCCTGGCACACAGACTGCAAGACAGGAGGAAAGTGCAATTCAATGGCACGAGCAAACTGAGGATTCAGAACAACAATTACCAAAAATTTTAATTTTTAATAATTAAGAATACTGTGACAACAAATATGATTGGTGTAAATATTTTGAAAGTAGGCCTGGCACACAGGCTGGCAGGCAGGAGAAAAGTGCAATTCAATGGCACGAGCAAACTGAGGATTAAGAACAAGAATAAAAAAACTTTTAATTTTAATTAGTAACAATACTGTGACAACAATTATGATTGGTGTAAATATTTGGCAAGACGGCCTGGCACAAAAGTCTGGCAGGCAGGAGGTAAATGCAATTCAAGGACACTAGGAGACTGAATACTGACAGTCAAAACAGTGATGATTGACAATTTTTGCAATACTGTTAAAATAAATATGATTGCTGGAAATAATTGGCTAGGTGGGCCTGGCACACAGGCTGGCAGGCAGGAGAAAAGTGCAATTCAATGGCACGAGCAAACTGAGGATTAAGAACAAGAATCAAAAAACTTTTAATTTTAATTAGTAACAATACTGTGACAACAATTATGATTGGTGTAAATAGTTAGCAAGATGGCCTGGCACAAAAGGCTGGCAGGCAGGAGGTAAATACAATTCAAGGACACTAGGAGACTGAATACTGACAGTCTTAACAGTGATGATTGACAATTTTTGCAATACTGTTAAAAGAAATATGATTGCTGGGAATAATTGGCTAGGTGGGCCTGGCACACAGACTGCAAGACAGGAGGAAAGTGCAATTCAATGGCACGAGCAAACTGAGGATTCAGAACAACTATTACCAAAAATTTTAATTTTTAATTATTAAGAATACTGTGACAACAAATATGATTGGTGTAAATATTTTGAAAGTAGGTCTGGCACACAGGCTGGCAGGCAGGAGAAAAGTGCAATTCAATGGCACTAGCAAACTGAGGATTAAGAACAAGAATCAAAAAACTTTTAATTTTAATTAGTAACAATACTGTGACAACAATTATTATTGGTGTAAATAGTTGGCAAGACAGCCTGGCACACAGGCTGGCAGGCAGGAGGTAAATGCAATTCAAGGACACTAGGAGACTGAATACTGACAGTCAAAACAGTGATGATTGACAATTTTTGCAAGACTGTTAAAAGAAATATGATTGCTGGAAATAAGTGGCTCGGTGGGCCTGGCACACAGGCTGCAAGGCAGGAGGAAAGTGCAATTCAATGGCACGAGCAAACTGAGGATTCAGAACAACTATTACCAAAAAATTTTATTTTTAATTATTAAGAATACTGTGACAACAAATATGATTGGTGTAAATATTTTGAAAGTAGGCCTGGCACACAGGCTGGCAGGCAGGAGAAAAGTGCAATTCAATGGCACGAGCAAACTGAGGATTAAGATCAACAATCACATTTTTTTAATTTTAATTAGTAACAATATTGTGACAACAATTATGATTGGTGTGAATAGTTGGCAAGACGGCCTGGCACACAGGCTGGCAGGCAGGAGGTAAATGCAATTCAAGGACACTAGGAGACTGAATACTGACAGTCAAAACAGTGATGATTGACAATTTTTGCAAGACTGTTAAAAGAAATATGATTGCTGGGAATAATTGGCTAGGTGGGCCTGGCACACAGGCTGCAAGGCAGGAGGAAAGTGCAATTCAATGGCACGAGCAAACTGAGGATTCAGAACAACTATTACCAAAAATTTTAATTTTTAATTATTAAGAATACTGTGACAACATATATGATTGGTGTAAATATTTTGAAAGTAGGCCTGGCACACAGGCTGGCAGGCAGGAGAAAAGTGCAATTCAATGGCACGAGCAAACTGAGGATTAAGATCAACAATCAAAAAACTTTTAATTTTAATTAGTAACAATACTGTAACAACAATTATGATTGGTGTAAATAGTTGGCAAGACGGCCTGGCACACAGGCTGGCAGGCAGGAGGTAAATGCAATTCAAGGACAGTAGGAGACTGAATACTGACAGTCAAAAAAGTGATGATTGACAATTTTTGCAATACTGTTAAAAGAAATATGATTGCTGGGAATAATTGGCTAGGTGGGCCTGGCACACAGGCTGCAAGGCAGGAGGAAAGTGCAATTCAATGGCACGAGCAAACTGAGCATTCAGAACAACAATTACCAAAAATTTTAATTTTTAATTATTAAGATTACTGTGACAACATATATGATTGGTGTAAATATTTTGAAAGTCGGCCTGGCACACAGGCTGCAAGGCAGGAGGAAAATGCAATTCAATGGCACTAGGAGACTGAATATTTGCAGTCCAAAAAATTATGATTTTTATTTTTTTATATACTGTTACAATAATTATGATTGGTTCCACTAATTAGCTAGTTGGGCCTGGAAAACACGCTGGCAGGCAGGAGGAAAGTGCAATTCAATGGCACGAGCAAACTGATGAATCACAAGCGATCAATTTGGAATTTTAAAGATTAACAATACTTTTACAACAACTAGGATTGGTGGCACTAATTGGCTAGTTTGTGCCTGGCACACAGGCTGCCAGGCAGGAGGAAACTGCAATTCAATGGCACTAGTAGACTGAATATTTGCAGTCCAAAAAATTATGATTTTTAATTTTTTTTATACTGTTACAAGAATTATGATTGGTGCCACTAATTGGCTAGTTGGGCCTGGCACACAGGCTGGCAGATATGAGTCGTGGATGGTAGGTAGGGCAGCAATTTAACACAGTATGCTGTGTAAGTGACCAAAACACAGGCCTGATAGAAAATTAAGTTAGATTACACTAGCAAAATAATTTTAAAATTTTAGATTTTAATATTAAAATTATGTTAAGAAGTGCAATGCACATATGAGTGGTCGCACTGGCTGGCTGCTACGTAGGGCAGCAATTAACAACAGTATGCTGTGTAAGTCAGATAGACAGCTAGACACAGGCCTGATAGAAAATAAAATTAGATTACACTAGCATAATGATTTAAAGACTTTTTTTGTGAAATTTAAAGAAAAAGGTTAAGCACATACATATGAGTCAAACAGTAGGCTCTGTAAGTCAGATACACACACGCCTGATAGAAAATACTATTAGATTACACTAGAAAAATTATTTAAATTATTTTTTTGGGGGGGGGAAATTAAAAAAAGGTTAAACACATATGAGTCATGGCTCAAAGACTAGGGAGGGCAGCAAGTAAACACAGTAGGCTCTGTATGTCAGCAAAACACACAGGCCTGATAGAAAATGATATTAGATTATACTATCAAAAAAATTTAAACTTTTTTTTTTTTATATTTAAATTAAGGTGAAGAAGATATGAGTGGTGGCTGCCTGGCACAGACCAATTAACCAAAAGACTGAAAAAAATGAGGTATATTAATGCTGAGTGAGCCTGACAGACACAGGCCTGATAGAAATTGTAATTAGATTACACTAGCAAAATTATTATTATTTTTTTTTTTAATTTAAAATAATGTTATAAACGGATATTAACACTGGTGGCTGGCACAGAGCAATGAACCAGAGTATATGCTGTGTGACACAGGCCTGATAGAAAATGAAAAAAAATTACACTAGCAAAATAATTACAATTTTTGGTTAGTTAAATTTAAACTAATGTTGCTAGGGAGATATCAGTGGTGGCAGTAATCACAGCATATGCTGTGAGCCTTAAACACACAGGCTGAAAGCCAGACAAATGCTAATAAAAATATGGAAAAAAAAAAAACGGCACGAAATATAGCCCTAAAAAGGGCTTTTTGGGGTGCTGTCCTTGCAGCAGAGATGAGTGGAGTCCTTCTGGACTGTAGTGGACACTAAATACACTAGCCTAGCTATGTATTTCCCTATAATGTCAGGGGCACAAACACAACACGTCCTCTCACTAAGAAAGCAAGGTCGTTATGAGTCTAAAATGGTGGCTTCCGAGTAGCTGGGAGGGTCTGTGAGGGAGTGTCTGATGTTGATTGGCTCTAATGTGTCAGGCGGCTGTGACATACAGGGTCAAAGTTTCCTCAATGATGACACATAGGGGGTGGATCGAATATCGCCATGTGTTCGCCCGCAGCAGCGAACGCGAACAAGCTATGTTCGCTGGGAACCGTTCGCGGGCGAACAGTTCGGGACATCATTATCAATGAGCATGGTGCTTTGGAACATTTTACCGGATCATATGATATATATACTGGACTTATATTAGTCTTGAATGTCAACCCGGGTTGATTCTTTAATTTTCCATGCAGAGAGATGCTAATATGTACTTGTTGCTGTAATTAGAAGTGATAATATAACAATTAATTCATAACAACATTTGCAAGTGTGTTTATTCATGACAACTGGGTAAAAGTTTATATTGTTGTTAAATAGTCTGCTGTTGGACTAATAAGGGTTCTGTTATTTCTTTTGTAAAATATATTCTTAAATTAACCCTTACCGTGCACTACATTGTAAGTGTATCCCGATTATTAGGGAACACTATTATTATTCTATGTATTAGACTCTCAAGATTTAATATACTAGGAGTGCTGGTACATCTATATATATATATATATATATACATATGTTTATATACATATATATTTATGTGTTAATATATGTATAGAAGAAACACATAGAAGTGCAGCCTGCAAAGTTCCTTAATAAAGCATATGTATAAATGGTATAAATTGTAAATACCAGGGCTTATAAGTGAATTCCTTCTCCCCCCCCTATCTTGCTCCTCCTACGGCAATCAAATACTGCTTACACAAGTACTTGAACACAATATATATATGAAAAGAGGAATACCTTGATTCTAGGATCTACAGGCTGTAATACGCACATCTGAGTGGATGGGAGACACTCTTGTCAGAAGGCCGGGCACTCACCGTACACCAAACGGACCGAGAAATTGCTCGGTAAGCTGCATCAGCTGATCGCGGGCATGAGCTCCTCCACACTCCAGGACAATCCGGATTGTACACGTCAATGACGTTCGTGCGATGCGTCACGGGGGGGAGGGATTAGACACTGCCTGGTAACTGCACAGACCGGACTCAGTAGAAGATAACCAGTGGCTCCAAGTAGCTGGCTTAATAAGTGAAATCAAGAATGTGGAGCCATTGGAAATTAATTAAAAGTCTTTTTATTATTCAAAAACAGGTTAAAAAGTAGGAAGCATCCCACAGACAAGCAAAAGGCAGGATACCAATGCCAACATGTTTCGGCCCTCAGGCCGTAATCATAGCATATGGTATTGATAGAGAGGTATAGCTTAAAATAGGTAAAGTTTTACCTGATTGGACAAACTTAATTAAAATAGATACACCCTTATGCTTCACATTACCATTAACTCTACACATGCCTAAAAGAAGTGCTCAAACATCACATATATGACTATACAGAACTTACATAGTATATAGGAGATATTATCATGTTATTGTATACACAAAAAACAGTACAGATCTTGTTAAAAACGGATAGCAGCAAAATTAAATTAAATGAATAAAGACAAAAGCTTTAAGTAGGATATGACAGTGATATAACAATAATAATATAATATAAATCAGATACTGGGAATAAATTATATTGGACCTAAAATAATAATACCAACATAAGTGGCTGGTCCTATAGAGAGATATAATAGCAATCCCATGAACTTGATCATATTACACAACAGAGCCTAAACAGATGTATATATACATATATATATCCATAACTCTAAGTTTTATTTTATTTTAATTTGGCAAACAGATACATGGAGACAAGAATCCAGAGCATCCAACATATGATGCCACTCTAGAGTATGTGTATAACTATATATAGAAAATCCAATAAAACAGCACAGAGCGCAGTTTATGTGTGAATATATATGATATAGATAACTATAAGCGAGTGGACACAGGGGCCTAGATTTAGAGTTCGGCGGTAAAAGGGCTGTTAACGCTCCGCGGGTTTTTTTCTGGCCGCACCATAAATTTAACTCTGGTATCGAGAGTTCAAACAAATGCTGCGTTAGGCTCCAAAAAAGGAGCGTAGAGCATTTTTACCGCAAATGCAACTCTCGATACCAGAGTTGCTTACGGACGCGGCCGGCATCAAAAACGTGCTCGTGCACGATTCTCCCATAGGAAACAATGGGGCTGTTTGAGCTGAAAAAAAACCTAACACCTGCAAAAAAGCAGCGTTCAGCTCCTAACGCAGCCCCATTGTTTCCTATGGGGAAACACTTCCTACGTCTGCACCTAACACCCTAACATGTACCCCGAGTCTAAACACCCCTAACCTTACACTTATTAACCCCTAATCTGCCGCCCCCGCTATCGCTGACCCCTGCATTACACTTTTAACCCCTAATCTGCCGCTCCGTAAACCGCCGCCACCTACGTTATCCCTATGTACCCCTAATCTGCTGCCCTAACATCGCCGACCCCTATGTTATATTTATTAACCCCTAATCTGCCCCCCACAACGTCGCCGACACCTACCTACACTTATTAACCCCTAATCTGCCGAGCGGACCTGAGCGCTACTATAATAAAGTTATTAACCCCTAATCCGCCTCACTAACCCTATCATAAATAGTATTAACCCCTAATCTGCCCTCCCTAACATCGCCGACACCTACCTTCAATTATTAACCCCTAATCTGCCGACCGGAGCTCACCGCTATTCTAATAAATGTATTAACCCCTAAAGCTAAGTCTAACCCTAACACTAACACCCCCCTAAGTTAAATATAATTTTTATCTAACGAAATAAATTAACTCTTATTAAATAAATAATTCCTATTTAAAGCTAAATACTTACCTGTAAAATAAATCCTAATATAGCTACAATATAAATTATAATTATATTATAGCTATTTTAGGATTAATATTTATTTTACAGGCAACTTTGTAATTATTTTAACCAGGTACAATAGCTATTAAATAGTTAAGAACTATTTAATAGTTACCTAGTTAAAATAATTACAAATTTACCTGTAAAATAAATCCTAACCTAAGATATAATTAAACCTAACACTACCCTATCAATAAAATAATTAAATAAACTACCTACAATTACCTACAATTAACCTAACACTACACTATCAATAAATTAATTAAACACAATTGCTACAAATAAATAAAATTAAATAAACTATCTAAAGTACAAAAAATAAAAAAGAACTAAGTTACAGAAAATAATAAAATATTTACAAACATAAGAAAAATATTACAACAATTTTAAACTAATTACACCTACTCTAAGCCCCCTAATAAAATAACAAAGCCCCCCAAAATAAAAAATTCCCTACCCTATTCTAAAATACAAATATTACAAGCTCTTTTACCTTACCAGCCCTGAACAGGGCCCTTTGCGGGGCATGCCCCAAGAATTTCAGCTCTTTTGCCTGTAAAAAAAAACATACAATACCCCCCCCCCAACATTACAACCCACCACCCACATACCCCTAATCTAACCCAAACCCCCCTTAAATAAACCTAACACTACCCCCCTGATGATCTTCCTACCTTGTCTTCACCATGCCAGGTTCACCGATCCGTCCTGGCTCCAAGATCTTCATCCACCCCAAGCGGGGGCTAGACATCCACTGAAGAAGTCCAGAAGAGGGTCCAAAGTCTTCCTCCTATCCGGCAAGAAGAGGACATCCGGACCGGCAAACATCTTCTCCAAGCGGCATCTTCTATCTTCTTCCATCCGATGACGACCGGCTCCATCTTGAAGACCTCCAGCGCGGATCCATCCTCTTCTTCCGACGACTAGACGACGAATGACGGTTCCTTTAAGGGACGTCATCCAAGATGGCGTCCCTCGAATTCCGATTGGCTGATAGGATTCTATCAGCCAATCGGAATTAAGGTAGGAATTTTCTGATTGGCTGATGGAATCAGCCAATCAGAATATAGTTCAATCCGATTGGCTGATCCAATCAGCCAATCAGATTGAGCTCGCATTCTATTGGCTGATCGGAACAGCCAATAGAATGCGAGCTCAATCTGATTGGCTGATTGGATCAGCCAATCGGATTGAACTATATTCTGATTGGCTGATTCCATCAGCCAATCAGAAAATTCCTACCTTAATTCCGATTGGCTGATAGAATCCTATCAGCCAATCGGAATTCGAGGGACGCCATCTTGGATGACGTCCCTTAAAGGAACCGTCATTCGTCGTCTAGTCGTCGGAAGAAGAGGATGGATCCGCGCTGGAGGTCTTCAAGATGGAGCCGGTCGTCATCGGATGGAAGAAGATAGAAGATTTTGCTTGGAGAAGATGTTTGCCGGTCCGGATGTCCTCTTCTTGCCGGATAGGAGGAAGACTTTGGACCCTCTTCTGGACTTCTTCAGTGGATGTCTAGCCCCCGCTTGGGGTGGATGAAGATCTTGGAGCCAGGACGGATCGGTGAACCTGGCATGGTGAAGACAAGGTAGGAAGATCATCAGGGGGGTAGTGTTAGGTTTATTTAAGGGGGGTTTGGGTTAGATTAGGGGTATGTGGGTGGTGGGTTGTAATGTTGGGGGGGGGGTATTGTATGTTTTTTTTTACAGGCAAAAGAGCTGAAATTCTTGGGGCATGCCCCGCAAAGGGCCCTGTTCAGGGCTGGTAAGGTAAAAGAGCTTGTAATATTTGTATTTTAGAATAGGGTAGGGAATTTTTTATTTTGGGGGGCTTTGTTATTTTATTAGGGGGCTTAGAGTAGGTGTAATTAGTTTAAAATTGTTGTAATATTTTTCTTATGTTTGTAAATATTTTATTATTTTCTGTAACTTAGTTCTTTTTTATTTTTTGTACTTTAGATAGTTTATTTAATTTTATTTATTTGTAGCAATTGTGTTTAATTAATTTATTGATAGTGTAGTGTTAGGTTAATTGTAGGTAATTGTAGGTAGTTTATTTAATTATTTTATTGATAGGGTAGTGTTAGGTTTAATTATATCTTAGGTTAGGATTTATTTTACAGGTAAATTTGTAATTATTTTAACTAGGTAACTATTAAATAGTTCTTAACTATTTAATAGCTATTGTACCTGGTTAAAATAATTACAAAGTTGCCTGTAAAATAAATATTAATCCTAAAATAGCTATAATATAATTATAATTTATATTGTAGCTATATTAGGATTTATTTTACAGGTAAGTATTTAGCTTTAAATAGGAATTATTTATTTAATAAGAGTTAATTTATTTCGTTAGATAAAAATTATATTTAACTTAGGGGGGTGTTAGTGTTAGGGTTAGACTTAGCTTTAGGGGTTAATACATTTATTAGAATAGCGGTGAGCTCCGGTCGGCAGATTAGGGGTTAATAATTGAAGGTAGGTGTCGGCGATGTTAGGGAGGGCAGATTAGGGGTTAATACTATTTATGATAGGGTTAGTGAGGCGGATTAGGGGTTAATAACTTTATTATAGTAGCGCTCAGGTCCGCTCGGCAGATTAGGGGTTAATAAGTGTAGGTAGGTGTCGGCGACGTTGTGGGGGGCAGATTAGGGGTTAATAAATATAACATAGGGGTCGGCGATGTTAGGGGTAGCAGATTAGGGGTACATAGGGATAACGTAGGTGGCGGCGATTTGCGGTCGGAAGATTAGGGGTTAATTATTTTAAGTAGCTTGCGGCGACGTTGTGGGGGGCAAGTTAGGGGTTAATATATATAATACAGGGGTCGGCGGTGTTAGGGGCAGCAGATTAGGGGTACATAAGTATAACGTAGGTGGCGGTCGGCAGATTAGGGGTTAAAAATTTTAATCGAGTGGCGGCGATGTGGGGGGACCTCGGTTTAGGGGTACATAGGTAGTTTATGGGTGTTAGTGTACTTTAGGGTACAGTAGTTAAGAGCTTTATAAACCGGCGTTAGCCAGAAAGCTCTTAACTCCTGCTATTTTCAGGCGGCTGGAATCTTGTCGTTAGAGCTCTAACGCTCACTGCAGAAACGACTCTAAATACCAGCGTTAGAAAGATCCCATTGAAAAGATAGGCTACGCAAATGGCGTAGGGGGATCTGCGGTATGGAAAAGTCGCGGCTGAAAAGTGAGCGTTAGACCCTTTAATCACTGACTCCAAATACCAGCGGGCGGCCAAAACCAGCGTTAGGAGCCTCTAACGCTGGTTTTGACGGCTACCGCCGAACTCTAAATCTAGGCCAGGGAGATTAATGATATGTCAGATTTTTATATCTACATACAAACATAACAGGCAGAGTATATGACATTAAGGCATGTCTTAACTGTAGTCAAACAAACATAGAAAAGAGAAGCACTGGAGCACGGCTGGTTCAAGTGTTTATTGGACAGGGTGTCCAAACATGTGAATGAAAATATACAAAGTGTACAATGGGACTTGGTCCCTGGATAAAATACAGAGAAGTTTTAAATAAGCATGGAGCTAGTAGTCCTGACGGCTATCGCGTTTCGGCGTGAGCTTTACTCATAGCCTCAATAAAAAACAAGTAAACCCAAAGTGGTTTAAAAAACCTAGCTCTCAATTCTGTTGGTTGTCCAGTTACACACCCTTTCATTTAGGCAACCAATCCGTAGCATTAATCACACACACCCCCTCTGAATGCTTTAGCATAATAGGGAAAGGTAAACTACCACATTGGTTGCATAGAGCACTGACCACCTTTGGGATGAATTGAAATTCTGATAGCAAGTCATATCTTCCTGTCTTACATCAGGACCTGACCTAACAAATGCTCCATTGGCTGAATGACCACAAATTCTCACAGACACCTTCCAAAGTCTTGTGGAAAGCCTTTCCTGAAGGGTTGCAGCTGTTATAGCCACAAAGGTGTGGGGAGGGCAACTCCATATTAACCCCTTAAGCAACCAGGATGTAAGTACTACCCTGTTGATGTAGCACATATATCCTACATTTTGCCTCATGCTGCAGTCCAAGCTGTCAGTTCTGACAGCTAAGACTGCAGCCAGAGGCAGATAAGTCAACTGCCTAACATCAGACTCCAGATTTGCATAACAGTTTACAAGGTAATTCATCTGAATAGTCTCTCCAATCAATACACTGAGGACAATTGTGTCTTATTTCTGTTGGTCTATCATGGAATCATTTTTAAATCTCATTGTAATATTCCAATCTTTTTCTCATCCTCTGCTGTGTTTCAAACCATTCGTCCCCCCTATACTTTCTCAACAATCTTTTCTCCCCCTCTGCTGTGTTTCAAACCACTCCTCTCCCTTAAACTTTATCACTAGGCATGTTTACCTTTCATTTCTCTTTCCACAGCCTCACAACTAACATCAGACTCCAGATTTGCAAAACTGTTTACAAGCCTCACAACTAACATCAGACTCCAGATTTGCAAAACAGTTTACAAGGTAATTCATCTGAATAGTCTCTCCAATCAATACACTGAGGGCAATTGTGTCTTATTTCTGTTGTTCTATCATGGAATCATTTTTAAATCTCATTGTAATATTCCAATCTTTTTCTCATCCTCTGCTGTGTTTCAAACCATTTGTCCCCCCTATACTTTCTCAACAATCTTTTCTCCCCCTCTGCTGTGTTTCAAACCACTCCTCTCCCTTAAACTTTCTCACTAGGCATGTTTACCTTTCATTTCTCTTTCCACAGCCTCACAACTAACATCAGACTCCAGATTTGCAAAACTGTTTACAAGCCTCACAACTAACATCAGACTCCAGATTTGCAAAACAGTTTACAAGGTAATTCATCTGAATAGTCTCTCCAATCAATACACTGAGGGCAATTGTGTCTTATTTCTGTTGTTCTATCATGGAATCATTTTTAAATCTCATTGTAATATTCCAATCTTTTTCTCATCCTCTGCTGTGTTTCAAACCATTTGTCCCCCCTATACTTTCTCAACAATCTTTTCTCCCCCTCTGCTGTGTTTCAAACCACTCCTCTCCCTTAAACTTTCTCACTAGGCATGTTTACCTTTCATTTCTCTTTCCACTGCCTCACAACTAACATCAGACTCCAGATTTGCAAAACTGTTTACAAGCCTCACAACTAACATCAGACTCCAGATTTGCAAAACAGTTTACAAGCCTCACAACTAACATCAGACTCCAGATTTGCAAAACAGTTTACAAGCCTCACAACTAACATCAGACTACAGATTTGCAAAACAGTTTACAAGCCTCACAACTAACATCAGACTACAGATTTGCATAACAGTTTACAAGCCTCACAACTAACATCAGACTACAGATTTGCAAAACAGTTTACAAGCCTCACAACTAACATCAGACTACAGATTTGCAAAACAGTTTACAAGCCTCACGACTAACATCAGACTCCAGATTTGCAAAACTGTTTACAAGCCTCACAACTAACATCAGACTACAGATTTGCAAAACAGTTTACAAGCCTCACAACTAACATCAGACTACAGATTTGCAAAACAGTTTACAAGCCTCACGACTAACATCAGACTCCAGATTTGCAAAACAGTTGACAAGCCTCACAACTAACATCAGACTACAGGTTTGCAAAACAGTTTACAAGCCTCACAACTAACATCAGACTCCAGATTTGCAAAACAGTTTACAAGGTAATTCATCTGAATGGTCTCTCCAATCAAGAGACTGAGTGCAATTATTTCTGTTGGGCTATCTTGGAATTATTTTTAAATCTCATTGTAATATTCCAATCTTTTTCTCCAATCTTTTCTCCCCCTCTGCTGTGTTTCAAACCACTCCTCCCACCTATACTTTCTCACCAGGCATGTTTACCTTTTATTTCTCTTTCCACAGCCTCACAACTAACATCAGACTCCAGATTTGCAAAACAGTTTACAAGTTTTACAACTAACATCAGACTACAGATTTGCAAAACAGTTGACAAGCCTCACAACTAACATCAGACTCCAGATTTGCAAAACAGTTGACAAGCCTCACAACTAACATCAGACTACAGATTTGCAAAACAGTTTACAAGCCTCACAACTAACATCAGACTCCAGATTTGCAAAACAGTTGACAAGCCTCACAACTAACATCAGACTCCAGATTTGCAAAACAGTTGAACTAACATCAGACTACAGATTTGCAAAACAGTTTACAAGCCTCACAACTAACATCAGACTACAGATTTGCATAACAGTTTACAAGCCTCACAACTAACATCAGACTACAGGTTTGCAAAACAGTTTACAAGCCTCACAACTAACATCAGACTCCAGATTTGCAAAACAGTTTACAAGGTAATTCATCTGAATGGTCTCTCCAATCAAGAGACTGAGTGCAATTATTTCTGTTGGGCTATCTTGGAATTATTTTTAAATCTCATTGTAATATTCCAATCTTTTTCTCCAATCTTTTCTCCCCCTCTGCTGTGTTTCAAACCACTCCTCCCACCTATACTTTCTCACCAGGCATGTTTACCTTTTATTTCTCTTTCCACAGCCTCACAACTAACATCAGACTCCAGATTTGCAAAACAGTTGACAAGCCTCACAACTAACATCAGACTACAGATTTGCAAAACAGTTTACAAGCCTCACAACTAACATCAGACTCCAGATTTGCAAAACAGTTGACAAGCCTCACAACTAACATCAGACTCCAGATTTGCAAAACAGTTGAACTAACATCAGACTACAGATTTGCAAAACAGTTTACAAGCCTCACAACTAACATCAGACTACAGATTTGCATAACAGTTTACAAGCCTCACAACTAACATCGGACTACAGATTTGCAAAACAGTTTACAAGCCTCACAACTAACATCAGACTACAGATTTGCAAAACAGTTTACAAGCCTCACAACTAACATCAGACTACAGATTTGCAAAACAGTTTACAAGCCTCACAACTAACATCAGACTACAGATTTGCAAAACTGTTTATAAGCCTCACAACTAACATCAGACTACAGATTTGCAAAACAGTTTACAAGCCTCACAACTAACATCAGACTCCAGATTTGCAAAACTGTTTACAAGCCTCACAACTAACATCAGACTACAGATTTGCAAAACAGTTTACAAGCCTCACAACTAACATCAGACTCCCGATTTGCAAAACTGTTTACAAGCCTCACAACTAACATCAGACTCCAGATTTGCAAAACAGTTTACAAGGTAATTCATCTGAATGGTCTCTCCAATTAAGAGACTGAGTGCAATTATTTCTGTTGGGCTATCTTGGAATTATTTTTAAATCTCATTGTAATATTCCAATCTTTTTCTCCAATCTTTTCTCCCCCTCTGCTGTGTTTCAAACCACTCCTCCCACCTATACTTTCTCACCAGGCATGTTTACCTTTTATTTCTCTTTCCACAGCCTCACAACTAACATCAGACTCCAGATTTGCAAAACAGTTTACAAGTTTTACAACTAACATCAGACTCCAGATTTGCAAAACAGTTGACAAGCCTCACAACTAACATCAGACTCCAGATTTGCAAAACAGTTGACAAGCCTCACAACTAACATCAGACTCCAGATTTGTAAAACAGTTGAACTAACATCAGACTACAGATTTGCAAAACAGTTGAACTAACATCAGACTCCAGATTTGCAAAACAGTTACAAGCCTTACAACTAACATCAGACTCCAGATTTGCAAAACAGTTACAAGCCTCACAACTAACATCAGACTCCAGATTTGCAAAACAGTTTACAAGGTAATTCATCTGAATGGTCTCTCCAATCAATACACTGAGTGCAATTATTTCTGTTTGGCTATCTTGGAATTATTTTTAAACTTCATTGTAATATTCCAATCTTTTTCTCCAATCTTTTCTCCCCCTCTGCTGTGTTTCAAACCACTCCTCCCACCTATACTTTCTCACCAGGCATGTTTACCTTTTATTTCTCTTTCCACAGCCTCACAACTAACATCAGACTCCAGATTTGCAAAACAGTTGACAAGCCTCACAACTAACATCAGACTCCAGATTTGCAAAACAGTTTACAAGCTTTACAACTAACATCAGACTCCAGATTTGCAAAACTGTTGACAAGCCTCACAACTAACATCAGACTCCAGATTTGCAAAACAGTTACAAGCCTTACAACTAACATCAGACTCCAGATTTGCAAAACAGTTTACAAGCTTTACAACTAACATCAGACTCCAGATTTGCAAAACATTTGAACTAACATCAGACTCCAGATTTGCAAAACAGTTGACAAGCCTCACAACTAACATCAGACTCCAGATTTGCAAAATAGTTTACAAGCCTCACACTAACATCAGACTCCAGATTTGCAAAACAGTTTACAAACCTCACAACTAACAGCAGACTCCAGATTTGCAAAACAATTGACAAGGTAATTCATCTGAATGGTCTCTCCAATCAAGACACTGAGTGCAATTATTTCTTATTTCTGTTGGGCTATCATGGAATTATTTTTAAATCTAATTGTAATATTCCAATCTTTCTCAACAATCTTTTCTCCCCCTCTGCTGTATTTCAAACCACTCCTCTCCCTTAAACTTTCTCACCAGGCATGTTTACCTTTCATTTCTCTTTCCACAGCCTCACAACTAACATCATATTCCAGATTTGCAAAACAGTTGACAAGCCTCACAACTAACATCAGACTCCAGATTTGCAAGACAGTTTACAAACATTCGGCTAGATTACGCTGCTTTTTCACTACCGCTGGTATTATGAGTTTTGCAGGTATAGGTGCACCGCACACTTTTTTGGCCGTAATGCAACGTAACTACCGCAGCTTTTTCAATGGGACTTCCATAGCGCCGGTATTACGAGTTTGCCTGTCCGGCCAAAAAGTGAGCAGTACACCCTATACCATCAAGGTTCGTACCATAAACTGAAAGCCAGTAGTTATGAGTTTTACGCTACAAAGCTGTAATATAAAACTCATAACTAAAGTGTTACAAACTACACTAACACCCATAAACTACCTATTAACCTCTAAACCGAGGCCCTCCCGCATCACAAACACTAAAATATCTGTATTAACCCTTAATCTGCCACTCTTGACATCGCCACCACTATAATAAACATATTAACCCCTAAACCGCCATACTCCCACATTGCAGACACTAGTTAAATATTATTAACCCCTAATCTGCTGTCCCTAACATCGCCGTAGCCTACATTACTGTTATTAACCCCTAATCTGCTGCCCCCAAATCTCCGCCACTATACTAAAGTTATTAACCCCTAAACTTAACCCTAAGTCTAACCCTAACCCCCACTAACTTTAACATAATTAAAATAAATCTAAATAAAAATTACAATTAATACCTAAATAATTACTATTTAAAACTAAATACCTACCTGTAAAATAAAACCTAAGCTAGCTACAATATAACTAATAGTTACATTATATCTAACTTAGGTTTTATTTTTATTTTACAGCTAAGTTTGTATTTATTTTAACTAGGTAGACTAGTTAGTAAATAGTTATTAACTAACCCCCAAATAAAACCCTATCTAAAAAAAACTAAACTCCCCATTGCCCTGAAAAGGGCATTTGGATGGGCATTGCCCTCAAAAGGGCATTTAGCTCTTTTTCCTTGCCCAAAACCCTAAGCTAAAAATAAAACCCACCCAATAAACCCTTATAAAAACCTAACACTAACCCCTGAAGATCCACTTACAGTTTTTGAAGACCGGACATCTATCCTCAACAAAGTCTTCATCCAAGCAGCAAGAAGTCCTCATCGAAGCCGGGAGAAGTCTTCATCCAAGCGGCAAGAAGTGGTCCTCCAGACGGGCAGAAGTTTTCATCCAGACGGCATCTTCTATCTTCATCCTTCCCACGCAGAGCGGCTCCATCTTCAAGACATCTGGCGCAGAGCATCCTCTTCATACGGTCCCAGCCGTACACTGAAGGTTCCTTTAAATGATGTCTTCCAAGATGGCGTCCCTTGAATTCCGATTGACTGAGAGAATTCTATCAGCCAATCGGAATTAAAGGTGAAAAAATCCTATTGGCTGATGCAATCAGCCAATAAGATTGAGCTTCAATCCTATTGGCTGATCCAATCAGCCAATAGGATTGAGTTTGCATTCTAATGGCTGATTGGAACAGCCAATAGAATGTTAGCTCAATCCTATTGGCTGATTGCATCAGCCAATAGGATATTTTCACCTTTAATTCCGATTGGCTGATAGAATTCTATCAGTCAATCGGAATTCAAGGGACGCCATCTTGGATGATGTCCATTAAAGGAACTTTCAGTGTACGGCTGGGACTGTATTAAGAGCATGCTCTGTGCCGGATGTCTTGAAGATGGAGCCGCTCCGTGTCTAAAGGATGAAGATAGAAGATGCCGTCTGGATGAAGACTTCTGCCCGTCTGGAGGACCACTTCTTGCTGTTTGGATGAAGACTTCTCCCGTCTTCGTTGAGGACTTCTTGCCGCTTGGATGAAGACTTCTTCCAGCTTCGTTGAGGATGGATGACCGGTCTTCAAAAACTGTAAATGGATCTTTGGGGGTTAGTGTTATTTTTTTTTAAAGGTTTTATTGGGTGGGTTTTATTTTTAGCTTAGGGCTTTGGGCAAGGAAAAAGAGCTAAATGCCCTTTTAAGGGCAATGCCCATCCAAATGCCCTTTTCAGGGCAATGGGGAGCTTAGGTTATTTTAGATAGGGTTTTATTTGGGGGGTTTGGTTGTGTGGGTGGTGGGTTTTACTGTTGGGGGGGTTGTTTGTATTTTTTTTACAGGTAAAAGAGCTGATTTCTTTGGGGCAATGCCCTGCAAAAGGCCCTTTTAAGGGCTTTTGGCAGTTTAGTTTAGGCTAGGGTTTTTTATTTTGGGGGGTGGGGTTATTTTTATAGGGCTATTAGATTAGGTGTAATTCATTTAAATATTTGATCATTTCTTTTTTATTTTGTGTAATTTAGTGTTTTTTATGTTTTGTAATTTAGTTAATTGTATTTAATTAATGTAATTTATTTAATTGTAGTGTAATGTTAGGTGTTAGTGTAAGACAGGTTAGGTTTTATTTTACAGGTACATTTTTATGTATTTTAACTAGTTAGTAAATAGTTAATAACTATTTACTAACTAGTCTACCTAGTTAAAATAAATACAAACTTAGCTGTGGAATAAAAATAAAACCTAAGATAGCTACAAATGTAACTATTAGTTATATTGTAGCTCGCTAAGGGTTTATTTTACAGGTAAGTATTTAGTTTTAAATAGGGGTGTTGGACTTCTGGTGGCCGGGCACAGTGAGCAGTTGCAGGGAAAAAGAGCTCCATCTTTGTGGCTCCAAACCCCCCAAAACTGCCCACAAATTTGCCCAAAAAGCTACATTTCCATGACAGGAGAGATCACTGTCCTGTCTGGACACACTCGAGCAAGGAGATAAAAACATTGGCTCCCCCACCGAGAGGCACTCGCTTTGCAAGCAACCAAAGTAAGTTGCGTTTGCGACAGAGATAGAGAACGTTGATCATCTACTAAAGCCCTAAGGCATCGTTCACTCATCTCGGCCCTAAGCGGACCCCAAGAAGGAGGATTGGAGCAACTGCCGATGTGACACAGCACTACCCTTTCAGGCTAAACACCAGAAGGCCACCATCTTGCTGCTGCTGGCTCCACAGACACAGTAAGTGTGCGCAATCACAGAGTAAAAAGAGCATAACCGTGCTGGGAGGGTGCAGTGCTCAATTATATGACAACACCGCAGAGGGGAGAACACCTTGTAGAAAACTACATAAATATATTGAAATATGTCTGCAACTTGGCAACGTGGCATATAAGACCTAACCTAATACACCGTCAATGTGTGCTGCAGTGTAGCATTAACACCACACTATATACATCTCTAAACTCTGCTGAGCAGCACAAAGGCATATTTGTTTAAAACAGGGGGGAAAACAGGGAAGATACAACTACCTTTTTACAACGTTAATAAAGCAACCTCTGAGCCAAGGCTACATAATACTACAAAAGTAGCCTTTATAGCTCTATCTCTGGGCAGAGACATTTGTTTCAAAATACCTAGCTACAGACCCTGCTTTTGTAGCTCTGGGATAGATCTTATGAACAAGAAGTGTTTTCTCCCATAAAAGTGTTAATCATAACAGCCCCACGACCTTAAAAAGATCTCTAGAAACTACATACTTTGTAATTTGTCTCAAATCCCTGACCGTACAGAAAAACTGGCCTCCACTGGCGCTGTACATAGACTGTGAGGTTGTATGGACAAGTACTTAACTACTTCAAAAATGTCCCCCAGACCCTACACCAGCTGTTTCACCCACGACCCTGACACCCCCCCATGTAGATACTGGGCCTCAGGCTGGGGAGCAACAAATTAACTCCCTACTGTTATCTAAACTGGATAACCTACAGAAGGTCATAGATACCTTGACAACTGAGGTGAAGCAGTTTAATTCTAGGCTAGCTGGTGCAGAACAGCAAATTTCTGATGTGGAGGACAACCATAATTCTTCAGCAACCCAGATTAAACATCTGACACAGCAGAATCTATGTCTCCACCAAAAAGTAGATGATTTAGAGAACCTCTCCCGCAGGAACAATGTTAGATTGGTGGGGCTACCGGAAACGGTCTGTCCAACAGAGCTGCTTTACTTTGCGGAACACTCACTTCCCAGTCTGTTTAAGATACCGGATGAGTTCATACCACTGAAAGTAGAGAGAGCACATCGGATTGGAGGTGACAGACCGGTAGCGGCGGGAAAGGGCACTCCCCCTCGAGGAGTGATGATAAAATATTTAAATTTTCAATAAAAAATTCACCTACTTAGTGCATAGAGGAAAACTTTATGATGATAAAAGGCTTTATCTCTTCCAATATTACTCTTCAGAAGTCACAAAGAAGCTCAAGGACTTTGCCCCTCTGTGCAGCACTCTGCATAAAGAAAAGTGTCACGCTATCCTGCTGTTCCCGGCCCACCTAAAACTCTGCACCTCGCAAGGATTTAAGTTCTTTGACTCACCCAGGGAGGCTCAGGAGTTTCTGGATCAGGAGACGGATCCACCTGCTTGGTCTTCTCCACCCCAGAGAGACTCTCCTGGCTGAGCTCGCCAGGTCGAGTACTGACCTTATTTGACCATTGGTCAGGCTATGGATCCTCAAAAGAAGAACTTGTGGACAGAAACCGATTGCAATATGGACTGGTATTGTATTACACTGTATTGTGATGACTATGTATTCTTTACTGTTTTGATGGGTTTTTTTGTACTCGTTATTGTATTTGATACTGCGTTTGGTTACAGGCTGTAGTTTCGACATTAAGGAAAGGCATCGGACTGATTATTTTTCCATACTCTCCTTTGTGATGGCGCATGAATGCTTTTTTCCTTGTTGTCTCAACCTACTCCCTCAGAACCTTAGATGGTGGTAAAGATTTTGTCCTGGAATGTGGGAGGGATTAACTCCCCCATTAAAAGGAAAACTATCCTTGCATGTCTAAAGAAATCCCAAGCCAATATCATGCTCCTACAGGAGACTCATCTTAATACCCTTGAACATGATAAACTTAAAGTTAGATGGGTCTCAGAGCTCCTTAGTGCTCCCTATAACAACTCCAGTAGAGGGGTAGCTATCCTTATACGTAAAGACCTAGAGTACCAAATAGGTGAACAAATAGTAGACCCTGAAGGGAGATTTATCATTGTTAAATTAAAGTGGCAAGGTGACTGGTACACTTTGTGCAATGTTTATGGCCCTAATCAAAGAGCACCTACATTTTGGCGTACACTCACTGTCTCCATGGCTAAATTTCTAGACACCAAACTTATCATAGCTGGGGACTTTAATTTAAAGCCCAATCCAGTCTTAGATAGATTTAGAGACCCAACTAGTTCTGCCCCGGTCAAATCTAGGAGAGACATGATGGTATTTCCCCTTAAGGTGTTTGGCACCCTCTATAACTCACTGGGAGTGCAGGATATATGGCGACGACGCAATCCCACAGGCAGGGATTACACTTGTGCCTCTTGGGCACATAACACGTTATCTTGGATCGATCTTTTCCTTACTTCTAGCTCCATGGAGTTGCTGATAACAGAAGCTAAGATTAATAATATTACCATTTCAGATCATGCCCCTATCTCTCTGACTCTTTTACAATCTCCTCAACTAACTAACAAACAGCTATTTTGATTCCCAACTCACCTTATAAAATCTCCTGACTTTAACATGTATCTAACAAGACAATGGGACGACTTTGTGACGAATAATAGATCGCACATAAACACACCAACAAAGCGGTCCTTAGAGGGGATATAATTGCATATTTATCTAAACAGAAACACCTCTATAACAGTAGGGTGGAACACTATAACACACAACTGATGACAACTTATACTCAATACTGCCAAGAACCCACCCCAACTAATAGATGCTCTTACTTTGCGGCGAAGAGGGAGAGGGACACTTTTCTGTTGCAAAATACAATACGCCAGGAAAATAGAAGACAGGGGTACTTTTTGAGACATGGTAACAGATCTGGATGGTTTTTAGCCTCCCTAGTTAAAATCAAACAAACGAATAGAGGGGTCCCAGTCATCAAAAGCCAAGGCGAATTAACAAATGATCCACTCACTATAGTATCAGAGTTTGCAAACTACTACACTAACCTATATCAATTGCAGCCAGCCCCAAAAAATGTGCAAAAAGCGTTTTGGGATAAAATCACTCTCCCCAAGATATCAGCTGACTAAATTAACAGCTTAAACGCCCCAATCTCGCAAGAAGAGGTTCTCCAAATTATTAAATCACTTGCTCTCGGAAAAACCCCTGGCCTGGATGGGCTCCCAATTTAATTTTATAGGCTTCTATCTAATCATATCTCCCCAACACTGACCACACTGTTTGATCACTACTTTACACAACAATATGCCCCATCCGCCGATTTCTCTGCAGCTAATATAACAGTTATACACAAGTTAGGTAGAGACCCCACTATTCCTGATTTGTATAGACCGATATCCCTATTAAACATCGATTATAAACTGCTGACTAAACCCCTGGCTAATGGACTAAAGCATATCCTTCCTGATGTTTTGCACCCGGACCAAACAGGTTTCACTGCCAACTGGTCTTCAGTGGCCAACATTCAAAGAGTCTTGCACGCAGTAACTCATTACTGGCTGGCAAAGCGAGATGGAATGAATCATGCTCTCCCGGAGGCCTTTCTGCTGTCACTAGATGCAGGAAAGCCCTTCTATAGAGTTGAGTGGGCCCATCTTTTTCACTCCATGGAAGGCTTCGGGATATCAGGTCACTTTGTCTCATTTCTCAGAAACATTTACTCCAACCCATAGCATATTTACTGATTAACAACCTCTATTCCCCTACAGTTTACCTCCAGAGAGGTACCCGTCAAGGATGCCCACTTTCCGCACTTCTATTTAATCTGGCACTATAACCGATAGTGATTTGCTTACGAATGATTTTCCCCGGTATTAACTTGAATTCCCATAAACTCCAAATTGCCCTTTACACGGATGACATGCTGCTTTTTATATCAGACCCACAGACTTATGTTCCATTAAATCTAAATGCAATTCAATTATTTGGAAAATTATCGGGTTACAAGATAAATATCTCAAAGTCAGAGATACTATGGTTGAACCTTAAAACACAAGATGCTGCACAATTATATCCTTTTCGCACAGCTGAAAACCACTTAACCTACCTAGGTAAAACCCACAGCAATGGTACCAACAAAACATAACTCCTATTATCCACCAAATTAGTACTAATCTGACTTCCTGGCAGGACCTCCCGCTCTCCTTGATGGGCAGAGTACATATTATCAAAATGATGGTCCTACCAAAACTCCTATACCCAATGCAAATGCTTCCCCTTTTATTACGGCAGAGAGACATATCACTTCTTAATAATAATAATAATTTGCACCTTCCTATGGAAAGGGAGTAGACCTAGGATAAGCATACACAAGCTATATCTCCCATACTTAAAGTGAAGTTCAATTTTACCTCACTGCTCAGCACCCCTTTAAACATTTAACTCTCAATATCACAGTCGCTAAGTTATTTTTTTTTAAATATACGAATTTATTGAATTTTAGATATAAATAATACCGATGTTTCAGACTGTTACTCCTCCCCCGGTCCACTTCCTTATTTTTCTGTAATGATGTATCGAGCGTAAGAAGAAGCTGAACGCGTCTCTTCAAAGCTCGTGCACAACACAGGCTTCGATATGCGCATGCGTATTATATCTTCATTGGCGCCTGCGTTAAAAATTTCAGTCCGTCGCTTTGTTCATTCGTGAGCAGTGTTATATTGTATTCACAGCATTGGCAACTTCTATCAATAGTTTTGTACGCTACAGAAAAAAGTTCTTTTTTTGACAAAACTTCGTATTTTCTGTACTATATTGCCTTCTGGATCATATTATTGAGAGTAAGTATCGTTGTAAAGATTATTTCCTTATTACTATAATTGATGTAATATTGATTGTAAATAATATTCTAAGATAAAAAATAAAATAATTTTTTAGTGTTGTTCTGACATGGATATTAATTGAATTATATTGTCAATCCAATGCAAATCGTATTATTTATTTATATAATCGAAATTGAAATACATTTGATATCTACATTTATAAATTTCATTTTAATATTGCGCAATATTAACAGTTTATTACCAACAATATTTCATTTACTTATTTCCTAATACCTTTTTTTAAACAATCTATTTTCCCCTTATTTTATTCCAATCTACTTTCATCCATGTCACCGATCATTCTTCTTATTATGTTTTGATAAAATCATTCATAAACTTTTTTTCCGTTTCGTTTACGGTCATTTCATTATATTTTAGTATTTTACATATCATTCTTTTTATCTCTTTATTAAAAAATCATATCTTCTACGCTTTTATTAGATATAATCTATAATTGATTCCTTCTCCTTTCTTATTTTCCAATTCCCACGATATGTATTTTAAACTATAGCATATCAACGATTAACTTATTTTATCTTCAAAACATCACTTGCATTATGTTTTTAAATATTTTTTCAAATTAGTAATAGCTTGTAAAAAATAATGTTACATTTAACAGAATATTAATCATCTATACTTTTATGGTCCATATCCCTGATTCGATCATTTGCACATATTGATCAATTTTTCATACTTATTTGCAAATGTTGAATCTATGAATTATGAGTCTTCTTTTTAAAACGTTTGTAAAATATGGATAGCAGTTCTTTTCTATATCAATTAGTAGCTATTTTCCTTTTCTTCTATTAGTTTATGTTCTTATAGGTAATAAAACATTATTACAAACGATGTTTTGCAGTTAGTTACAAATCACTTATTAACATTTTTATAATTATCTGACTAATTTATAAAGTTATGGCTAATCATTCATGACAATCTATTTTTTACATTTAGTATTTTTTTTATAACTTTCATTCAAATTATTTAAAATTGCTAATAATATTTATAAATAAGTTTATATAATATTTTAATATTACTGCAAAAATGTTTTTTTCGTTATTAAAATTTAAATCTTTAACAACAGTAACTTTTATGGGCATTTGGAGATACGATATTTACCTGTTTTGAAGATTCTAAATGACAGTGTAATTTTATGTCCTTTGTTCTATTGCGATCAGTACTGACTGAGTTAATGTATCTAATTCCGACAGACCGGCTAATACGCATGCGCAAAGTGTGAACGAGCATTACGATTAGGACGACACACGCAGTTATACGCATGCGCAATACTGGCTGATGACGCTGGTTAAAAGGGGCAGGACGCCACGGGGGAAGTAAAGCCATTGGTTATGAATTTGGCAAAATCTGTCAATCAAAAAGGGATAAATGTCGGGCGGACAATTGCAGCAATACAGACGGTAAATATAAATTAAAAATACTAACGACATGCATAATTTTAAAAAAATTGATGAATGAACATTATAATATTTTCAACGGTTATTGTGGAAACTGTTAACTAGAGAGGCGGACTTGAACTTCACTTTAAAGGGAGTCCAAACCTTCTTTACTATAATTGGGCTTCCCTGGCAAAATTTGTGCTAGATTGGAAGCTGAGCACTCAACACTTCTCCAGCTCTGACCTAGAGGGGGCCTCACTTATTCAGGTGTCCCCCTCCTTTCTGCCACACACCGCTTTATTGGAACTACTAATTACTATCCAATACCACCTATGTTCCCAAGACATACTTCTGGGTTGGAGAGCATTGACTAAAGCCCTGACTTTGGACCCCAGTCACTCTAAAGATCTCCCCATTGTGGGAAACCCTAGATTTCAACCTGGCTCGATGTACCCTGTCTTCGCTACCTGGAAATCCTTGGGTGTGGATAACATAGATAAGTTGCTAGACATCACCACTAAGTCAGTTCTACCCTTTGACAACATTTGCAGAGCATACTCAATCCCTTACACTGACAGATTTGCCTACTTTCAAATTCGGCACTACATCATCCATATCTTGCAAAACTGTGAGACGTTCTTGGATAGGTCGCCCTTGGCCCGGACGCTTACACAATTTCAACTACATAACTTTGCCATATCCCTTATCTATAATACACTGATACAGACCAAAATCCCTGCAGCACAGTCAAAACTAGTGGAGGTTTGGAGTAGGAGACTACATAACACACACCCCACCAAACCTATTTACAATAGCTTAAACCTCACATGGTCTGCGACTCTCGCAGCTGATCTTAGAGAGTCTCATATACGTGTTTTGTATCAGGACTATCTGACCCCAAGTAGATTAAGTAAATGGAGAAAAGGTTTCTCTAATGTTTGTGGCAAATGCGCTTACCCAGGCCCAGATTTCCTACACTATACTTGGTACTGCCCCAAACTTTGTAGATACTGGAGCCAGGTATCTTTCTGGCTTTCCAAAATATAATCTAGGCCTGTAACCCTCACACCCACACAGACTCTATTTCTGGACCATTTGACGGTTATAGGACAGGATAAGAGGTTGTCAATTGTATACTCGTAGCCAGAAAATGTATCTTCCACAAATGGCTGCAAACAGAAGCATCTTCCATCAAGTTCTTTAAGCAAATGATCCTGACAAACATGCTACGGGAACAATATGATACCTTATTGATGTCAACACAAGAGTGGCATGCTTCATTGGTAAGGGGAGCCTCTTTTTTTTTTTTTTTTTTTTTTTTTTTTTTTTATAATTTTTATTGAGGTAAAATTTGGCATACATATATGGCATTAAAACACTTCAAAAAATACCATCAGAAGAAATACAATACAAAGCTGAGTATGCAATACATAAAATGTAAATACAAATGTCGCTAATAAGTTCCACTAATAATATAACTGGAATAAGGAAGAAATAGAGAGTATTCGTAGTGTTATGTAATCATATTTGTCAGTCATGCCAACAATAAAGTAAGCTTCCCCTTTTATTTATTTAAGGGGCCACTCTTGGACCCCCAATCAAATAGGTTGTTTTATGACACAGGGAGGCTGCCTGTATTAGAAAGACCACTCATGGATCTTGTTCTATTTACCTCAGGTTTTAAATTTTTTATAGGTTTAACAAGGTCTTATACTGAAAACTTCTTTCATAGAGCCATATAAACATTTTCTACAATCAGGGTTTAGTTGAATAAATAATTATTGGGATGAATGTTGGGAGACTACACATCAGTGAAGTGAGCTTGCCATGAGAAACCCATAATTTTCAAAAGGTTACCCTGCTAAGGCGTATATCATTTTTATAGGTTTAACAAGGTCTTATGCTGAAAGCTTCTTTCATAGAACCATATAAAAATTTTCGACAATCAGGGTTTGGTTGAATAAATAATTGTTGGGATGAATGATGAGGAAACTACACATCAGTAAAGTAAACTTGCCATAAGAAACCCATAATTTTCAAAAGGTTACCCTGCCAAGGCTTATAGCCAACCAGCCATTTATTTATTGTGTAGGGGAGGCCCATAGAAGGATCTTATTGGAATTGTATTCTATCTTAAAGCTTAATATAAGGGATTGTAAACCATGGCACACTATGAGGTCTGATGATGCTAATAGGTGGGCCAACTTAATTTATCTTCAGAGGCATGAAAGCTAATTCTAACCAAATCTATTATGACTAAATGAAGACATTCAACTAAATGTTGGGGACCTCTAAACAAGATAGAGATTTGGCCACCGCACAATGTAGTCAGATTACTTTACTTTTTGATTGGGCCACATCCTATAAAGCAACTAATAATTATATAGAGAGCCCAAGACATGAACATTAAGTAGTCATTAATGGGTACAGGCATCATTCTAAATACTAGGATATATAAACTGAGTTTGGTCAATCTTGGTGCCTGTAACTGGCAATCAGTAAAGTGTTAAAATTTGGAAAACATAAATATGCAGATATAATACACTATAATAGGGAATGGTGGTAACATGGAGCTGCCCATCACAGAAACAGGAGAACTAGTCACAATTAACAAAGTAAAGATAAGCAATAAGGTAGCTAAACAGTATAATATTGCCTATTATAATATGAGCCAAAATTCTTGCCCCGGCCGCAGGCAGAAAGATGGCAGAAGTCCTCATAGAACAATATTGTGCATTATGTTTTCCCTCAGTAAACAGACCATGAACTATATTAGATAAACATCAGTGGTTAGTTGCAAAGGTCCAAGAAATAGGATGCAAATATAGATAGCAAGAAAAAACAGCAAACAAGACGCCAGGGTAAGAGCCCAAACGTCTCTTCTTTCTTCAGTAGTCCTGATTCAGTCTAGGATTATTGAAAAACACTGACCACAAAGTTATGTTAGAGAGGCCTCAATTGCTGTTAAGATATAGTACATGAATACGGTATATAGAGAGATTTTCCCCAATATGAAGGGTCCCAGATATCAATGTCAGCAAACCGGAAAGTTAATATCTGGAAAGTACAACAGAAATCAGCCTATTCCAGCTCTCACCTTTCGCACATCTATAGCAATAGATAAACAAACAGAACCTCTCAGAGATGGACTGCAGAGACTCCCTTTCAGTGGCCTTTTCGCCGCCTGAAGCTGGACACTGGATGGTGCTGTAATGAAGAAGCCATTGGGCTGTATGGACACAGGTCTCGGTGCGGCCATCCGCCATTGTGGAGCGTTATCAAGGGGTCCGGCGGAGGTATAATTAGAACTAGGCGCCCAGATTTCTGCTGCCAGCATGTGAGTGGAGCTGCTCAAAGCTGGGCATTCAGTGTTCTCAGGCATCGGGCACATTTGGCGCTCGGTAGTATGCGCGGAAGTTGCGGCCATGTTCTCTTGACAGCGCGGCTCCAGCTCTTCCAAACCATCTGTGGCGCCTGTTGGGGGTCCTTTGAGAGATGAGGGTAAATCATTAGATTCGGGCTGTTCCAAAGCTCCGACCTTACCCCACGTGGTAACTTTATTAAGCGATGCTTCATATGCCTGGAAATAGGCCTCTAGCAGGTAGTGGATATCTTCCATAATTCCCTTAGCGGTATCCATAGTAAATTCTGGCAAGGGTATGGGTAGTTAGTATAGGTGTAGAGACCCAGGTAGTCTGCTTGAAATTAGAGCACTAGGAGTGCCACGTAACGACAGGGCCCAGGGCGCCCTACCGGGGGGTATAATGCAGGCCGAGATTGTAAAACGGCTCCAGGCGCTGATGCAGCAGCATTTCTTGAAGCACAAGGTAGGATAGATGCAGTGTCTATTATACAAGCTGGCTCCAACAAAATATTTAGTATATCAATTGGCTGTAAGGAAAATTTCTGCATTTATCACAAGAAAGCTGTAGCAGCACACAACTATGCGACCAGTCATGGCCGGTGCCCGGAAGTTCCCCCAGGGGAGCCTCTTTTTAAACTTCCTAGATCGCCCAACCCAAAAACAAATCCTTTATCCTTTTAAAACACAATTTACATGATGGAGGCGAATATTAGAGGTGAATGGAATATCTGGTCTGATAGAATAAGTACTTGAGAGGTTGCAAAAGATTTATGTGACAGCCATTAGAAATTATATAATACCTTGTGACCAACCCTTCATGTGCTTTAATGGTTTGATGAGAAACTACAGCAATAGATAGATTGGTTTACTAATGTGAATGATGTTTTTGTTATTTGTATATCTTCCATCCCGGAGCTCATAGGTGGTCACGGGGTGCTTTAGATTTCAAATGTTTGATAAAAAGTTAAAATGGAAAAAAAAAATTTCAATAGATAACGTGAAGACAAGATGCCCTCATTAGAGGACGAAAATTGATGGACTAATTACCAACTATGGACTATGACTTATTGCCTTGGCTCTTATACTATTGTTTGTACTGCTGCACAGTGAACTACTATGATCAAACATGTTGGTAATAAAAATAAAGTTGTTAAAAAAAAAGTTAGTGGGTGTTAGGGTTAGACTTAGGGTTAGGTTTAGGGGTTAATAACTTTAGTATAGTGGCAGCGACATTGGGGGTGGCAGATTAGGGGTTAATAAGTGTAGGTAGGTAGCAACAACATTGGGGGCGGAAGATTAGGGGTTAATAAGTGTAATGTAGTTGACGGCGATGTTAAGGGCGGCAGATTAGGGGTTAATAAGTATAGGTAGGTAGCAACGACATTGGGGGCGGCAGATTTGCGGTTAGTAAATGTAATGTAGGTGGCAGCGATGTTAGGGGCAGCAGATTAGGGGTTAATACATGTAGGTAGGTAGCGACAACATTGGGGGTGGCAGATTAGGGGTTAATAAGTGTAATGTAGGTGGCAGCGATGTTAGGGGCAACATATTAGGGGTTAATAGGTGTAGGTAGGTGTCGAGGGGAGGCAGATTAGGGGTTAATAAGTGTAATGTAGGTGGAGGCGATGCCGGGGGCGGCAGATTAGGGGTGTTTAGACTCGGGTTTATGTTAGGGTGTTAGGTGTAAACATTTTCTTTCCCTATAGGAATAAATGGGGCTGCATTATGGAGCTTTACGCTCCTTTATTGCAGGTGTTAGGCTTTTTTTTAGCCGGCTCTCTGTCAGGGTTTTTTCCCTGTTGTGTTTGCCATGTGCTGCTGGCAGCCATTTTACTCACCTCTCTTCCTGACTATGGTGCATTGTGGGGGATGCTGCTCATTTCCTGCATTTGACTTGTGGATTTTTTATTATTTTTTGCTATTAATAAAGGTGTGATTATTTTTGCACTTCTTGTCTCAGTCTGATTCCTGGCACCCTGACACTCTCCCCATTGATGTCTATGGGGAAATCGTGCACGAGCATGTAAAACCAGCTCAAAGCAGCACTGGTATTTGGGTGCGGTATGGAGCTCAATGGAGCTCAACGCTGACATATTGCCTGCTAACGCTGGGTTTTTGCAAACCTGTAATAACAGCGCTATAGGGAGGTGAGCGGTGGAAAAAACTTGTAAATTAGTACAGAGCCTCTCATAACGCAAAACTCGTAATCTAGCCGTTTGTGTTTAAAGTTAACTACTACTGATTGTGCTCAAAGGCAGGGCATTCTTCCCCTTTTGTATAACTCAATTATTGCACCTACAACTGTTATTTATCCCTACTGTACTTGCTTGTGTATTACTGTATCCCTTTAAAGGGACAGTATACTGTAAAATAGTGTTTCCCTTAATGTGTTTACAATTGCTTTTTTTTACCAACTGCAGAGTAAAAAATGTATGAAAATTTGCTTTTTAAGGTTTATTTCTGTATATTAAAGCTCTGATTTTGTGTTTTGAAGCCACAACCTAATAAAATAGGTTGAGCTTGTAGGTATAATCAGATCTCATTACTGTATCACATTGTGCACATATACCTGCTTCTTTATCTTATCTGTCCTTAAAACAATCACCAATACTTTGAGAGAACAATGGAAAATCAACATTTTATTACCTTATCTCTGCTTTATCACACTGGGAGTGTAATTTCTTCTGCTGGCTGTGTTTACAAAGCTTATCTATAGCTGGTACGCGCGGCCACAAACTTTCAGAATAGGTGGGGATACCACATGCTAAATCAACCATTTCAAATGCCAATATAAGGGTAAAGGAGCTACTTGTAAACAATTTAATACACTCCAGCAGGTAAAGTGGATCATTGGGAACAAATTAAAGGGGTGAAATTTTTTGAGTAAACTGTCCCTTTAATGTTTTTATTCTTTATATAGCGCTGCATAATCTGCTGGCGCTTTATAAATAAATGATGATAATAATAATATGGTAAAGGAGCGCTAATCATGCTCCCTTTACCATATAAAGGTAAATTGCAGATGCAGCACGGAAAGTAGGGAGGTGGACGGTGGACGAGTAGGGAGGTGGACGTTGCATCACAAGAGGGGGGAGGGATTCCCTACTTACAGAAAACTTTTTTTTAGTGCGGGAGGGATGCTTTACTACAGAAATGAGGGTGGGTGAGGGGGATTGCTACACAACAGAAAAAAAATAATATAAATAATAAATAAAAAGCAACATATAAATTGGGTACTGGCAGATAGCTGCCAGTATCTAAGATGGCGGCTATTAGATAGATGGGGAAGGGTTAGAGAGCTGTTTGGGGGGATCAGGGAGGTGTGTGGGGGTGGAGGGTTCCATACACTACAGAAATTAATATAAATACATATATATATATATATATATATATATATATATATAGTCAAAAGTACAAATAAAGCACTCTGTGGTCTTTAGTCAACAGTGAATCCAAAATGAAATTTACTGAAATGTGATGTTTCTGGGTAAAAGAACCCCTTTCTCTGACAAACAAACAGTTTGCAAACCAAACCTTTAAAGACCTGATAGGCCCTCCTACAACAGTCCACCAATCAGGAGACAGCGTGTGCAAAACAAACATGTGTAAACTGACAGCTAATAATCTGAATATCAATTGTTAACAACATCTTATACAGTGTAAAGTGTAAAAAAAAAAGAGATTCAGTGGCTTATGGGCTGCGCCTCTAAAGCACACAGACTGAAAATTAAGCAACAAATGTGAACAAAATATGTAAAAAGACTTAAGTAAACAAACAAACATAAAATATGTTGGTCATATTAATATCCCCATTGGTTGGCTGAAACACTCCCTTCAATAACATGGCAGTCTAAAAGGCAAAGAAAGTAGTCCTTCTCATAGACACAAACAGTGGAGCAAAGTCATCATCGCCCAGCAGAGTAAAACATATTATTACATAACCTAGTGATAAGGATTCAACTGATTACCTAAGAACGATAAATAAATCCACTCTCGAAGGTCAGGCCGATCTTGGCCATCAGAGACAAGTGGGTAGCGCCCTCACAGCATCATCCATAGTCAAGGAGATGCAATAACAAAAGCACATGTACCAATGAGGAGAAAGAGGTGTGGTAACGCCCTAGGAGATGTAAAGACTAAACAAATGGCACAATAAAGAGAAGGAGGCGTGGTACTGCCTCATAGTGTTAGCCGTGACCATAGCAACTACCGTATGTTCAGTATACACACAGGCAGGAAAATCATAATTTCACCCTGTGTGTATACATACAATATATATTTTTCACATTCATTTTGAATTTTGGTTGCACAAGCACTGTTAAAACAAACAAACAAATAGGTTGCTGGGCAGCTGTATCTATTCCTCCAGGAATACACTGCACATTGCGTGGTGGTCTGTCTCTGAGACGTTCCCTCCACTAGACATATGTTACAGGTCTACATCATTGCACTTATCATTTACCACCGGCTTGCAGTCCTAGCATCTATTTTTAATACTAACCATTTTAATAGTTTTACCCAAAGAACACTGCCTGCCTATTCTTTCACAGATCAGAGAGCATTTCAATTGCTGAGCTCTCTCCATATAGGTCCTACAGCCTCCATCTCTACCATAGATCAGCCTCCATCTCTACAGTAGATCACAATTTAGCCCTGTCCTTATCAGTGGGACAAATCTTAGGCTCTAGCTGTTTTACCTGTGAGCTTGGACCGCTTCTGTCTTCCTCAGATATTCTTCGCTCTAAAATCCCTGGCCATTTTATGCCTCCCCAACCCCTTACTAAAAAGGAAGTAAAGTATTAAAAAAATGGGTTCTGGGGGGGCGGAGCAAGCGCTTAATGGAGGAGGCTGCACTTTAGGTAAGCCCCCACTCCAAATCCATGTACAAGCTGATATAGCTTAAATTCTCAGCGTACCAAGAAAATGAAATAACAGCGGGTAATTTTGGGATGAGCATATAAAGACTGCATAAAACACTTTGCATCCTTTTACCTGGAGACAAGGATAGGTGTGAGTAGGTCGCAAGTAAGCGCTGCTCGATTTTCACACAGCGCGATTTTGGAGGTCATAGATCGCAGAATTAGAATAGCAAGTCTCCTGGGGCAGGACAAAGAACATAGCAGTTAAAGTACCCGGGTCCATGACCGGTACTCAGGGGTAGGAAAACACGTAACAACATATATATCATTCAAAGGTCTTCATTATCTACACACTACTTCAGGGTGTTGGGGGAGTTAATTACACAGGGAAACCTCACTGCACATATCATCAAAGGAGAAAACAACACTTTAAAAGCCCCACTGAATATGATAGTGGCAAATATTTTCTCATAAGCCAGATCTGCTTGTAAATTAAGCACAGTGCACAAGAAAAACATATTGGGTATATAACCTGACAATTAACATACAGCCTTATCCCCATAACCTCAAAGGCTTAGTTATAAAACTCAGGCATAATGTTCCCAAAAAAACTAAACAGAAAAGACACCCAGGGGAAAGCCACGCTAGGCATTACCCCCTCTGTTAATAACTTCTTCAAAGCAATGGAATTCTACTCCAATAAATGCACAACACGCAGCCCTAAAACTGGGAGAACCCACAGTATCATCAGATTCATAATCTACGGCTGAAATACTCACTATCCCCAAGGCTGTATTGGACTCATTACCCTCAAAAAAAGATTTCTCAGCTACAGTTACACAAGTCAAACAGTGTATAAGAGATGAGCTACTGGAAATAAAAAAAATAGAAAATGATCAAGACACGCACAATACGCCTATTACTAAAGTTTATTCCCAAATGCAGCAAGAGGACGAGACAATCCAGGAGCTGGAAAACAGAATAGATGACATAGAAAACCAAAGTCGTAGACAAAATATCAGATTTAGGGTGATCCCCGCGACAGAGCATCGGCAACATACTTCTCATAGCACAATTCTCTGCAACAGACAGAGGGTACACCCGACCCCGAGGAGGAATGGCTCCGGGTTGCAGGTTTATGGCACAATCGTAAGACTGGGGAGGAGGCAACGTACCGGCACGCACCTTGTCAAACACGTCTAGGAACTCTTGGTACTCCTCTGGCAATTGAGATACCAAAGAAGTGCACAAGACTTTAACTGGTTTCCGAAGACAAGTGGAAATACATTGCGGGGACCACAACAAAATTTCAAACCTGCGCCAGTCGAGACTGGGATTGTGCTTTTGGAGCCAGGGATAACCCAGAACAACCGGGAAATGCGGAGAGTTTATCACCTGGAACTGGAGGGTTTCAAAATGGAGAGCTCCAACAGCCATGGACAACGGAGCAGTTTCGTGAGTAACGAGTGCGGGCTGAAGGGGCTTGCCATCAATGGCCTCAATAGCAAGCAGAACAGACCGAGACAAAACAGTAATGGAGTGCTATGATACAAAAGCACTGTCAATGAAATAGCCCACAGCACCGGAGTCAACAAGAGCCTGAGTGACTATGGAGGAGTCCACCCAGGAAAGGACAACTGTGACCAAAGGTTTCTCCTTAAGCGGTTCCGGGGACGAGGATAAACAACCCAAGGTCTGCCCCCGACAGGACCTTAGGTGTGAGCGTTTCCCAGCTGTGTAGGACAAGACTTCAAAAGGTGGCCCTGTAACCCCCAATAGAGGCAGAGCCCCACCCTCCTCCTAAAGGCCCTCTCCACCGTGGAGAGACGCATGAATCCCAGTTACATCTGCTCAGCAGTACCTGGTGACTCGGGACCAGGAGGCATGGGAGAAGAGGGAGGCATGGGTGGGAACGAACACGTAGGAGACAATGGAACAGGAGGATTCCGCAAGCACTCCTTGAAAGAGGACTCTCTGAGTCTGATGTCAATTAGGATCAAAAAAGACACCAATGCCTTGAGATCCTCTGGTAAATCTCTGGCAGCAATTTCGTCTATAATCGCATCAGAGAGCCCATGAAAGAAGGCAGCAGCAAGGGCTTCATTGTTCCAACCTACCTCTGTGGCAAGCGTACGGAACTCAATAGCATACTGAGCAACAGAGCTTGTACCTTGCTGAATAGACATGAGTCGTTTAGCAGCAGAGGAGGAGTGAGCCAGAACATCAAATACCCTTCGAAAGGAGGCCACAAATTCAGGGTAATTTGAAATCACAGGTTTATTAGTGTCCCACAAGGGATCAGCCCAGGCAAGAGCTGTGTCAGAGAGTAACGAGATGAGAAATCCCACCTTAGCTCTGTCAGAGGTAACATCGTAAAGAAAATGCCCACCTGGTTCAAAAACCCTCTGCACTGAATAGGATCACCTCCATATCGCTGAGGTAGAGGTGCAGAACCGGACATGCTCCTGGTAGGACTAGGTGCAGCAGTGAAAACAGGAGCAGCCATAACTTGCTGGACACTTTGGTCCAAATGTACAGTGCAAGTCAGCAGGGTTTGCAGGGCTAGTGCAAATTGATCCAAGCGGTGATCCTGTTCATCCATCCTGTAAATGATGGCAGGTAAAGGTGGATTATTAGCACCATCAGGATTCATGGCCTTTGCGTAATGTCAGGGTGCCAGGAATCAGACTGAGATGAGAAGTGCAAAAATAATCACACCTTTATTAATAGCAAAAAATAATAAAAAGTCCACAAGTCAAATAACAAGCCAGGAGTTAAAACCAGAGCTGGTAGTCAGACGAGCCGAGTCAGGAGCCAAAGCGAATAGTCAGACGAGCCGGAATCAGGAACAAGAAAACAGCAGAGTCAGCAACAAGCCAGGATTCAGGAACCAGGAAGGACATCAGGCAGCCAAGTAATACACAGGAACTCTCACAAACAGGTCTGAGACAACGCAAAGGCAAAGCATACTGAACAGAGGCCCTTTAAATAATAAGTGATGACATCACAATTCTGAGACTGCATCCTGTCTCACATGGATGATGCACACCAGTCTGGCCATAAAAGGAAGTGCAGTAAATGAGCAGCATCCCCCACAATGCACCATAGACAGGAAGAGAGGTGAGTAAAATGGCTGCCAGCAGCACATGGCAAACACAACAGGGAGAAAACCCTTACAGTATCTTACTCCAACTAGAATTAAATACATGTTTCCAACAGCAAGTGACAAATGCTGGAGAGGTTGTGAAATGCAAGGAGATCCCCTGCATATCTGGTGGTAATGTGACAAAATAAAACCCTTCTGGGTTATGATAACAAACAACATTAATTCAGTTTTACATTTACAATTACAGCTTACACCAGAAATGTCATTACTGAATGAGACACCCAAAATTACCAGTATAATTAAAAAGCATCTTTTTCAAATCTTACTCAATTCAGCAAAACAGCTAATCCCTATAAGATGGAAATCCTCTTCCAATCCTACTGTTGACGATTAGAGGTCTTCCTTAGAAAAAACTTTAATAATGGAACGTTACCACTACTTAAAATTGGCGAAATTAGATCTTTTTTATGACTTGATATTTTATTGGAAATCACACACAAAGGAAAATTTGGGATTTCAAACGTAGGTATACAAACCAAAAATAAGAACATCATTTTTAACAGCTACATAGTAGATATGCCACAAACAATCCCGGCCTTGTATGATATCAATATATCAGCTGAGAGTATTTAGAGACATTAGACAAAGTAAGATAAACTTATATCGCTGGTAACCAGAAACATGTAACCTGTCTTATGTTTAGTTTATATGTTTACTTTTCCTTTTTTATATTTAGATGTTTACACCTGGTTATAGAAACTGTACAGAGCAAAACTTGAAGGAAACAATATCTGAATTAAAAGATAACTGTGGACAGACTAATAAATATCTTCATCCAAAAATGGACATTAACTTTGGATATTAAAACATGGTTAAACTATACATGCAAGTCCTAGATTGGATCAATCTCTATAACTGAACTGACTGAAATGTATGTATACATTTCATATTTGCTCACACGATATATTATGTAAACATTTTGTTACTGCAAAAAAATAAAAAAAAATAAAAAAATGGGTTCTATACCATAAAATGGGACATTGCATATGGAAAGTGTAAAATTAGGAGTTTTTAAGAAGGGTCATAGGTGGCTGTATTTGCAATGTTTGTGAAATTAAGGATTGTTAGTGTTAGTGGAAAAATGATAAAGGTGTTTATTATGATAATATATGATGTTATGTAAAGTGATATCTATCTATCTATCTATCTATCTATCTATACATAGCTCCCTACTTTTCCTTGAGGTTGGAAAGGATGAACAGATCCTGTGGAGTCCCTGGAAACTGGATAATTGCCCTGATGGAAATAGCGGGCAGACTTCCCTGACGTTTAGGAGGCATGTGTGTGCATAACCTTTCTCACTGCAAATGAGCCATGTAAGAAATCTTCCCAGTTTGGCTGCGCTATATCAAAGTAGAGCTGTAGCTTTGAGGCAAAAACGGGTGGGACTTGTATAGCAAAACATAACCTTTATTCACTCCATGTAAAAACATACAAATGGGCTGTTCTCCTCTTTATTGAAGGTGAACGTTCCAACATAGTATTTTTTCTTCAAGATGCATTAAGTGAGTGCTCTATCAAATAATTTTTTTTGATTTGTTGAAATGTGTGCATTTATGTATATGTCACTTTTCATTGCTGTTATGACATCATCACTAATTTAACTTGATATGTCAGGTATCATGGTACGGAAGCAGAGATTTTATCATTTTCTGACTTTTATTTGTTTGAGTTAAATGTAAGCATTGTTTTTGAACTTTTTTCTTTTTTTACTATTGCATAGACACACAGGGGGGTAGTTATCAAGCCGTCAACCTCAAATACGCTGGAATTCCGCAGGGTATTTGTGGCGAGGCTGATTTGCCTTAGTTATCAAGCCCTAGATACCGGCAAAAGTAGAATTTTGTGACGTGAGCTTCGATCCGCCGGACTCAGTCCGACACAGATCGATTCTTACGTCACTCCAGATGTTCCGCACACAAGTGCGGCACAATCTGACTACTTTTCCTAGTTATCAAAAAACTAGCAGGTACGCTCGGCACTTTTACGGCCCAGCGTACCTGGTTTTCAAACCGCCGCTCTGGAGGCGGTGGATCCCATAGGAATCAATGGGAGTCTGACCATAGCGAAAGTTCATGTTCGCTGCTGCCAGACATCCCATTGATTCCTATGGGAGATGTCTGCAACTAACACCCTAACATGATGTACCCCGAGTCTAAACACACCTAATCTGTCCCCCCTACACCGCTGCAAGTAAATAAAATGTTTACCCCCTAAACTGCCACTCCCGGAGCCCACCGCAAGCTACTCTATACATATTAACCCCTAAACCGCCGCTCCCTGACCCCGCCGCAACCTATATTACATTTATTAACCCCTATCCTGCCCCCCCTACACCGTTGCCACTATAATACATTTATTAACCCCTATCCTGCCCCCCCCCTACACCGTTGCCACTATAATACATTTATTAACCCCTATCCTGCTCCCCACTACACCGCCGCCACTGTAATAAAATTATTAACCCCTAAACCTAAGTCTAACACTAACCCTAACACCCCCTAACTTAAATATTAATTAAATAAATCTAAATAATATTTCTATTATGAACTAAATTAATCCTATTTAAAACTAAATACTTACCTATAAAATAAACCCTAATATAGCTACAATATAAATAATAATTAGGTGTAATTGTAACTTAGGTTAGTTTTTATTTTACAGGCAAATTTCAATTTATTTTAACTAGGTACAATAGCTATTAAATAGTTATTAACTATTTAATAGCTTACCTAGCTAAAATAAAGAGAAATTAACCTGTAAAATAAAAACTAACCTAAGTTACAATTACACCTAACACTACACTATACTTTAATAAATTATTCCTATTTAAAACTAAATACTTACCTGTAAAATAAACCCTAAGATAGCTACAATATAATTAATAATTACATTGTAGCTATCTTAGGATTAATATTTATTTTACAGGATAGGATTCTATCAGCCAATCGGAATTAAGGTAGGAAAAATCTGATTGGCTGATTGAATCAGCCAATCAGATTGAGCTTGCATTCTATTGGCTGATCGGAACAGCCAATAGAATATTCAGATTGGCTGATAGAATCCTATCAGCCAATCGGAATTGAAGGGACGCCATCTTGGATGACGTCCCTTAAAGGAGCCTTCATTCGTCGGTAGTCCGTCGGGAAAGAAGGATGTTCTGCGTCAGCGGAATGAAGATGGATCCTGAAGAAGAAGATTGAAGACCCCGCTTGGAAGATGACATCGCCCGGATCGAAGACTTCTTCAGCGCCGCTTGGAGGATCACTTCATCGGATGGAAGACTTCTTCAGCGCCGCTTGGAGGATCACTTCATCGGATGGAAGACTTCTTCAGCGCCGCTTGGAGGATCACTTCATCAGATGGAAGATTTCTTCAACGCCCCTTGGAGGATAACTTCTGCCGCTCCGGATCTCCTCTTCGGTTCCATCGCTGCTCGGCTGAGTGAAGACGACTCAAGGTAAGATGATCTTCAGGGGGGTAGTGTTAGGTTTTTTTAAGGAGGGTTTGGGTTAGATTATTTTTTTTAGTGGGGCTTAGATTAGGTGTAAGTAGCTTAAAATTGTTGTAATATTTTTTAAATGTTTGTAACTTTTTTTTTTGTAACTTAGCTTTTTTATTCTTTGTACTTTAGCTAGTTTATGTAATTGTATTTAATTGTAGTTATTTGTAGGTAATTTATTTAATTAATGTAATGATAGTGTAGTGTTAGGTTTAATTGTAACTTAGGTTAGGATTTATTTTACAGGTAATTTTGTATTTCTTTTAGCTAGGTAGTTATTAAATAGTTAATAACTATTTAATAACTATTCTAACTAGCTAAAATAAATACAAAGTTACCTGTAAAATAAATATAAATCCTAAGATAGCTACAATGTAATTATTAATTATATTGTAGCTATCTTAGGGTTTATTTTACAGGTAAGTATTTAGTTTTAAATAGGAATAATTTATTAAAGTATAGTGTAGTGTTAGGTGTAATTTTAACTTAGGTTAGTTTTTATTTTACAGGTTAATTTCTCTTTATTTTAGCTAGGTAAGCTATTAAATAGTTAATAACTATTTAATAGCTATTGTACCTAGTTAAAATAAATTGAAATTTGCCTGTAAAATAAAAATAAATCCTAAGATAGCTACAATATAATTATTATTTATATTGTAGCTATATTAGGGTTTATTTTAAAGGTAAGTATTTAGTTTTAAATAGGATTAATTTAGTTCATAATAGAAATATTATTTAGATTTATTTAATTAATATTTAAGTTAGGGGGTGTTAGGGTTAGTGTTAGACTTAGGTTTAGGGGTTGATAATTTTATTACAGTGGCGGCGGTGTAGGGGTGGGCAGGATAGGGGTTAATAAATTTATTATAGGTGGCGACGGTGTAGGGGGGCAGGATAGGGGTTAATAAATGTAATATAGGTTGCGGCGGGGTCAGGGAGCGGCGGTTTAGGGGCTAAACTATTTATTTAGTTGCGGCGAGGTGCGGGATCAGCAGGATAGGGGTTAATAACTTTATTATAGAGGGCGACGATATAGGGGGGCAGGATAGGGGTTACTAGGTATAATGTAGGTTGCGGCGGTGTCCGGGAGCGGCGGTTTAGGGGTTAATACATTTATAAGAGTTGCGGCGGGGTCTAGGAGCGGCGGTTTAGGGGTTACTAACTTTATTTAGTTGCGGGGGGCTCCGGGGGCGCCGGTATAGGGGGTAGAACAGTGTAGTTAGTGTGGGTGCTTAGTGACAGGCTAGCAAGAAAGCTGTAAAAAAGCCGAAGAGCAGCGAGATCGGATAAGTGATAACTCTCACAGTCCGCTGCTCATCGCCCCGTACTTGGTGCACGGCTTTTTGACAGCTTTTTTGATAACTTAAGCGAATTTTTGCCGGTCCGCAGCGGCGATGTGAGGCGAGCTTAGGCGGGCGTATTGGGCCGGCGAAGGCAGGAAAAGTAGACACGTTGATAACTACCCCCCACAGTCTTTATATTTAAAAATATACAGTGAAAAATAGTCACACAAAGTTATAAATGCATGTTTGTAAAGTGGTATACATGAAATAAAATGACCAGTACCGTTTTTCTTTATATTTTTAACAAAATGCATTTAGTTCAGGAATTTTGCTAGGGTAGTTCATCTTTTCTTGTTGTGCATTCTTCTTGACATGTAGGTACTTCAGTTGCTGTTTTAAAAGTCAGAACAAAGCGTACTTTAAAAAAAAAAAAAAAATAGACAGATAGTGCATTATTAATGATCCAAAAGATTTTCTTAAGAGTCCATATTCATTTTCCTCTTTCTGTTTGTTAAGTAATACTTTTTACACATTATCTTCAACTTCATATTTATGTTTGTGCAGGGGCTATCTTCATGAACATATGTACTTTAATATTATTGTTAAAGAGACATTGTAATGTAAAATCAAATATAAAACCTATGTAGCTGATGATTGATCCATGATTGTGACAAGGGTCATCAAGTATGTTCAAGGACAGACTGTATTTAGATTAAAAAACAATGTGAGTCAGTGGTTTGATATCAGGAGAAAGAACGTGGCAAGTTTTATAATAAGGAATGGAATAGCCCAGTAACTTAAGATCCAGAAACAAAATTTAACAATACTTCCAGTCGCATAAAGACAATGTTAACAACTTGACATCAGAAGGCATCTGGAGTCTTAACACTACTCATAGTTTGAAATGGACAGGGTTCTAAACCTATATGAGCATATTTAGATAGTACTTGTAATAAAGAAAGTAATAGTCAGTAGTTTGAGATGGGCACACCTAGCAGTACTCATAGTCAGGAAAAAGTGGATTAGAAAATTGAAACCAAGCAACAGGAGCTGGCAATACTTAAAGTCAGGAACACATTGGGTTAGAAGACAGGACTTGTATGAAAAGATTCAATATATATTTTTTTTTTTGGGGGGGGGGGGTTGCAGAATATAAGTTTCAGATTTTCAGTAAGTGAGTGCATATACCAAGAATTCAATTTTCCTGGCTTTTGTAGTTTTGGTAAAAATCTAAACTCTGGAATGTAACAAATTAGTTTCTCCTATGAATTTGTAAAGGAAGATGTCAAAAATGCTGAACCACTTTGCAACAACACATTAAAATCCAATTCTTAAAACCTTTTATAATTTTTCACGATTTTCTATGGGATTTTGTTAATTGAAATTTCAATTAAAATATAAAATTATAACAAAATAAAGACACAACAGAAGCGAACAAAATGTAATAAATGTGTATAAATTATTCAAGGTTTTTTATAACTGCCAGGATACTTAAAATGAATTAATGCACTATAATTAAAATAATGAAACTTTAAACAAGGACATACAATTTTATTATAAAACCTAAACAAGGACATACAATTTTATTATAAAACCTAAACAAGGACATATAATTTTGTATCACCTACATTTTTATATTGTAAAATTAATTGTATTATTTGATAAAAAATGTCTTCCTACATAACATTGAAAATACTGTATTTAGTGATTACATCACAGGCTGAAGAGTCCCTTTAAATATTGTATAGCGATAGGTAATGTCAGTATAGTTTTCCCATTAGCAAATCCAAAGTTTACATTCAAAAATATTCTGCAGTATTGGTAAATGAGACAAAATGAGACAAAAAGCCTTTTTAGCCCTGGAATTCAAAAAGGGAAAAATGGCCCTGCAAATCTATTGTTATGTATTGGGAATATGGATTGTGTCAGCCAAACACGACTGGCACATGTTAAAGGGACACTCAATTAAAAATTAAACTTTTATGATCCAGATAGAGCATGCAATTTTAAACAACATTCTAATTAATAAACGGCTAGATTACGAGTTTTTGTCGGTAAGGCTGTGTGGTGCTAACGCTCCTTTTTTTCTCACCGCTCACTTAAGACAGCGCTGGTATTACAAGTTTTCTGCAAGCCGGCGTTAGCCGCAGAAAAGTGAGCGTTGAGCAAAATTTAGCTCCACATCTCACCTCAATACCAGCGCTGCTTACGGTAGCGGTGAGCTGGCTAAACGTGCTCGTGCACGATTTCCCCATAGGAAACAATGGGGCTGAGACGGCTGAAAAAAACCTAACACCTGCAAAAAAGCAGCGTTCAGCTCCTAATGCAGCCCCATTGATTCCTATGGGGAAACACATTTTATGTCTACACCTAACACCCTAACATGAACCCTGAGTCTAAACACCCCTAATCTTACACTTATTAACCCCTAATCTTCTGCCCCAGACATCGCCAACACCTGCATTATATTATTAACCCCTAATCTGCCGCTCCGGACACCGCCGCCACCTACATTATACCTATGAACCCCTAATCTGCTGCCCCTAACATCGCCAACACCTACATTTTATTTATTAACCCCTAATCTGCCGCCCCCAACGTCACCGCAACTATAATAAAGTTATTAACCCCTAAACCTAAGTCTAATCCTAACCCTAACCCTAACACCCCCCCCCCAATTTAAATATAATTTAAAATAATCTAAATAAAATTACTACAATTAAATTCCTATTTAAAACTAAATACTAGTTATTAAATAGTTAATAACTATTTAATAACTATTCTACCTAGTTAAAATAAATACAAAGTTGCCTGTAAAATAAAAATAAACCCTAAGATGGCTACAATGTAACTATTAGTTATATTGTAGCTAGCTTAGGGTTTATTTTATAGGTAAGTATTTAGTTTTAAATAGGAATAATTTATTTAATTGTAGTAATTTTATTTATATTTTTTATTTTATTATATTTAAGTTAGGGGGGCGTTAGGGTTAGGGTTAGACTTAGATTTAGGGGTTAAAGGGACAGTCTACACCAGAATTTTTATTGTTTTAAAACAGAGCTTTCCAAACTTTTCATGTTGGTGACACACTTTTTAGACCTACATCATTTTGCGACACAGTAATTTAGTTGTACTAGCAAACAGGAGGTTAAACTAACTTGTTTTAAGAGATACGGACACATACATAAATGATATAATAACGAAATGTATTTGCAAGTATCAGTATGTAAGTATGTGCAAGAATTAAAATAAAGTTTAATAACACCAATAGCTATTTACTATTTAATGGGATGTATGAGGTTGATGGGATGAACACAATTTCTGAATATTTGGTGGAATATTAGATAAAGATACTCGCATTTCATCATCAAGCATTTTTAAGCTTCCACTTCCTATCCATATATCAAGAGCAGGAGCAGCAATGCACTACTGGGAGCTAGTTGCAAAAAAAACCCACTGACTTCAGCTCAGCGTTTAAGCTGCCGCCCTCAGAGCTCGGTGAGTCCGATTGACTACTGCCCACATACACACTGCTGTCCCACTCACTGACTACACATGCAGTCATGAGCCGATTGAGGAGGCTACATGTGCAGTCAGGAGCCAATGTGCCGCCAATGGGAATAGTTTCAGTTCCCACTGAGCTGCGCCAATAGGTTAAGATGATCTGTGTCCCCCTAGGTATCAATTACGTGTCAATCATGTGATATGCGTAGCAGGCAGGCGGAAAGTCAGAAACCAAAAATAAAATTAAAAAAAAATTTGTACTGAAGCAGGGACACACCTACACACTGCTGCCGACACACTAGTGTGTCCCGACACACAGTTTGGAAAGCACTGTTTTAAAAGATAGATAATCCCTTGATTACCCATTTCCCAGTTTTGCATAACCAACACAGTAATAATAATATACTTTTAACCTCTGTGATTATCTTGTATCTAAGCCTCTGCAAACTGCCCCTTTTTTCAGTTCTTTTGACAGACTTGCAGTCTAGCCAATCAGTGCCTGCTCCCAGATAACTTCTCGTGCACAAGCACAGTGTTATCTATATGAAATACGTGAACTAACACCCTCTAGTGGTGAGGTGAAAAACTTTTAAAATGCAATCTGAAAGAGGTGGGCTTCAAGGTCTAAGAAATTAGCATATGAACCTCCTAGGTTAAGCTTTCAACTAAGAATACGAAGAGAACAAAGCAAATTGGTGATAAAAGTAAATTGGAAAAATGTTTAAAATTACATGCTCTATCTGAATCATGAAAGTTTATTTTGGCCTAGACTGTCCCTTTAATACATTTAATATAGTGGCTGCGACGTTGGGGGCGACAGATTAGGGGTTAATAATATTTAACTAGTGTTTGCGAGGCAGGAGTGTGGTGGTTTAGGGGTTAATATATTTATTAAAGTGGCGGCGATGTCCAGTCGGCAGATTAGGGGTTTTTATTGAAGTGTTTTCAATGTGGGGGGGCCTCGGTTTAGGGGTTAATAGGTAGTTAATGGGTGTTAGTGTACTTTTTAGCACTTTAGTTAAGAGTTTTATGTTACGGTGTTAGCCCATAAAACTCTTAACTACTGACTTTAAAATGCGGTAGGAGTCTTGAAAGGAGAGGGTGTATCGCTCACTTTTTCCAACAATCGTAATACCGGCGTTAGGCAAATCCCATTGAAAAGATAGGATACACAATTGACGTAAGGGGATTTGCGGTATGTTATAATTGCTGAAAAAAAGTGGAGCGGTACACCTGTACCTGTCAGACTCGAAATACCAGCAGGCGTTAAAAAGCAGCGTTGGGACCCCTCAACGCTGCTTTTTAAGGCTAACGCAAGACTCGTAATCTAGGGGAAAATGTGCACAGTCTCTTTATATTTACACTTTTTGAGTCACCAGTTCTTACTGAGCATGTGCAAGAATTCACAGAATATACGTATATGCATTTGTGATTGGCTGATGACTGTCACATGATACAGGAGGAGTGGAAATAGTCTGAACTTCAAATGAGTAGTAGATTTTTTTCTGCCATTTCAAATTTATGTCTAAGTGCTATTGCTTTCTCTTTTTATTATGCATTTGTTGATTATGCAAATCTACTGTATTTTACTGGTCCTTTAAATATAGGACCATTATTTACTGATAATGAAAAAGTACTGCTGATAAAAAATGAAAATGGCTGGTCTCATCAACATCAAAAACATTGTCAGCAGCGTCCACAAACCAGCCAAAATTAAATCCACATGGATGCATTTCAGTTTGGAATAGAAGTATTTCTGTAATATTCATGTATTAGCAAAAATGCTTCTAATAAAAGCTATAGCTGTTTCAAAAGTGTATCTATGTATGCACCGTGCACCAGCATTTCAAAGACAGCACTTGCTCAGAGAGCCTAAGGTGCTTGTACCATCTGGTATTGACTCAATTTGTTCATTGCTGACATGATACAAGCCCCACTGGCGCTCTGGGCAGCTGCAGTAATTAAAATGCTGGTGCACTGAGAATATCTAGCTATGCTTCACATGCACGTGCAGAGAAATATGTTAACACTAAAACAGTGATAACTTTTACTAGAAGCATTTTTGCTAATACAAGTACTGTATATTGTAAATATGTTTCTCTTCACAGATGTAATTCATCTGCATGCATTTAAATTTTGACCGGAATGTCCCTTTAACATGCAGAAAACTATCAAATAATAGATTGTGATCAACCTCAATATTCTATATAAAAATTTTTTTTAATTTGACAACCAATAGCCTGGGAATTACTGCTAGGCCATCTAAAATTAAAGGTCTAAAAGCTAATTGGGCCAAGAGCACTTCATTTAATTTAAAGGGGCAGTAAAGTCATAATTAGACATTCCTGATTCATATAGAACATACAACTTTAAACAACTTTCCTATTTACTTATATTATTTAATTTGCTTCCTTACCTTTGCTGAAAGGTTTATCTAGTAAGCTCAGGAGCAGCAAATAACCTAAGTTCTAGCTGCTGATTGGTGGCTGCATATATATACTGATTATCATTGGCTCACCCATGTACCCATGTGTTTAGTTAAACATCAGTAGTGCATTGCTGCTCCTTCAACAAATGATACCAAGAGAATTAAACAAATTTGATAATAGAAGTAAACTGGACAGTTGTTTAAAATTGTATGTTCTACCTAAATCATGAATGAAAAAAATTGAGTTTCATGTCCCTTTAATATTCTGTTTCCTTCATTTAAAATGCTTCTTTTAACTGTGAGAACTAAGAAAAATTCATAATAGAAGTAAAATGTCATACAGGTAGAAAATCCTTTATCCAAACTGCTTTGGACGGGAAAAGGTTTGGATTTCGGAATTGTTTGGATTTTGGAATATTTCTCTTTAAAATGGGACAGTTTGGAGAGGGGATGGAACCTAGTGTATTTAACAATATCTTATGTCATTTAGGCAATATTATGTACATGTAATAATATAGCTTATACATTCAACATTAGGGATGGGCAAATGTTTTGCAACATTCGAAAAATAAAACAAATGTTATCACATTTGTTCGTTCATTTCGAATTTCGAATGTTTGTACAACATTCTAACATTTGTTTAATGCAATAGTGTTTATAATGCTTTCTTTAAATGTAATATTCAATTAGAATTTTTTCTAATAATTCGATTTGAATTATGCAGTATTTGAAAATTCGAAACATTTGAATCAGTATAGTTGTAATAGAATTTCTAATTCTCTCTTTAAAAGTAATATTCAAATTATGCAATATTTGAAATAGAAACATTCAAATGTATATTATTTGTATCTATTATGTATCAATTTACTAAATTCTCTACCACATGAACTATTGAACCTCTGATTAGTATTTGTTAAATCGAATGTTACATTCAAAATTTCAAATTTGGATATTCTACATTCAAAAATTAAAGTAACATTAGAAATAAGTCGATTACCGAAATGTAATGGATTTTTTATTCTTATCAACATTAGATTGACCAAAACAAATGTCCCCAGGACAAACGAATTGATCATCAGCAAGTGTGACCACCTCTATAAAAGTCGAAGTTTTAGCAGGTTGCTGGTCTGGAGCATTCAAAAGATATAAAATGTTCAGAGCACCTTACACTTAAAACAAGTCCTTTACAAAGACAAGATGAAATATATGCAATGTTTCAGGTCTTTTGGATATTTGTGAGGTTCTGGAAGAAAACCTCAGTCTATACTGGCACACCTGCCGCATTATTGCTGGGAAGCTTTCTTATTACTGGTCTAGAGCATTCAGGTGTGTGTTAACACAATGCCAAGGAGGAAAGACATCAGCAATTATCTGAGAGATGCAATTGTTGCTGCCCATCAATCTGGGAAGGGTTATAAGGCCATCTCCAAACAATTTAAGTCCATTATTCTAGAGTGAGAAAGATTATTCACAAGTGGAAAACATTCCAGACAGATGCCAATCTTCCCAGGAATGGACGTCCCAGCAAATTCACCCCAAGGTCAGACCGTGCAATGCTCAGAGAAAATGCAAAAAACCCAAGAGTTACATCTCAGACTCACAGGCCTCAGTTAGCATGTTAAATGTTATAGTTCATGACAGTACAATTAGAAAAGGACTGGACAAGTATGGTTTGTATGGAAGGGTTTACAGGAGAAAGCCTCTTCTCTCTAAAAAGAACATGGCAGCTTAGCTTAAGTTTGCAAAGTTGCATCTGAACAAACCATAAAACTTCTGAAACAATGTCCTTTAGATAGTCAAGACCAAAGTGGAGATGTTTGGCAATAATGCAAAGTGCCACATTTGGTGAAAACCAAACACAGCACATCAGCACAAACACCTCATACCAACTGTCAAGCAGGGTGGTGGAGAAGTGATCATTTGGACTTATTTTGCATCCACAGGACGTGGGCACCTTGCAGTCATTGAGTCAACCATGAACTCCTCTGTATACCAAAGTATTCTATAGTCAAATGTGAGGCCATCTGTCTGATCGCTAAAGCTTGGCCAAAATTGGGTCATGTAACAGGACAATGATCCCAAGCACATCAGCAAATCTACAACAGAATGGCTGAAAAAGAATTTAGGTGTTGCAATGACCTAGTCAAAGTTTAGACCTCAACCCGATTCAAATGCTGTGACGAGACCTTAAGAGAGCTGTGCATAAATGTATGCCCGCAAACCTCAATGAACTGAAGCAAGGTTGTAAAGAAGAGTTGGCAAAAGTTCCTCCACAACGATGTGAGAGACTGAGAAAGTCATACAGAAAATTATTACTTCAAGTTATTGCTGCTAAAGGTGGTTCTACAAGCTATTGAATCATAAGGTGTACTTAGTTTTTCACACATGGCTTCCCCAATTTGTATTTAGTTTTATTAAATAAATCATGACACAGTGTAATATCTCATGTATTGTTGTTCATCTGAGGTTGTATTTACCTAATTTTAAGACCTGCTAAGGACCAGATGATTATTATTATGTAAAGATATATGTAAAACCATAGAATTCAAAGAAGGTGTACTTTCTTTTTTGCATGACTGTAAATATTGTCACTGAGTCACGAATGCACTCTCTTTTTTTTGTTCCACTTTATATTCGAGTGTAACAGTTAATTTATTAGATAGAAAATAAGTGTTTCTAACAGCACGCTTTGGTCTGCGAGAAGCTCCAGCGTTCCTTTAGATGATTATCTATTTGAACTCACTCCCCATTGACCACAAGAAGGTGTTTAAGGATTTCTGTTTTTCCATATCCTTTCTTTTGTTGGTGTTATAACCTTCATACAATTCGAACTGTGCCCAAGTGGGTGAATTAGTGGGAATAGCGCTTTTTGAAGCTTGTTTTGTATTTCCTGTGCTTCAATAAAATGTGTCACAAAATGCATCAAAATTACATTGAAAAACACTATCCGCTAAAAAATATATAACTTTTAATGCAATTTAAAAAAAAAATAAGGGGTCAAAGATATGAGGCATGAGAAAAATAAAGTACTGTTTGCATGTCTAAATATATATTTGTATATATACATATATGTGTGTGTGTATACATATGTATTTACATGTGTATATATGTATTTGCAGACATATATATATATATATATATATATATATACACATATAAACACATAAATACATATGTATACATATATATATATATATATATATATATATATATATATATATATATATATATATATATGTGTGTGCAATGGAGCTCTTTACAGTCAAGTAGAGGAAAACATGAAAAATCATATTTATGCAATAATTTATATTTATGTATTAATTTCACATTGCAATGTCCTTTACATAGGGAAAGTATTTTGCAATATATATTCCTATATATATATATATATATATATATATATATATATATATATATATATATATATATATATATATATATATATATATATATATATATATATATATATATATATATATATATATATATATATATATATATATATATACACAAACACAAGATGTATAGGGATGGCGCAGTGCGAGCAAAGTGATAGGAATAGTTGCCTACTTACAGGCTATAAACATGTAATTTAATATAAAAGAACCTATGTTCAAACAATAAATGCAACAGTAGTATTGTACATAGATATAAAAGGTAGAAATGTAATAATATAGGACACAGTTAAGAAAATACACTCGGGTGTGACCTAAAAGTTCATAAGGTAATCAAAAGATCCCTTATAGTGTCCCAAAGTGACAGGTGTATGCAGGAATTCAGATATCAGCTTCTTCAAATCTTCTATATATCCCCTTAAGGGTGTGCACTTACATTAAAAACCCTCAATCAAATGAGGTAAGGATGATTCAGAAATGCTGGACTCGGATGTCCCCTCTAGGATGTACCGTCACTGGTAGTTGAAACTTTCTTTTTGTGCTGTATAGGGTACTAGTGCCCTTCTTGGTATCCTGGTATATGGAAACTTTCGATTCTCAATCACCGTATCCTTTTGTGAAATCTCAGTAAAATTGATGCAATTAAGAAGCTTTCAGTCTCGCTGGAACTCCTTTTAAGCTGTCTTAACTGTAGAAAAGCTAGATAGAAAGCAATCTCCTACTGCAGTGCTTGTAACCCTTCAAGTACACATCACTTGCTGCTAGTGACCCTCAGGACCTTGTGAGAGACAGCTTAAAAGGAGTTCCAGCGAGACTGAAAGCTTCTTAATTGCATCAATTTTACTGAGATTTCACAAAAGGATACGGTGATTAAGAATCGAAAGTTTCCATATACCAGGATACCAAGAAGGGCACTAGTACCCTATACAGCACGAAAAGAAAGTTTCAACTACCAGTGACGGTACATCCTAGAGGGGACATCCGAGTCCAGCATTTCTGAATCATCCTTACCTCATTTGATTGAGGGTTTTTAATGTAAGTGCACACCCTTAAGGGGATATATAGAAGATTTGAAGAAGCTGATATCTGAATTCCTGCATACACCTGTCACTTTGGGACACTATAAGGGACCTTTTGATTACCTTTTGAACTTTTAGGTCACACCCGAGTGTATTTTCTTAACTGTGTCCTATATTATTACATTTCTACCTTTTATATCTATGTACAATACTACTGTTGCATTTATTGTTTGAACATAGGTTCTTTTATATTAAATTACATGTTTATAGCCTGTAAGTAGGCAACTATTCCTATCACTTTGCTTGCACTGCGCCATCCCTATACATCTTGTGTTTGTATATTTCTTTGGGAGATCTTGGGAACTGCTCCGACTTTTTTTGGGGACAGGCTGATAGTGGGAGCCTCAAAGGAATTTTATTACATATATAAGGGTATTTAAGAATTATATGTCTCTAAACCTCAAGAGCGCTGTAGGGTTAGCTTGAAGGGTTCACCCTAAGAGCTTTCTGTCTTTTCTCATATATATATATATATATATATATATATATATATATATATATATATATATATATATATATATATATATATATATATATATATATATATATATATATATATATATATATATATATATATATATATACAGTGGGGCAAAAAAGTATTTAGTCAGCCACCAATTGTGCAAGTTCTCCCACTTAAGAAGATGAGAGAGGCCTGTAATTTTCATCATAGGTATACCTCAACTATGAGAGACAAAATGTGGAAACAAATCCAGACAATCACATTGTCTGATTTGGAAAGAATTTATTTGCAAATTATGGTGGAAAATAAGTATTTGGTCAATATCAAAAGTTAATCTCAATACTTTGTTATATATCCTTTGTTGGCAATGACAGAGGTCAAACGTTTTCTGTAAGTCTTCACAAGGTTGTCACACACTGTTGCTGGTATGTTGGCCCATTCCTGCATGCAGATATCCTCTAGAGCAGTGATGTTTTGCAGCTGTCGCTGGGCAACACGGACTTTCAACTCCCTCCAAAGGTTTTCTATGGGGTTGAGATCTGGAGACTGGCTAGGCCACTCCAGGACCTTGAAATGCTTCTTGCGAAGCCACTCCTTCGTTGCCCGGACAGTGTGTTTGGGATCATTGTAATTTTGAAAGACCCAGCCACGTTTCATCTTCAATGCCTTTGCTGATGGAAAGAGGTTTGCACTCAAAATCTCACAATACATGGCCCCATTCATTCTTTCATGTACACGGATCAGTCACCCTGTTCACTTTGCAGAGAAACAGCCCCAAAGCATGATGTTGCCACCCACATGCTTCACAGTAGTTATGGTGTTCTTTGGTTACAACTCAGCATTCTCTCTCCTCCAAACACGACGAGTTGTGTTTCTACCAAACAGTTCTACTTTAGTTTCATCTGGCCATATGACATTCTCCCAATCCACTTCTGGATCATCCAAATGCTCTCTATCATACTTCAGATGGGCCCGGACATGTACTGGCTTAAGCAGGTGGACACGTCTGACACTGCAGGATCTGAGTCAATGGGGGCTTAGTGTGTTACTGATGGTAGCCTTTGTTACGTTGGTCCCAGCTCTCTGCAGGTCATTCACTAGGTCCCCCCGTGTGGTTCTGGGATGTTTGCTCACTGTTCTTTTGATCATTTTGACCCCACGGGGTGAGATCTTGCGTGGAGCCCCAGATCGAGGGAGATTATCAGTGGTCTTGTATGTCTTCCATTTTCTAATTATTGCTCCCACAGTTGATTTCTTCACACTAAGCTGCTTGCCTATTGCAGATTCAGTCTTCCCAGCCTGGTGCAGGTCTACAATTTTGTTTCTGGTGTCCTTCGACAGCTCTTTGGTCTTCACCATAGTGGAGTTTGGAGTGTGACTGTTTGAGGTTGTGGACAGGTATCTTTTATACTGATAACAAGTTCAAACAGGTGCCATTAATACAGGTAATGAGAGGAGGACAGAGGAGCCTCTTAAAGAAGAAGATCCAGGTCTGTGAGAGACAGACATCTTGCTTGTTTGTAGGTGACCAAATACTTATTTTCCACCATAATGTGCAAATAAATTCTTTCCAATTCAGACAATGTGATTGTCTGCATTTGTTTCCACATTTTGTCTCTCATAGTTGAGGTATACCTATGATGAAAATTACAGGCCTCTCTCATCTTCTTAAGTGGGAGAACTTGCACAATTGGTGGTTGACTAAATACTTTTTTGCCCCACTGTATATATATGTATAGATATATATTGTACCAAAATACCATCAGATATATATGGTAATGTGTATTTATGAATAAATAGAACATATTCTGCTATGTGAAGGATATTGGAATGTGAAATATTTGTATTTCATGCTGGGTTAGCACACTAGAGAAAACGTAATCAGGTTTGCAAGCGAGTAGCGTGTTAGTTCCCCCCCCCCCTTTTTCTGCTCTATGGACCTCTATAGGGGAATACGTTAATATGATCACGATATTTGAAGTTTAGCTTTTTGCGCACACGTCAGGTTAGCATGCAAGCAAAAACTTTTTACTTTCAACTTGTAATACGAGTGCTACCCGGCGTACGCAAAAAGCTTACTTCAAGCGAGTTATAAATTGTACTCCACTAGTAATCTAGCCCTTAGTCTTTATATATATCCTTAAAGGAACATGAAACCCAAAATGTTTATTTCGTAAATTCAGATAGAGAATACAATTTAAAATAACTTTACAATTTACTTCTATATTTAATTTGCTTCCTTCTCTTGTTATGCTTTGCTGAAAGGTTTATCTAGGCAAGCTCAGGAGCAGCAAATAACCTAGGTTCTAGCTGCTGATTGTAGGCTGCATATATATACTGATTGTCATTGGCTCACCCATGAGTTCTGTTAGAAACGAGTAATGCATTGATGCTCCTTCAACAAATGATCCCAAGAGAATGAAAAAAATTAGATAATTGAAGTACATTCGAAAGTTGTTTAACATTGTATTCTCTATCTGAATCGTGAAAGAAAATTTTGGGGTTTCATGTCCCTTTAACTAAATAAAAAATGCATTAACCTTGCCAAAAAAAAGAAATAATGTATTTGCATGATACCATTAATTTCTTTTAATTGTGCGGTATTATTTCTCTAACTACCAAGAAATGGTTATTTCATTTTTACTATTTAGTATGATAAATAATACTTTTAGTAGATATGGATAACTATTTCTATTTCTTAGACTTGCTCCCACTGGTAATGAATGCACTATAATAAACAAGAAATTGGTGTATGACAAATTATTTCTTTCTAGTGTAACGTTATTGAACAGGGAACCATGTCATTAGTTGTAGAAAATTGCTTTGTCACAATATTCCTGCTGTGAATGGATCAGCAATGTTGCTAACATTTTTGCAGTTAATATAATAAATATAAAAATATTTATTATGGCAAAGGAAAACATCTGCAAATGAAATATTTTGCATGATTTTTGCAGACAGTTTATAAAAGGGGGGAAAAGGATTCAGTTATAAAAAAATATTCCTTCCGAATTACAATATATAAAATATTACTGAATAAATTTAAAGTTTTCTTCAACAAAGAACAGACATTTTTTTATTTAAAATATACACTAGCAATTATTCTCCAATAAATATAGATCATTTGCAAAAAAATATAAAAAAAATAGTCCTTAATAATTATTATTTTTCTGTACTCAGTTCTTTAGCTTTTAAAAAAAAACTATCCAGTGATCAATTTTTTTAAATTTATTATCCTATGTATTTTGCGTTTTTAACAAATTAAAATATCTAAGAAGGCGAAGCAAAGAGAGAGAAACCCCCAGAGAGGGGAGGAGAGAAAAGAGAGAGAAAAGAGGGACATCCTGGACACCAAGAATATGAAACAAATGAGATAAAAGAAGTATATTGGAAAGTTGTTTAAAATGTTATGCTCTAACTAATTCATAAAAGAAAAAAATTGGGTTTCATGTCCCTTTATTGATCTCATGAAGCTATAGCTTGGTTTTGAATTGATTGGTACATTTATAGTTTTAATGTTTTCTTGTCATTTAAAAAAATCGAAACAGTAAATGATTTAATATTGATGAAAGCCATGTTCTGTGTTATGTTTTAATTATCTTATGTTGTATTCTAACGTTAAAATTACATTTTGGTGATTCAGATAAAGCATGTGGAATAGTTTCACAGTGTGTACGTATATGAGTCTGTGATTGGATGAGTGCTGTCACATGATACAGGGGGCAAGCAAATGAAAGTACATTTTAAAATTTGTCCATAAAAAAAATCTACTGCTCATTTAAAATGAATAGCAAAGTATATTGCATTGTCTTCTATTATGGAAGTGTTGATTCTACTGTATTTAACCCTTTAGCTGCTAAGCCATTTCCCACCTGGGTGCTAAGCTGGTTTTGAGCTTTTTTATTTTTACTATTCTTAAATATATTTATTTTTAACTTTTTTTTTTCCCCAGATCTCCAAGACTTATACTGTTGGAAAGGTTAGGCGAATCCCTGAAATACAGGCTTCTAAGCAGCATGCCCCCATCTCCTTATACTTGTCCATTGTCAACTCTAAATAAAGTTGCGCAGTGATGTCATCATGTCATTGTGCATGACGTCACTGCACCAAACTTGAAGCCCCAGCGATGCCTGTCACTATACAGGCCATATCGCCGGGTGGAAGTCAGTGGGAGCCCCCAGATTGCCCTCAAGGTGGGTGAGTGCTAGCGACGGCTCTGAGCCGTCGTCAGCACCTGACTGAGACAATTTGCGACAGCTCAGAGCCGTCGTTAGCACTCAAAGGGTTAAGAGGATATAAAACCCCAATATTTTTTCAGTAGTGCTTTACTGCTCCTTCAATAAATTATACGAAGATAATAAATCAAATTTGATTATAGAAGTAAATTGGAAAGTTGTTTAAAATTGTATAGTCTATACTAGTCCTAAAGCACGTGTACACAGGCCATTTTTTGAAGTACAACGGTCCCACCCATTGCTCTCTCTCTCTCTCCTCTCTATTGCTCTCTCTTTCCCCCTCTCTTTTGCTCTCTCTCCCCCTCTCATTTGCTCTCTCTCCCCTTCCATTTTGCGTTCTCTCTCCCCCCCCCCCCTCTTTTGTGCTCTCTCTCTCCCTCTCTTTTTTGCTCTCTCTCCCCCCTCTTTTTTGTGCTCTCTCTCTCTCCCTCTCTCTCTCTCTCTCTCCCCCTCTATATTGCTCTCTCTCTCCCCCTCTCTTTTGCTCTCACTCTCCCCCCTCTCTCTCCCCTCTCTTTTGTGCTCTCTCTCTCCCCCCTCTCATTTGCTCTCTCTCCCCCTTCTCTTTTGCTCTCTCTCTCCCCCCTCTCTTTTGCTCTCTATCTCCCCCCTCTCTTTTGCTCTCTATCTCCCCCTCTTGTTTGTCCTCTCTCTCTCCTCCTCTCTTTTGCTCTCTCTCTCTCTCTCTCTCTCTCTCTCTCTCTCTCTCTCTCTCTCTCTCTCTCTCTTTTGCTCTCTCTCTCTCTTCCCTCTCTTTGGCTCTCTCTCCCCCCCTCTCTTTTGTGCTCTCTCCCCCTCTCTTTTGTGCTCTCTCTCTCCCCCTTCTTTTGCTCTCTCTCTCCCTCCCCCCTCTCATTTGCTCTCTCTCCCCCCTCTCTTTTGCTCTCTATCTCCCCCCTCTTGTTTGTCCTCTCTCTCTCCTCCTCTCTTTTGCTCTCTCTCTCTCTCTCTCTCTTTTGCACTCTCTCTCTCTTCCCTCTCTTTGGCTCTCTCTCTCCCCCTCTCTTTTGTGCTCTCTCCCCCCTCTCTTTTGTGCTCTCTCTCTCCCCCTTCTTTTGCTCTCTCTCTCCCTCTCTATTTTTCGCTCTCTCTCCCTCTTTTTGCTCTTTCTCTCTCCCCCTCTCTTTTGCACTCTCTCTCCCCCTCTCTTTTGTGCTCTCTCTCTCCCCCCTCTTTTTTGCTCTCTCTCCCCCCTCTCTTATGCACTCTCTTCCCCTCTCTTTTGTGCTCTCTCTCTCCCCCTCTCTTTGGCTCTCTCTCTCCCCTCTCTCTTTTGCACCCTCTCTTCCCCTTTGTTTTGCACTCTCTCTCTCTGCCCCTCTCTTTTGCTATCTCTCTCTTCCCCTTTCTTTTGTGTGCTTTCTCTCCCCCCTTTCTTTTGCTCTCTCCCCCTCTTTTTTGCTCTCTCTCCTCCTCTTTTTTGCTCTCTCTCCACCCTTTTTGCACTCTCTTTCTCTCCCCCTCTCTTTTGCTCTCTCTCCCCCTCTCTTTTGCTTTCTCTCTCCCCGCTCTCTTTTGCTCTCTCCGCCCCTCTCTTTTGCGCTCTCTCCCCCTCTCTTTTACGCTCTCTCTCCCCCTCTCTTTTGCTCTCTCTCTCCTCCTCTCTTTTGCACTCTCTCTCTGCCCCTCTCTTTTGCTCTCTCTCTCCCCTCTCTTTTGCTCTCTCTCTCCCCTCTCTTTTATGCTCTCTCTCCCCTTCTTTTGCTCTCTCTCTCCCCCTCTCTTTAGCACTCTCTCTCCCCCTCTCTTTTTCTCTCTCTGTCCCCCCTCTCTTTTGCGCTCTCTCTCCCCCTCTCTTTTGCTCTCTTTCTCCTTCTCTCTTTTGCTCTCTCTCTCCCCCTCTCTTTTGTTCTCTTTCTCCCCCTCTCTTTTGCTCTCTCTCCCCCTCTCTTTTGTGCTCTCTCTCTCCCCCTCTCTTTTGCTCTCTCTCTTACTCTCTATTTTTCGCTCTCTCTCTCCCTCTTTTTGCTCTTTCTCTCTCCCCCTCTCTTTTGCGCTCTCTCTCTCCACCTCTCTATTGTGCTCTCTCTCCCCCCCCTCTTTTATGCTCTCTCTCCCCCTTCTTTTGCTCTCTCTCTCTCCCTCTCTTTAGCGCTCTCTCTCCACCTCTCTTTAGCTCTCTCTCTCCCCTCTCTCTTTTGCACCCTCTCTTCCCCTTTCTTTTGCACTCTCTCTCTCCGCCCCTCTCTTTTGCTATCTCTCTCTTCCCCTTTCTTTTGTGTGCTTTCTCTCCCCCCTTTCTTTTGCCCTCTCTCTCCCCCTCTCTTCTGCGCTCTCTCCCCCTCTTTTTTGCTCTCTCTCCTCCTCTTTTTTGCTCTCTCTCCCCCCTTTTTGTGCTCTCTCTCTCCCCCCTCTCTTTTGCTCTCTCCCCCTCTCTTTTGCTTTCTCTCTCCCCGCTCTCTTTTGCTCTCTCCGTCCCTCTCTTTTGCTCTCTCTCCCCCTCACTTTTATGCTCTCTCCCCCTCTCTTTTGCTCTCTCTCTCCTCCTCTCTTTTGCGCTCTCTCTGCCCCTCTCTTTTGCTCTCTCTCTCCCCCCTCTCTTTTATGCTCTCTCTCCCCCTTCGTTTGCTCTCTCTCCCCCTCACTTTAGCTCTCTCTCTCACCCTCTCTTTTGCTCTCTCTCTCCCCTCTCTCTCTTGCGCTCTCTCTCTCTGTCCCCCTCTCTTTTGCTCTCTTTCTCCCTCTCTCTTTTGCTCTCTCTTTCCCCCTCTCTTTTGTTCTCTTTCTCCCCCTCTCTTTTGCTCTCTCTCCCCCTCTCTTTTGCTCTCTCCCCCTTTCTTTTGTGCTCTCTTTCTCACCCTCTCTTTTGCTCTTTCTCTCTCCCCTCTCTTTTGCGCTCTCTCTCTTTCTCCCCCTCTTTTTTGCTCTCTCCCCCTCTCTTTTGTGCTCTCTCCCCCTCTATTTTGCACTCTCTCTTCCTCTCTCTTTTGTGCTCTCTCTCTCCCCCTCTCTTTTGCTCTTTCTCCCCCCCTCTTTTGCGCTCTCTCTCTTTCTCCCCCTCTTTTTTGCTCTCTCTCCCCTCTCTTTTGTGCTCTATCCCCCTCTTTTTGCTCTCTCTCCCCCTCTCTTTTGTGCTCTCTCTCCCCCTCTCTTTTATGCTTTCTCTCCCCCTTCTTTTGCTCTCTCTCTCCCCCTCTCTTTAGCGCTCTGTCTCCCCCTCTCTTTTGCTCTCTCCTCTCTCTTTTGTGCCCCCTCTTTTTTGCTCTCTCTCTCTGCCCCCCTCTCTTTTGTGCTCTCTCCCTCTCTCCCTCTCTTTTGCTCTCTTTCTCCCTCTCTCTTTTGCTCTCTCTTTCCCCTCTCTTTTTTCTCTTTCTCCCCCTCTCTTTTGCTCTCTCTCCCCCTCTCTTTTGCTCTCTTCCCCTCTCTTTTGCTCTCTCTCCCCCTCTCCTTTGCTCTCTCCCCCTCTCTTTTGCTCTCTCTTTCCCCCTCTCTTTTGTGCTCTCTCCCCCTCTCTTTTGCTCTTTCTCTCTCCCCTCTCTTTTGCACTCTCTCTCTTTCTCCCCCTCTTTTTTGCTCTCTCTCCCCCCCTCTTTTTTGCTCACTCCCCCCTCTATTTTGCACTCTCTTTCCCCCCTCTATTTTGCTCTCTCTCTCCTCATCTCTTTTGCGCTCTCTCCCCCTCGCTTTTGCGCTTTCTCTCCCCCTCTCTTTTGCTCTCCCTCTCTCCCCCCTCTCTTTTGCACTCTCTCTTCCCCATTCATTTGCGCCTTTGGGGAGAAGGCTTATATAATCTGTGCTTGGTTGCAAAACAACCAACAGCTGGCAGACAAGTCAAGCTAGAGAGCCAGCAGATGTAGGCAGCAATGAGCCCTGGGATATAGCCCAGGCACGGGAGTGACAAAGCCAAAATGATACCTATAGCTTGTCCTTAAGTCTACTAACAATAAAATATTTCATATAAAGCCTTCATATTGATTTGCATACAAAGAGAGAAGCACTCTACCAGGAACGAACAACAGCTCATCAGCTAGTTCTATGGCGATTTACCACCCAGAAGCGGCCTATTTTAGACCAGTGTGCTTTTCACAGAGGAAAACTTTCCTGTAGTATATCAGCCTGATCCCCTTCATATTGAGGTTAGGTCCAGGTGCAGCAAAGATTGTCTAAGCCCCACCCATATATCTCTAATATTGAGACCTCTCATCATTAGAACTTTTGTTTTTTTTAATGCTTGAGCCAGAAGGGACATGCAACTCATTAATTGAGACAATTTAAGAAAACTTCCCCTCAGCTCAGTGAATGGAGAAAACTGGTTCTATAAAACTCATCAATAGATAAAACTGGCATTAAACAATAAATCCCATAGCTTTGTAGCAACTTTTGGAGAAGGTTCTGTGTTGCACACGTGCACGACATATCATATTAAAAATGGTGACTCAATGGATTCAAAAGCATGACGATAATAGAACAAGCCAACAACAATAGAGAAAGCCTTATGCATGTCCCAGGCATTTCTGAATTCCTTTACAGTCTTTGTTTTTACCACCTCAAATTGAAGTTTATTCCATGAATCCACCACCCTTAATACCCATGGTTAAAATTTTAATATTTAGTGCTAGATTACAAGTGGCGTACTAATTGTTGCATGCAAGCAATTTTAGAATATCGGATGCAAATTAATTTGTGTGCGTATTACAAGTTAAAAGTAAATGCGTTCAATCGAGCGCAATCGAATGTAATGCGTGTTGGATTAGCCCAACTGAAAAGCGCAAAGAGTTAGGGATAAAATAAAATTTCCTCCAAACACAACGTAAATACATTAAAATAAACTGTTACAGGGGGGCAGAGTCTGCCACAAAGCAGCTCCGTAACTTTATCCATTAAAGACTGAGAGCCATACCCTACCCAGTTCCCAACTGATATTTTTCTACCAGAGGTGGGGATAGTCCCAAGGACCCACACCTACTGCCTGGCTGCACATTCGTCCTATATCTGTGACAGTTGATAGGCCCAGACAGTGCACCTCACACAAATAGGGCACTCCAATGGCATAGAGGTGGAGGACATCCCGTTCTCCTGCTCGCAATTATCATCTAACTGAGCGGCTTGCCCTGGAGACAGATCCAGCCCTCCTGACATAGCCCAAAGCTCCTGGCTTTCTGCATCTGATGCCGGTGAAGACGGCCATGTGACAGGCCGCAAATAACCGCTGCTAATCAACGGGGCGATCCCTCCACATGCTGCAGCATCAGTCCTGGTAAGGTCCATATATATATAAGTCCATTCTTGGATTTGCAGCACACCTACCCTCTCCCAACGCATAGCATGGTCTGGCACGGTCCAGATTGGGGAGAAGCTGCAGGTCCACACGCAGGCTAGTTATCATCGCCTCAGTTTACCTCTCACAGGGAGGCATAGTACTGGCCACTAATTAAATAAAACCCATCAATACAGTCCCAGAACTAATCGCAGACTGCAGGTGGATAAAAGAACTCAGCCATACTACTCTGAGGCCTATAATATCACCTATGGCTTTAGGCCCAATTTAGCCCTTTAATGTGACATTTACAGCTCTGTGGCCTATACTTCATCTGTGGTGTACAAGTCACACATGAACATTTACACTAAACTTCTAGCTGCACCTGCTCCCCAACCCCAGCACCTAAACCTCTCTCCTCCCTTTCCCACCGGACCATATTGCCTGCGGGTCATATCACTTTACTTGCTCCCACATCGCTTATAGGAAGTACCACCCCTAGGAGAGAGACCCTACAAACCTAACTTTTTGATCTTCACTACATTACTGGTGGTTTGGGACATCACATTTTATGTAAACTAAGGAATACGCCTCACCACATCCTTTAAGTAAATATAACCTCTCTTCAGGCCTGACTTGCTACCTATGCAGTGTTAATCGCCTTTCATTGTGGGTGCCGGACACACTTCTCTCAGTTACTATTAGCCTAGGGGAACCACCATTCATAAACTCCATACCCTACTGAAATCCCAAGCCATTATTGTGCAATATGTCTCAATCTGCAAGGAAAAAACCAAAATATCAGGAAAACCCTAAAAGAACATTAACTGACCACTTCTATACCAAGTTACATACTGAACATGAGATCTCTGATGAAGATGCAAGGGACTCTCTTGTGTCTCCCAAAGGATCACACAAAACCTGAACACCAATATCTCAGAAAAGCTCTCTCCTCTACATTATTCTATACTAGAATCCATTAAGGCACTGTCAGACAAAATGGACAGATCCCTTAGGCAAGACCTTAAAGCCTCTGTTAGTGAGCTCAAAAGTGATGTCTCCTCCTTGGGGGAACGCACGGAAACTCTTGAAAGGAAACACGAAGACCTCAATATAGACCACACAAATCTAGTTTCCTACACCCAAACCCTAGATGAAATGATAACAGAGCTGGAATCAAAATTGGCGGACCTAGAGGATAGGTCCCGCTACAATAATATTAGACTATGGAGTATTCCGGAAACCATTGGCACTACAGAACTCCCTGGTTTATTGCTAGGCCTATTTTAAGAACTCTTAGGCTTTCTCCAAGATCACGACCCACTTATTGATAGAGCACACAGAGCACTTCGCCCTACGAACACGGCCTCAGAGACACCCAGAGATGTCATCATTAGACTACATTACTACACCTTTAAAGAAAAACTCCTTAGAGCCTCCTTCCACAACAAGAACTTAAAGGACCCTTATCACAACATAAAAATCTTTCCAGATCTTTCACTGCATACCCTAACCAAGAGACACTCATTTCAGCAGTTCACAGATGGGGTTTTCCTGTAAAGATTTACTTCACCTTTGAGGAACACTCATACGTCATCACCTCACCGGAACATTGGATGAAACTCCTCCAGTCCTTGGATCTCCATCATTCTCCAGATGAGAATGACATATCTAACGAGAACTCCAACACACTCAACACTGCAGCCCCGGAGTGGCAACCTCTTCCCAAAAGATTTACCTCGTAACCCAAAAGAAAAGATACAACTCACTCTAGAGATGACACCTAAATTCCTCCCTTTACCCCCTCATTGAATATGGGACTTCATGATGAATTCTATTGCCCTTTACTTTAATATAACCAGGTCCCATGACTCTATCTGGACTTAAGGTTGATTAAGTGAACTCTATCTGCTAACAAAAGTTGGACTGAAATGTGTAACATTATATGCCTCATTACCGGCTCAATGATCTGTCTGCACCCACCCCTTTTAGCATATAAACTAGCTACCATTGCCCTTATGGAAAATTCCCTTTAAGTTATCAAATAATTTTACAACTCACGCTAAGGACACCTGACTCAACTAGCAATACATATATGACCATTAACCTTAGCTGATCTTTCATGTATTTTTAGCCCTCATGATGTTAAGACACCATGTTCAGTATACTGGTTATCTCAGGCTATCACCTTCCTTACTACATCTAACATTAATAATTTAGCAGTTGTTGGTTTGGCATAACTTTAATTTCTTATACATCTATTTATGTCTCCACCTCCTCCATGGCCCAGCTAAAAAATTAGCCTGCTCTGCCTACTCATTCAGTTATGCTTATTTCAGTCTTTTGCAGTATGCTGTATAACATCTCACTGTCCTCATATGTATACCATGCTTCTCAGGGACCATATCCTTTAAAAACTGTAAGGATTTCAACATAGCTCACCTGTTGCCCTGTTATTTTAGCCCCTGCTTTACTAACATTAGGACCATTGTTTATGCATAAACTCCACGTAGAGCTTATCATGGGATGCCCCATTCCCCCCACATGTTTGTCACACCTATATTTTACTATTTGTTCTCAAGTAGGGTATATTGTTATTATGTGTCCTTCTTTTTGGTTGACCCTATGCATGGGAGGTCAGGTCATGTGTATAGCTTACTTCATAGAACAAGGGAGCCCAGCCAGATATGTTTTAAGGTTGCTTTATTATGGATCATTAGATATCCCGGAGAGCATATACTATACAAACCTCCGGATACCCATAGGTAGGCTTGCAGCTCTAGACATATTAGTACTTTCACATACCTAAAATTATCTTTTAGTGCTCTCAATCCATTGACACACTCCAGTGGTGACACTTCACACTAAGTATGAACACTGCAGGCTGTATCGCATTACTGATGCAACAGCACTGTTACTAGAGTCCTTCAATACAGTTCTAATGGTAGGTACAACCTGCTGACAAAAAAACACAGTTTAATGAACAAATATATGTATATGAAAGTTTTGGAGCCTAAGGCATACTTTCTGTGTATTTAGCATCATGGGTTAGTTGACATGACTCAGACACCCTAGTGCTAAGAAACAATCGGTGCCTCTCCTTAGAAATCATCACCCCTCTATTCATATCACATCCCCTTCTCTTGTTCCCTACACAACTTTGCTGTTTTTTCTTTCCTAAAAGGTTCCGCTCCTCCAACCTCCCCCCCTACTGAGCGGATTTTGCCCGCTGAACTCCCCCCTCTATATACTTTGGCCCGAGAGTGGCCAAGACTGAAGCCAACTCCCCACATCTTGCCATCATTAGATTAAAGAGCACCCCTTATGTCAATGTGGGGAACATTTGTCACATGGTATAATAAAAACCGAAGTTCCATTTTATTTAGTCCAAACCCTCTTTCTATACCATATTAAGGCATAACATGTGTTTTCATTTCTGCTTGTTTATCTCAAATTGTAGATTCCACTACCTTAATACAAATAGTTAAAATATGAGACTTAGCTTTATAACCAATGGTTGTAGCTCCTGACTCTCCCTAGCTAAACATTCTTTATTATTATCTATGCATATTCTTCCACAAGAGAATAGATTTGGTATTTGGAGCCGCAACCTCTATCCTATTTGATAGTCTCTATGTGATAGCATTGATGTAATTATTGTTTATGGACAAAATTTTCTCCCAACTTCAATAAAAAAAATAAATTAAAAAAAGAAAGAAACTGTTACACTCATATAAACACTGTCTGAATAAAAATGTGTCAAATAAATAATAATATTTATATAGTATATATATATAGGGTATATGGTATATATATTTAACTCAAAAGTGCTATAATATACTTATGTGTCTAAATAATACTTATATAATAATATTTGATAATGTGTTCTGCATATTTACATATTTAACATTCCAATATTCTTCACGTACAGGAAAATTGTATTTTTATTTTAAATACATATTTCTATATATATCTGTATATACCTATTTCTATAGATACGTAGGTATAGATATTTATTTTGCATTAACATTATCATATATATATATATTTAATAATACAAATTTAAATTCTATGTGAAAAACATTTGAATGTAAAATATGCATAAAGCTCTTCTGTTTTAGCACACATGAAGAATCTTAAAACGCATTATGTAAATAGGAAGTATTAAAAAAAATTAGTAATAATTATTATTTTAGATACTTTAATATATATATATATATATATATATATATATATATATATATATATATATATATATATATATATATATCTACAGTGTATATATATATATATATATATATATATATATATATATATATATATATATATACACCTGTGGATTATTTAGAATATTTTAGTATAGCTATAAAAATTATTTACATTAATTATTAAAATTTTTAATATTTTAAGTGTTATAGAATACATAAAGTACCTTAAGATAACGCATGTCAGGTTAGCACACATGAATAATTAATGTACTCCTGTCGGGTTTATGTACCAAAATGTAAAATATATATCTATACCTATATGAATAGATATATATGTATGTATAGAAGCATTTATGTAAAATAAAAGTAACATTTTCCAGTATGTGAAGAACATTGGAATATGAAAATGAATAACTCCTGTCGGGTTAGTGTGCAAACAATTGGCAAGAGTACGAGTTTTTGTCGGTAATGGTGTGCGTTACCGCTCACCACAGATAACGCTGGTATTACAGGTTTTTACAAACCCGGCGTTAGCCGCAAAAAAAGTGAGCGTAGAGCAGAATTTAGCACCACATCTCACCTCAATACCAGCGCTTCTTACGGTAGCGGTAAGCTGGCAAAACGTGCTCGTGCACGATTTCCCCATAGGAATCAATGGGGCTGATTCGGCTGAAAAAAAAGTCTAACATCTGCAAAAAAGCAGCGTTCAGCTCCTAATGCAGCCCCATTTATTCCTATGGACTTTTTATGTCTACACCTAACACCCTAACATGAACCCCTAGTCTAAACACCCCTAATCTTACACTTAGTAACCCCTAATCTGCCACCCCCGCTATCACTGACACCTGCATTATATTATTAACCCCTAATCTGCCACTTCGGACACCGCCGCCACCTACATTATACTTATGAACCCCTAATCTGTCGCCCCCAACATCGCTGACACCTACATTATATTTATTAACCCCTATTCTGCCTTCCCCAATGTCGTCGCAACCTACCTACAATTATTAACCCCCAATGTCGCCACCACTATAATAAAGTTATTAACCCCTAAATCTAAGTCTAACCCTAACCCTAACCCACCCTAACTTAAATATAATATAAATACATCTAAATAAAATTAATATTATTAAATAAATTATTCCTATTTAAAACTAAATACTTACCTATAAAATAAACCATAAGATAGCTACAATATAACTAATAGTTACATTGTAGCAATCTTAGGGTTTATTTTTAATTTTACAGGCAACTTTGTATTTATTTTAACTAGATACAATAGTTATTAACTATTTAACAACTTTCTAGTTAAAATAAATACAAATTTACCGGTAAAATAAATCCTAACCTAAGTTACAATTACCAATATAAAAATACCAACCATCACAAAACAAAATCAAGGTGAAATAAATGTGATGACTCAAAAAGAATCATAAAAGCAACAAGAATAAAACATGAAAAAAATAATAATAATGATAATGAATTGAAAGTTCATATAAGGATATGCGTATTCTTGCTGGGACTCTTCTGTTTCTTTGTATCCTTAGAGTTTCTCAGAGAAAAAGAGAAAGAAATTGCAACATAGTGTGATTCTGTAACAATATCCAGGATATGTATCAAACTTGCGGCCAAATGCCTACTCACATTGATCAGAGCTTATGACCAAGCTCAGGGAGATGCGCACACCCACTTTATACTGGTGGGTAAACAGTACTCTCACGGCAATGTAGTATAAAAGAATTTATTAAAATACAATAAAAGCGTCACAAATGCTTAACACAACACCTATCACAGAGGTTAATAGAGCAGTAAATGCTTGTTATTGCTCACAAAAGCAAACTCCACTGAAGGATGCAAGCGGATTCGGGCAGCAGAAACTTAACCGCTAAACCGTCCAACCTGACCACAGATGTGAGTAGCTCCTCCTTGCGGTGTACGAGCAAGTGTATAGATGCACAAGAGAGTTTAAAAGTTCCAGTTCCACTAATGAAAAACATTTATATATCTACAATGAGTTACAATTATTTCCCAAACACATGTTTTTACACAATATCAATGCGTTGTGATACGTGAGAATGCTTTAATTAACATTCGGCTAGATTTAGAGTTTGGCGGTAGCAGTCAAAACCAGCGTTAGAGGCTCCTAACGCTGGTTTTGGGCTACCGCTGGTATTTAGAGTCAGTCAGGAAAGGGTCTAACGCTCACTTTGCAGCTGTGACTTTTCCATACCGCAGATCCCCCTACGCCATTTGCGTATCCTATCTTTTCAATGGGATCTTTCTAACGCTGGTATTTAGAGTCTTGGCTGAAGTGAGCGTTAGAAATCTAACGACAAAACTAGAGCCGCAGAAAAAAGTCAGTAGTTAAGAGCTTTCTGGGCTAATGCCGGTTTATAAAGCTCTTAACTACTGTGCTCTAAAGTACACTAACACCCATAAACTACCAATGTACCCCTAAACCGAGGTCCCCCCACATCGCCGCCACTCCATTAATTTTTTTAACCCCTAATCTGCCGCTCCGTACACCGCCACCACCTATGTTATCCCTATGTACCCCTAATCTGCTGCCCCTAATACTGCCGACCCCTATATTATATTTATTAACCCCTAATCTGCCGTCCCCGCTATAGCTGACCCCTGCATATTATTATTAACCCCTAATCTGCCGCTCCGTACACCGCCGCAACCTACGTTATCCCTATGTACCCCTAATCTGCTGCCCCTAACACCGCCGACCCCTATATTATATTTATTAACCCCTAATCTGCCGCCCCCAGCGTCGCCTCCACCTACCTACAATAATTAACCCCTAATCTGCCGACCGGATCTCACTGCTACTCTAATAAATGTATTAACCCCTAAAGCTAAGTCTAACCCTAACACTAACACCCCCCTAAGTTAAATATAATTTAAATCTAACGAAATAAATGAACTCCTATTTAAAGCTAAATACTTACCTGTAAAATAAACCCTAATATAGCTACAATATAAATTATAATTATATTGTAGCTATTTTAGGATTAATATTTATTTTACAGGCAACTTTGTAATTATTTTAACCAGGTACAATAGCTATTAAATAGTTAATAACGATTTAATAGCTACCTAGTTAAAATAATTACAAAATTACCTGTAAAATAAATCCTAACCTAAGTTACAATTAAACCTAACACTACACTATCAATAAATAAATTAAATAAACTATCTACAATTATCTACAATTAAACCTAACACTACACTATCAATAAATTAATTAAATACAATACCTACAAATAAATACAATTAAATAAACTAAGTAAAGTACAAAAAAATAAAAAAGAACTAAGTTACAAAAAATAAAAAAATATTTACAAACATTAGAAAAATATTACAACAATTTTAAACTAATTACACCTACTCTAAGCCCCCTAATAAAATAACAAAGACCCCCAAAATAAAAAAATGCCCTACCCTATTCTAAAATTAAAATAGAAAAGCTCTTTTACCTTATTAGCCCTTAAAAGGGCCATTTGCGGGGCATGCCCCAAAGAATTCAGCTCTTTTGCCTGGAAAAAAAACATACAATACCCCCCCAACATTACAACCCACCACCCACATACCCCTAATCTAACCCAAACCCCCCTTAAATAAACCTAACACTAAGCCCCTGAAAATCTTCCTACCTTATCTTCACCACACCGGGTATCAGCGATCCGTCCAGGCTCTGATGTCTTGATCCAAGCCCAAGCGGGGGTCTGAGGACATCCATCCTCCAGCTGAAGTCTTGATCCAAGCGGGCAGAAGAGGACATCCGGACCGGCAAACATCTTCATCCAAGCCGCATCTTCTATGTTCTTCCATCCGATGACGACCGGCTGATCTTCAAGACCTCCAGCGCGGATCCATCCTCTTCTTCCGACGACTAGACGACGAATGAAGGTTCCTTTAAGGGACGTCATCCAAGATGGCGTCCCTCAAATTCCGATTGGCTGATAGGATTCTATCAGCCAATCGGAATTAAGGTAGGAAAAATCTGATTGGCTGATGGAATCAGCCAATCAGATTCAAGTTCAGTCCGATTGGCTGATTCCATCAGCCAATCAGATTTTTCCTACCTTAATTCCGATTGGCTGATAGAATCCTATCAGCCAATCGGAATTCGAGGGACGCCATCTTGGATGACGTCCCTTAAAGGAACCGTCATTCGTTGGGAAGTCGTCGGTGAAGATGGATGTTCCGCGTCGGCGGGATGAACTACATGGATCCGGAAGAAAGAAGATTGAAGATGCCGCTTGATAGAAGACTTCAGTCGGATCATGGACCTCTTCAGCTCCCGCTTGGATGAAGACTTCAGCCGGGTCATGGACATCTTCAGCCCCCCGCTTGGGCTTGGATCAAGACATCGGAGGCTCTTCTGGATCGATCGGTGAACCTGGCGTGGTGAAGATAAGGTAGGGAGATCTTCAGGAGCTTAGTGTTAGGTTTATTTAAGGGGGGTTTGGGTTAGATTAGGGGTATGTGGGTGGTGGGTTGTAATGTTGGGGGGGTGTATTGTATGGTTTTTTTTACAGGCAAAAGAGCTGAATTCTTTGGTGCATGCCCCGCAAAGGGCCCTTTTCAGGGCTGGTAAGGTAAAAGAGCTTTTCTATTTTAATTTTAGAATAGAGTAGGGCATTTTTTTATTTTGGGGGTCTTTGTTATTTTATTAGGGGGCTTAGAGTAGGTGTAATTAGTTTAAAATTGTTGTAATATTTTTCTAATGTTTGTAAATATTTTTTTATTTTTTGTAACTTAGTTAGTTTATTTCATTGTATTTATTTGTAGGTATTGTATTTAATTAATTTATTGATAGTGTAGTGTTAGGTTTAATTGTAGATAATTGTAGGTAGTTTATTTAATTTATTTATTGATAGTGTAGTGTTATGTTTAATTGTAACTTAGGTTAGGATTTATTTTACAGGTAATTTTGTAATTATTTTAACTAGGTAGCTATTAAATAGTTATTAACTATTTAATATCTATTGTACCTGGTTAAAATAATTACAAAGTTGCCTGTAAAATAAATATTAATCCTAAAATAGCTACAATATAATTATAATTTATATTGTAGCTATATTAGGGTTTATTTTACAGGTAAGTATTTAGCTTTAAATAGGAAGAATTTATTTAATAAGAGTTCATTTATTTCATTAGATTTAAATTATATTTAACTTAGGGGGGTGTTAGTGTTAGGGTTAGACTTAGCTTTAGGGGTTAATACATTTATTAGAGTAGCAGTGAGATCCGGTCGGCAGATTAGGGGTTAATTATTGTAGGTAGGTGGAGGCGACGCTGGGGGCAGCAGATTAGGGGTTAATAAATATAATATAGGGGTCGGCGGTGTTAGGGGCAGCAGATTAGGGGTACATAGGGATAATGTAGGTTGCGGCGGTGTACGGAGCGGCAGATTAGGGGTTAATAATAATATGCAGGGGTCAGCGGTAGCGGGGGCGGCAGATTAGAGGTTAATAAGTGTAAGGTAAGGGGTGTTTAAACTCGGGGTACATGTTAGGGTGTTAGGTGCAGACATAGGCCTAGATTTAGAGTTTGGCGGTAGCCGTGAAAACCAGCGTTAGAGGCTCCTAACGTTGGTTTTAGACTACCGCCGGTATTTGGAGTCAGTCAGGAAAGGGTCTAACGCTCACTTTTCAGCCACGACTTTTCCATACCGCAGATCCCCTTACGTCAATTGCGTATCCTATCTTTTCAATGGGATCTTTCTAACTCCGGTATTTAGAGTCGTGTCTGAAGTGAGCGCTAGAAATCTAACGCCAAAACTCCAGCCGCAGAAAAAAGTCAGTAGTTAAGAGCTTTCTGGGCTAACGCCGGTTTATAAAGCTCTTAGCTACTGTGCTCTAAAGTACACTAACACCCATAAACTACCTATGTACCCCTAAACCGAGGTCCCCCCACATCGCCGCCACTCTGTTAAAAATTTTTAACCCCTAATCTGCCGACCGCCACCTACGTTATACGTATGTACCCCTAATCTGCTGCCCCTAACACCGCCGACCCCTATATTATATTTATTAACCCCTAATCTGCCCCCCACAACGTCGCCTCCACCTGCCTACACTTATTAACCCCTAATCTGCCGAGCGGATCTCACCGCTACTATAATAAAGTTATTAACCCCTAATCCGCCTCACTCCCGCCTCAATAACCCTATAATAAATAGTATTAACTCCTAATCTGCCCTCCCTAACATTGCCAACACCTAACTTCAAGTATTAACCCCTTATCTGCCGACCGAATCTCGCCACTATTCTAATAAATGGATTAACCCCTAAAGCTAAGTCTAACCCTAACACTCCCTAAATTAAATATAATTTAAATCTAACGAAATAAATTAACTCTTTTTAAATAAATTATTCCTATTTAAAGCTAAATACTTACCTGTAAAATAAACCCTAATATAGCTACAATATAAATTATAATTATATTATAGCTATTTTAGGATTTATATTTATTTTACAGGCAACTTTGTATTTATTTTAACCAGGTACAATAGCTATTAAATAGTTAAGAACTATTTAATAGCTAAAATAGTTAAAATAATTACAAAATTACCTGTAAAATAAATCCTAACCTAAGTTACAATTAAACCTAAGACTACACTATCAATAAATAAATTAAATAAACTACCTACAATTATCTACAATTAAACCTAACACCAGTGGCGGCTGGTGACTTTTGAGGATGGGGGAGCACTACCCCGCCCCTCAGGTGGCTCCGCCCATTTTAATGTGTGTGTGTGTGTGTATGTATATATATATATATATATATATCTATATATAACTTATATTATCAAATTTGCTTCATTCTCTTTGTATCCTTTATTGAAAGAGCATCAATATCTCACTGAGAGCTAGTTGAACATATTGGGTGAGCCAATGACATGAGGCATATATGTGCAGGCACTAAACATCAGTTAATTCCCAGTAGTGCATTGCTGCTTTTGAGCCTACCTAGGTATCCTTTTTTACAACAGATATCAAGAGAACAAAGCATATTAGATAACAGAAGTAAATTGGAAAGTTGTTTAAAATTGTTAAAATCTGAATCATGAAAGGAAAAATGTGGGTTCAGTGTCCCTTTAACTCATTATTACATTTTCTTCATAATGTACATTTGGAGGTTACCTGCATATAATTTATGGTTATTAGAATTTTTTTTAAATTTCAGAGGGCAAAAATATGCATCATGAAAATACTGAGAAAACCAAGACATAAAGAAAACAAACATTTAAATGCAAAGGTCTAGAGCAAATAAACCTTTTAATTCTATGTGTGCTAACTAGGACAATTATTTAGCTGCTGGACATGTACCATATAACACTGAAGGAGTGTGCTGAATCCTATGTGTGTTTATGAACACTAAAGGGTGTCAGACCAACACAAAGAGGGCAAAGGTTATCTGAAGAGAATTAAAAACATAGGAATGCAGACTGATTGTTTGAAGGCTAGCTGCTGTGATAAAAAAAAGTTATCATAGTACCTCACTAACTCTTTAGCAAATGCTGCATGTATAAATCTGCCCCTAGGTTAGACCTCCTGATATTTTAATTGGAAGATCCATGGCTCACAAGTCACAAGGAGAAATATATTACACAGTTGATAAAATAAATGACAGGCTACACATTTACTCACCGTTCTCTCACTCTCCCGGTCTGCAGGCAGTCAAAAGGATGTCACATGATCACATAGGAATGTTTGTGTGCAGCTGCCCCAGAGAGAAGGGATCTTTAAAAGGTCCGTTATTTTTAAGCAGTGGCAGCTCCTGTTTGAAGACTTGTTTTACGTTATGTTAGCCCTACCCTATAGTAAGGAGGATCAATAAAGTAAAGCAGCCTTACCGTGACACCTTTCTCCCCAAAACCTCCACTCACTCACTGACTGCAAACACAATATGCTCACACAAGTAGGCGGGGCTATTATTCGTCCAGCTCCCTGCATGAAATTAGAGGCTGTCCTCAGCAGACACTTGTAAATTACTGCTGGCCTGCAACTTTTCTAATTCTGATGGCTTCTATGCAATCCCTATGCTATGCAGTTAGTTGTTCCACCCTAGCACCACACGCTATCCTTCCTACCTGCTGCCGCCTCAGAGTTTGTAACTGCGCGCGGTGACTTGGTGGGTGGAGCTGGTCCTGGACTGGAGCCTGGATTCTGGAAGTGTCTAATATGTGGACCGGACTCCACCACACCTGGTCCACATATTGCATTTTTGCAGGTGCTGTATGCTGCCTTCAGTCACTTCCTGAATCCCTGCATGAGCCAACAGAGTGCTCGCACTCTCTCAGCCCTGCAGAACACTGCACAGTGCACACATGTGAACCCGTCCCCAGAAAGTTCCTTACAGACAAATATCAAAAATATTATTTTAAAATAAAATAATAACAATTAAAAAAAAATACTTAATTAGTGCTGCTGCATTATGCATCTACCTGCAGTAGGGGCGAGTCCTCTAAGATGCTGGGGGCCCTCGGACAAGGGCCGATTTGCGCCTGTTTGATGCGGGGGAGGAGCCGGTGATGCAGGGATACCTGCAGCCAATCAGAGCGCAGCTGAACTTGGCTCCTTGAAGTTGTCCCTCCCCACTCGCACACTTCAGCTTGTGCGAACAGGGATCTGAATGCAAGCAGTTTAAGCCTGGCCCACATGCCTGCAGTGAAATAGACTTCACTGACAGGCAGGGTATAGGGCTCTATCGCACGTGCGATTGCCTTAAAGAGACACACCAGGAACCAAAAATTTTTTTCTGTAATAAAAAAAAAGCATCAGATTTTTTTTTTTTTGGGGGTTAGAAATAAAATATAATTTTTCTAATAGGGGGCTATTGGAAAAATTATATTTTATTCAGCAAAATTAAAAAAGCATCAGATTTTTTTGGGGGGGTTAGAAATAAAATATAATTTTTCTAATAGGGGGCTATTGGAAAAATTATATTTTATTCAGCAAATTTTTTTTTTTCCTCTGCATCTGACAGGGGGGCACGTGCTCATGTGCACAAATGGAGGAGCCTCCACTGCCTAACACTACACTATCAATAAATAAATTAAATACAATTCCTACAAATAAATACAATTAAATAAACTAACTAAAGTACAAAAAATAAAAAAGAACTAAGTTACAAAAAATAAAAAAATATTTACAAACATTAGAAAAAAATTACAGCAATTTTAAACTAATTACACCTACTCTAAGCCCCCTAATAAAATAACAAAGACCCCCAAAATAAAAAAATGCCCTACCCTATTCTAAATTACAAAAGTTCAAAGCTCTTTTACCTTACCAGCCCTGAACAGGGCCCTTTGCGGGGCATGCCCCAAAGAATTCAGCTCTTTTGCCTGTAAAAAAAACACATACAATACCCCCCCCCAACATTACAACCCACCACCCACATACCCCTAATCTAACCCAAACCCCCCTTAAATAAACCTAACACTAAGCCCCTGAAGATCTTCCTACCTTATCTTCACCATACCAGGTTCACCGATCGATCCAGAAGAGCTCCTCCGATGTCTTGATCCAAGCCCAAGCGGGGGGCTGAAGATGTCCATGATCCCGCTGAAGTCTTCATCCAAGCAGGAGCTGAAGAGGTCCATGATCCGGCTGAAGTCTTCTATCAACGGCATCTTCAATCTTCTTTCTTCCGGATCCGTGTTCATCCCGCCGACGCGGAACATCCATCTTCACCGACGACTTCCCGACAAATGACGGTTCCTTTAAGGGACGTCATCCAAGATGGCGTCCCTCGAATTCCGATTGGCTGATAGGATTCTATCAGCCAATCGGAATTAAGGTAGGAAAATTCTGTTTGGCTGATGGAATCAGCCAATCAGAATCAAGATTGAATCAGCCAATCGGATTGAACTTGATTCTGATTGGCTGATTCCATCAGCCAATCAGAATTTTCCTACCTTAATTCCGATTGGCTGATAGAATCCTATCAGCCAATCGGAATTCGAGGGACGCCATCTTGGATGATGTCCCTTAAAGGAACCGTCATTCATCGGGAAGTCGTCGGTAAAGATGGATGTTCCGCGTCGGCGGGATCAACACGGATCCGGAAGAAAGAAGATTGAAGATGCCGTTGATAGAAGACTTCAGCCGGATCATGGACCTCTTCAGCTCCCGCTTGGATGAAGACTTCAGCGGGATCATGGACATCTTCAGCCCTCCGCTTGGGCTTGGATCAAGACATCGGAGGAGCTCTTCAGGATCGATCGGTGAACCTGGTATGGTGAAGATAAGGTAGGAAGATCTTCAGGGGCTTAGTGTTAGGTTTATTTAAGGGGGGTTTGGGTTAGATTAGGGGTATGTGGGTGGTGGGTTGTAATGTTGGTGGGGGGGTATTGTATGCGTTTTTTTTACAGGCAAAAGAGCTGAATTCTTTGGGGCATGCCCCGCAAAGGGCCCTGTTCAGGGCTGGTAAGGTAAAAGAGCTTTGAACTTTTGTAATTTAGAATAGGGTAGGGCATTTTTTTATTTTGGGGGTCTTTGTTATTTTATTAGGGGGCTTAGAGTAGGTGTAATTAGTTTAAAATTGTTGTAATTTTTTTCTAATGTTTGTAAATATTTTTTTATTTTTTGTAACTTAGTTCTTTTTTATTTTTTGTACTTTAGTTAGTTTATTTAATTGTATTTATTTGTAGGTATTGTATTTAATTAATTTATTGATAGTGCAGTGTTAGGTTTAATTGTAGATAATTGTAGGTAGTTTATTTAATTAATTTATTGATAGTGTAGTGTTAGGTTTAATTGTAACTTAGGTTAGGATTTATTTTACAGGTAATTTTGTAATTATTTTAACTATTTTAGCTATTAAATAGTTCTTAACTATTTAATAGCTATTGTACCTGGTTAAAATAAATACAAAGTTACCTGTAAAATAAATATAAATCCTAAAATAGCTATAATATAATTATAATTTATATTGTAGCTATATTAGGATTTTTTTTACAGGTAAGTATTTAGCTTTAAATAGGAATAATTTATTTAATAAGAGTTAATTTATTTTGTTAGATTTAAATTATATTTAACTTAGGGGGGTGTTAGTGTTAAAGTTAGACTTAGCTTTAGGGGTTAATACATTTATTAGAATAGCGGTGAGCTCCAGTTGGCAGATTAGGGGTTAATGTTTGAAGTTAGGTGTCGGCGATGTTAGGGAGGGCAGATTAGGGGTTAATACTATTTATTATAGGGTTATTGAGGCGGGAGTGAGGCGGATTAGGGGTTAATAACTTTATTATAATAGCGGTGCGGTCCGCTCGGCAGATTAGGGGTTAATAAGTGTAGGCAGGTGGAGGCGACGTTGTGGGGGGCAGATTAGGGGTTAATAAATATAATATAGGGGTCGGCGGTGTTAGGGGCAGCAGATTAGGGGTACATAGGGATAATGTAAGTAGCGGCGGTTTACGGAGCGGCAGATTAGGGGTTAAAAAAAATATGCAGGTGTCAGCGATAGCGGGGGCGGCAGAATAGGGGTTAATAAGTGTAAGGTTAGGGGTGTTTAGACTCGGGGTACATGTTAGAGTGTTAGGTGCAGACGTAGGAAGTGTTTCCCCATAGCAAACAATGGGGCTGCGTTAGGAGCTGAACGCGGCTTTTTTGCTGGTGTTAGGTTTTTTTTCAGCTCAAACAGCCCCATTGTTTCCTATGGGGGAATCGTGCATGAGCACGTTTTTGAAGCTGGCCGCGTCCGTAAGCACCGCTGCTATCGAGAGTTGAAGTTGCGGTAAATATGCTCTACGCTCCTTTTTTGGAGCCTAACGCAGCCATTCTGTGAACTCTCAATACCAGAGGTATTTAAAAGGTGCGGCCAGAAAAAAGCAAGCGTAGCTAACGCACCCCTTTGGCCGCAAAACTCTAAATCTAGGCCAATGTTAATTAAAGCATTCTCACGTATCACAACGCATTGATAGTGTGTAAAAACATGTGTTTGGGAAATAATCGTAACTCATTGTAGATATATAAATGTTTTTCATTAGTTTTTTTCCTTAATGGATATAAGCATATATGTACCTTACACACAGTAACTGGACCCAAGGACTGTATAACATCTATGCCCTTTTCCAAAATGGTAATAGAAAATTCCGGATATCCGTTATAAGATCAAGTATTGGTATAAAAGACTATACGGACATGCGCACATAATTTCCTTGAAAAAGCTTACAGAGCGAAACGATCGTCGGAACTGGAACTTTTAAACTCTCTTGTGCGTCTATACACTTGCTTGTACACCGCAAGGAGGAGCTACTCCCATCTGTGGTCAGGTTGGACGGTTTAGCGGTTAAGTTTCTGCTGCCCGAATCCGCTTGCATCCTTCAGTGGAGTTTTCTTTTGTGAGCAATAACAAGCATTTACTGCTCTATTAACCTCTGTGATAGGTGTTGTGTTAAGCATTTGTGACGCTTTTATTGTATTTTAATAAATTCTTTTATACTACATTGCCGTGAGAGTACTGTTTACCCACCAGTATAAAGTGGGTGTGCGCATTTCCCTGAGCTTGGTCATAAGCTCTGATCCATGTGAGTAGGCATTTGGCCGCAAGTTTGATACATATCCTGAATATTGTTACAGAATCACACTATGTTGCAATTTCTTTCTCTTTTTCTCTGAGAAACTCTAAGGATACAAAGAAACAGAAGAGTCCCAGCAAGAATACGCATATCCTTATATGAACTTTCAATTCATTATCATTATTATTTTTTTTTTTCATGTTTTATTCTTGTTGCTTTTATGATTCTTTTTGAGTCATCACATTTATTTCACCCTTAGTTACAATTACACCTAACACTGCACTATTATTTAATAAATTACCTAAATTAACTACAGTTAATTACAATAAAATAAACTAAATTACAAAAAAACCCACTAAATTACAGAAAATAATAAAATAATTACAAGAATTTTAAACTAATTACACCTAATCTATTTTCCCTAATAAAATAAAAAAGCCCCCCAAAATAATAAAAATCCCTACCCTATACTAAATTACAAATAGCCCTTAAAAGGGTAATCAGCTCTAATACCTGTAAAAAAAAAAGACAATACCCCCCAACATTACAACCCACCACCCACACACCCAACCCTACTCTAAAACCCACCCAATCCCCCCTTAATAAAACCTAGCACTACCCCCTTGAAGATCACCCTACCTTGAGACGTCTTCACCCAACCGGGCAGAAGTGGTCCTCCAGAGGATCCGAAGTCTTCGTACCGTCATTTAGCGTTAGTCATTGGAAGGAAGAGGGTGCTCCGCTCCACTCCGGATGGATGAAGATAGAAGATGCCGCCTGGATGAAGACTTCTGCCCATCTGGAGGACCTCTTCTGCCCTGATAGGATGAAGACTTCGGACCCTTGGGAGGACCACTTCTGCCCGGTTGGGTGAAGACGTCTCAAGGTAGGGTAATCTTCAAGGGGGTAGTGTTAGGTTTTATTAAGGGGGTATTGGGTGTGTTTTAGAGTAGGCTTGTTGTGTGGGTGGTGGGTTGTAATGTTGGGGGGTATTGTCTTTTTTTTTTACAGGTAATAGAGCTGATTACTTTTGGGCAATGCCCCACAAAAGGCCCTTTTAAGGGCTATTTGTAATTTAGTATAGGGTAGGGATTTTTATTATTTTGGGGGGCTTTTTTATTTTATTAGGGGGATTAGATTAGGTGTAATTAGTTTAAAATTCTTGTAATTATTTTATTATTTTCTGTAATATAGTGGGGGGTTTTCGTACTTTAGTTTATTTTATTTAATTGTAATTAATTGTAGTTAGTTTAGGTAATTAATTTAATTATAGTGTAGTGTTAGGTCTAATTGTAACTTAGGTTAGGGTTTATTTTACAGGTAAATTTGTAATTATTTTAACTAGGAAGTTATTAAATAGTAACTATTGTACCTAGTTAAAATAAATACAAACTTGCCTGTAAAATAAAAATGAACCCTAAGCTAGCTACAATGTAACTATTAGTTATATTGTAGCTATTTTAGGGTTTATTTTATAGGTAAGTATTTAGTTTTAAATAGGAATAATTTAGCGAATTGTAGTAATTTAATTTCGATTAATTTAAATTATATTTAAGTTAGGGGGGGTGTTAGGGTTAGGGTTAGACTTAGGTTTAGGGGTTAATAAATTTAATATAGTTGCGGCGACGTTGGGGGCGGCAGATTAGGGGTTAATAAATGTAGGTTGGTGTCGGCGATGTTAGGGACGTCAGATTAGGGGTTAATAAAATGTAACTAATGTTTGTGAGGCGGGAGTGCGGCGGTTTAGGGGTTAATATATTTATTGAAGTGGCGGCGATGTCCGGTCTGCAGATTAGGGGTTAAAAAATGTATTTAAGTGTTTGCGATGTGGGGCGGGGGCTCGGTTTAGGGGTTAATAGGTAGTTTATGGGTGTTAGTGTACTTTTTATCACTTTAGTTAAGAGCTTTATGTTACGGCGTTAGCACATAAAACTCTTAACTACTGACTTTTAAATGCGGTAGGAGTCTTGACAGGAGAGGGTCTACCGCTCACTTTTTCCAAGACTCGCAATACCGGCATTAGGCAAATCCCATTAAAAAGATAGGATACGCAATTGACGTAAGTGGATTTGCGGTAAGCTCGAGTCGCGGAAGAAAAGTGAGCGGTACACCTGTTCCTGCCAGACTCGTAATACCAGCGGGCATTAAAAAGCAGCGTTGGGACCTCTCAATGCTGCTTTTTAAGGCTAACACAAGAATCGTAATCTAGGTGAATGTGTTTATCTTTCTTCTTCATTCTCTTGGTATATTTTGTTGAAAACCAGGGACGTTTGCTTAGGAGCCAGCCCATTTCTGGTGCACTATATGTCAGCACTGCTGACTCAGAAGTTTTGAAGAATGTTATCCAATTACAAAATCACTAGATGGCAGCACTATTTACTGCCATGTAGTATTCCGTATACCTACCTAGGTATCTCTTCATCAAAGAATACCATAGGAACAAAGCAAATTTTAAAATAGAAGTAAATTGGATACTTTTTTAAATTTGTATGCTTTGGGGCATATGTATCACTGTGCGAGCGGACATGATACGAAGTAGCGCATCATGTCCGCTGCACATCGCTACACATTGATAAATGCCGACAGCATTCTTGTGAACTGCTGGTGCAATGCCGCCCACTGCAGATTCCGGGGGTGTCAATCAACCCGATTGTATTTGATCGGGTTGATTTCTGTCCGCCGCTTCAGAGCAGGCGGACAAGTTATGGAGCTTGATAAATATGCCCCTATACGGAGCTTGATAAATATGCCCCTATACGGAGCTTGATAAATATGCCCCTATACGGAGCTTGATAAATATGCCCCTATACGGAGCTTGATAAATATGCCCCTATACGGAGCTTGATAAATATGCCCCTATACGGAGCTTGATAAATATGCCCCTATACGGAGCTTGATAAATATGCCCCTATACGGAGCTTGATAAATATGCCCCTATACGGAGCTTGATAAATATGCCCCTATACGGAGCTTGATAAATATGCCCCTTTGCGGAGCTTGATAAATATGCCCCTATACGGAGCTTGATAAATATGCCCCTATACGGAGCTTGATAAATATGCCCCTATACGGAGCTTGATAAATATGCCCCAATACGGAGCTTGATAAATATGCCCCTATACGGAGCTTGATAAATATGCCCCTATACGGAGCTTGATAAATATGCCCCTATACGGAGCTTGATAAATATGCCCCTATATGGAGCTTGATAAATATGCCCCTATACGGAGCTTGATAAATATGCCCCTTTGCGGAGCTTGATAAATATGCCCCTATACGGAGCTTGATAAATATGCCCCTATACGGAGCTTGATATATATGCCCCTATACGGAGCTTGATAAATATGCCCCTATACGGAGCTTGATAAATATGCCCCTATATGGAGCTTGATAAATATGCCCCTATACGGAGCTTGATAAATATGCCCCTATACGGAGCTTGATAAATATGCCCCTATACGGAGCTTGATAAATATGCCCCTATACGGAGCTTGATAAATATGCCCCTTTGCGGAGCTTGATAAATATTCCCCTATACGGAGCTTGATAAATATGCCCCTATACGGAGCTTGATAAATATGCCCCTTTGCGGAGCTTGATAAATATGCCCCTATACGGAGCTTGATAAATATGCCCCTATACGGAGCTTGATAAATATGCCCCTATATGGAGCTTGATAAATATGCCCCTATACGGAGCTTGATAAATATACCCCTATACGGAGCTTGATAAATATGCCCCTTTGCGGGAATCACAAAATAAAGTTTCTGGGTTTCCTACCACTTTAACAGTTACTTTTAGTAGTGTGTCATTAGGTTTTCTATCTTTGATTGGACACTAAAAATATGCACAAGCCGGATCACTGGGACCTTAAAAACAGATTGTGAGTCACACATCTGGAATATTACACTTCCATATGATGCATGTCATTAATTTGAAAGTCTTATAATATATTCTGAAATGTATAAAAATGAATGCGCATAAAATTGATATTCAACCACTGGAAATATGGCAAGCTCTATCTGAATCATGAACTTACATTTTTACTTAAGTTTTTTTTCTGCTGCATTTGGTCAAAAATACTTCCCTTTAATATCTAATGAATATGTCAAACTACAGGACCAATTTATGGTTTTAAAGTCGCTACAAAAGTGTTAATAAAGAATCCAAAGGAACACGAAACCTAAAAATTTTCTTTCATGATTTAGGTAGAACATACAATTTTAAACAACTTTCCAGTTTACTTCTATTGTCAAATTTGCTTCATTCTCTTGGTATAATTTGTTGATGGAGCAGCAATGCACTTGTTTCTAACTGAACACATGGGTGAGCCAATGAGAATCGGTATATATATATATATATATATGCAGCCACCAATCAACAGCTAGAACCTAGGCTCTTTGGTGCTCCTGAGCTTACCTAGATAAACCTTTCAGCAAAGGATAACAAGAGAAGGAAGCAAATTAAATAATAGAATTAAATGGGAAAGTTGTTTAAAATCATATGCTCTATCTGAATCATGAACGGAAAAAAAAAATTGGGTTTCATGTCTCTTTAATCACATTCAAGAGTTTGGAGAAACTGAAAAACTGGGCGTAAAAAACAAGTCCAGCTGAACTTACATTATGACTGTGCTACACACATATTAAGGGGTTGATACCATTCTTCACTTGTTTTCGGCAGGTTTATGAACTTTTGGCAGTATTGTGTGTTTTTCCAGTGACCACAATCACAAAATGCTTCTTCTGTTAATACCCCTGAAGCTTGAAATCTTTATCGCCCAAGAACAACCTAAAATTGTTATGTGTTGTTAATCTCCTGAATTTGTAATTGTAAAACAAAATGCACACAAGTAACAACACACAAAATTACAATTTCAGGGGTTTAACGTGTATGTAATAGTTTGAATGGTCTGTATGTACAGGGATCTATTTTAATAGTGTCAAATGATATTAGGTGGCATGTGCAATTAACCTATTGTGTTACAAAACCATATGTATGTGTTTATGTCTCTCTAAGGGATTTGAAAAAGGACATTATCGGTAGAGTAAGCATGTCTGCTTTTTGGGTTATTAATTTCCTTATTTTCTTATGTGTAAAACTGCTTATTACTATTTTTTTTAACCTCAATTGATGAAGCAGGAAGCATTTCTACCTATTTGGTGACATTAATATCCAAGATGGCGGTGGGTAATTTCAGTTTGTTTTGCTCATATGGAAAACCAATATTACAGTTAGAAAGTTTTATTAAAAAAAAGAAGCAAAATCCTAGAGCAACAGTCCAACTGAGTTTGTGGAAGAACATCAACAGCAGGCAGGAACTGGAATTGTTGATAAAAGATTTAGCCTTATCGGAAAGAGAACAGGTCACACCAAAAGGATAAAACATCTTTCTGTTAAAGTCAATAGCTTCAACATTTAAGACACGTCTGAAGAAGACAGAGAAGGGTAGCTAGTTTGCAATAAAGCTGTTTTAAGGATAGAGCAGTATTAGCAGGCTAGTTGTTAAGGAAATAAAAAAAACATCAACATCCAAAATGGAGGTATATGTAGTCTGAGGAATATTTTCAATCCTAATGCCTTTCAGTAATCTGCAAATTAGAGGGTGCTTACCTATAGGCTGATTATGTATCAAAAGATGACCGGCAGAGATTGCTGATCTAAATCGATTTATAGATCTGTACGTTACTGGAAGAAAAAAGGTAAAAAAGAAAATGAATGCTATGAGTAAAAGAAGCTGAAAAGGGATCCAGTTGTATTTCATTGCACCAGCTAGACCATCTGGACCAAACACAAATAAAGTCTTTTTTGGTACCCGGTGCCCAGGCTTCTTGTACAAAGAGTCTAGCTGAAGGCTAAAGATCTTGGCTGGTCTAGGATGCCCTGAAATCATCCAAGCAACAAGTCCAAGATATTGTTAGATTTCTAGAGGATGAGGGTTGGCTGGGTCTAGGATAATGTTGTTGAGAGGTACAAGGAGAAGAGGGGTACAATTATTCCCTAGGAAATAGGGGTACCAAGACTGAATTAACCAAAAGGGTGATATCTGGAGAAATGAAATCTGATTCCAAAGTGGATCATAGAAAAGAGGGGAAAAGCATAAACTCCTTTGAGGAATAAATTTGGAGGAAGGCATCTATCTCTAATATATCTAACGCTTCTGAATCTGTTTACCAACTGAAGTAGGGAAGAATCTGAAAGTTGAGATGAGAAGCAAAGAGATCTATGGAAAAGGGGCATAAGAAAGATTTTTTTATCTTTTTTTTAAAAAGAGACTTGTTGAATTTCCAGTCACTTGAATCCATTAAAAAATTAGATCTCCAGTTTGCGAATGTATTGGAGAGACAAGCTATGTATTCTATTTTCATGGAAATGTTTTCCAAACATTGATAAACAAAATCTTTAGAGCTATCTGAAAGTAGTTTCAATTTTGTACCTCCCAGATGATTAAGGTATCTGACCACAGACATATTATCCATCTGAATGAGAATATAAATAGTAGAGGGATGTTTCACAAAGCTTTTGACTGCAAATTAACCATCAATGAGCTCTTTGGAGTTGATATGTAGATCCTTTTCAGAGAGAGAGCATTTCCCTCCTGTAACTATGGAACCGCAACAAGCTCCCCAACCTAAATGGCTGGTGTCTGATTCTATGATCAGATCTGGAGTGAAACTAATAATGGCACTCATGTTCGTAGCCTCTATATGAGAGAGCCACCAAGAAAGTTCCTCTTTAGCATCCGAAGATAAGGGAATATTTTGAGAATAAGAATGGCTTTGTAGAAGGTGAGACAGTTTTAGAGGTCGTAAAGCACAATAATATAATGGGGCAAGTTAAATAATGAAACAGTAATAATTATCAAACAATAGATTGCGACCAAACTCTAAACTGAATTTATTTACATATTTTAAGATTATTTATTTCTAGCATCTTCTGTTATATTAGGGATTATGTGGACAAAGGAATCGAATGTGCATTGAACATTTTATTGGTAAACAAAAATCTGTTGTTTGTGTTTACTGTGTCAAATAACATACTTAAAGGAACAGTCAAGTCAAAATTAAACTTTCAAGATTAAGATAGGACATTCAATTTTAAACAACTTTCCAATTTACTTTTATCATCAAATTTGCTTTGATCTATCAGTATTCTTTGTGGAAAGCTAAACCTAGGTAGGTTCATATGCTAATTTCTAAGCTGTTGAAGTGACTCTTATCCCAGTGCATTTTGACAGTGTTTGACAGTTGGACACTGCTAGTTCATGTGTGTCATATAGATAACATTGTGCTCACTCCCTTGGAGTTATTTAAGAGTCACCGCTGACTGGATAAAATGCATGTCTGTCAAACCAACTATGATAGGGGGGCAATCTGCAGAGGGTTAGAATCAAGGTAATTACAAAGATAAAAAATATATTAATATAACAGTACAGGTTATGCAAAACTGGGGAATGTGTAATAAAGGAATTATCTATCCTTTTAAACAATAAAAATTCTGGAGTAGACTGTTCCTTTAAGATTCCTGCAAATATATTTTAATAATAGTATTTTATTTAATGTACATTAAACAAGGGAGCTATATGACATTTAGTAATTCTAATTGGTAACAGAACAATATATTTGTACACAGTTTTGCTATCATAATACAACCAATTATATTTTGTGCCCATTATTGAAAACAAGCCCACATGCTCTTTCCCAAGAAACCCATTTCAGTACAGCAAGTGCTGAGCACAAAACTTATTCTTTGCAGTTCACAAAATTGTCCTTTAATTTTATCATACATCAGTGTACTATTTTGATGCCAACTGTATTATCTCTCCTTGCAAAAAGCTTTTTAAAGAATGATGGCTTTACAGGGTTCTGCTTCAAATGTATCTTTTATTTGTGTTATAAATCACTGACCCTATCATGAGCTGTGGAACAGGTATAATAACTCAACTTAATATCTCTATCATTAGCATTATCTTAGACGTTGACATTTCTAGAGCATTTTATGTACATATATATGGTGTTCAATATAACTTTTTTTTAAACTCTCTAAAATTTTATTTTGCAGCGTTATTGTTTTTTAAACATAATAGTCTATAATCTTCAAACTCCACTTTGCCTTTGAGGCAGCATCTTACATATGTAACCAGAGGAGGAAGAATATAATGGGCTGAACCTTAAACTCCCTGTGAGATGCTTCTCCTAGAATGTAACTGTAGAAGCGAATGTGACATTAAACATGGAGGCACCCTACACTGCTAACATATCCTGTTCTTATCTCACTTTAACTTAAACTCATTAAATGATGATTTTGTCACATGGTGTGACAACATGGCAGGCCTCCCAATTGACAGATAGATCTCCGAGACATAAACAAGTAAGGCATTTTATTAAAGGCAAATTTGAGTCATGCATTAAGTTCAATGTGACACCTCCAGTTTCCTTTAGAAGCCTGGTAAAATATGTATTTTTATGCATACTTAAAATAAAACCTACCTGCATATAGTATTTATTTATTTATTTAAAAAAAGGATATAGGCACTACAGCCAATTAGAAGTTATAGTGCCTGGACCATGTTTTTTTTTTTTATTCTTTTTATTGAGAGAAGACACGTGGGTACATATATTCATATCATTATAATATCACAGTTTCCAGTCTTTTTTTTTATCTCAGATATATCTCAAATTATAAGTAGATAATACATTTAGGGGACATTATTTCCATCATTCTATTCATTTGTATTACATCAACATCTTTCAGTGTATATTTTCCCAAGTCCTCCAGAGTCCCACATGAGTCTAACTCTCATATTTTATATTTTTCTGGAGAGACAAGGGTCTCTCTTAACTATCCTAAACTTAATTTATCAACAGACCTAACTTTATAGCTAATCTAACTAACGAACTTAGCCCAGTTTATCGGTATTTCCGGACTAACCCGGTGGTCCAGCACCAGAGGAGGAGAGGAGAAAAAAAAAGGGGGGGGGGGAGAAGGAGGTAGGGGTGTGTGTATGACTAATGAAACACTATATGACTCCATTCTCCTTGTAGACTATCGTCTAAAAATATGGTAGTATTACAGAACGGTGAGAGTACTTGCCTTTGGATTTCCAACTCAAATGTTAAAATTAGCCTATGCCATTTTCGTAAGAATAAGTTCAGTCTGTTACCAACATCTACTCTAATGTCCAGTTGTTCTACAAATAATTGTGTTTTCAGCATATTTCGAAAAAAGGCTACAGTAGGGCTCGTAGTGTTAGTCCAATGTTTAAGAATACTTTTCCTTGCCAATAGTATAATTAAGGTCAATTCCAAGTCATATTGTCTATACTGTTTGTCCCAGCTCAAGAGTAGTACAGTCTTGGGTGTGAAACCAATTGGGATAGTTATCTTTTTATTAACCTAGTATTGTAACTTACTCCAAAACTGTCTAATCATAGGGCAGTCCCAAATACAGTGCAACAGACCAGGGAACTCCACAGAGCATTTAGAACATCTATTAGGCCAATCCGGGGACCCACTTGGTCAGACATCTAGGGTCTGCACGATAGATGGTATATGAGTCTTAGGATCCTGCACAAATAGCAGCATGTCGTCTGCATATAATGCGAGATGTTGTGGGTTTCCTGCGACATCAATCCCCGGGAACACCTGTCGCAAATTAACAGCCAGGGGTTCCAGTGCCAGGTTAAATAGCAAGGGGGACAGAGGACATCCCTGTCTCGTGCCTCTTTGCAATATGACATCTGAGGAGAACCAATTATTGACACATATATTGGTAATGGGAGAAGAGTAGAGATTTTCAATAAATGAGACGAAGGGACCCGAGAAGTTAAATCTAGTCAAGGTATGAAAGAGATGCTGCCATTCAACCCTATTGAAGGCCTTCTCTGCGTCCAAGGACAACAGGAAGGCCTCCGGAAATTTACCCCGCACCTCAGACTGTTTCTGGTTCCAATAGTACTGAAGAATCTGCAGCACTCGACGTACATTCACTACAGAGGATCTCACCAGCATTAATCCCGCCTGGTCTTCATGGATCAGGTTCGGAAGGATAAATTTAAGACGTTCCGCCAACAATTGTGTCAATATCTTATAGTCCGAGTTTATCAATGAGATTGGCCTATAAGATTCAGGAAGAAAAGTGTCTTTACCCGCTTTGGGGATGAGAGTGATGTATGCAGCTGCAAAAGTTTTGGCCGGTCTGCCCGCATCTGAAAAGTAACCAGAGTAAAGATCAGTAAATACCGGGACCACCCTTGTTTTCAACATTCTATAAAATTCTACCTCCTCCCTAGTAATGGGCACATTAAGCTTATCTAATTGCTATTCCGATACCTGGGGTAGTTCAATGGAGTCCCAAAACCCATGCAGGGTCTCTCCTGTTTTAGACTGATCACTGACATGTAGCTTAGAATAGTAAGAGGCAAAGTCCTCAGCAATCTGTTTAGGGTCTTTAACCAGTGTATCCCCGTCTTTAAGAGCAGCAATAAAATGCATAGATGATTTGAGATTCACTAGAGAAGCCAGTAATCTATCCGACTTGTCCACTTCACCAATTTTAACATCTACAATTTGAGGGATTAGGGAATTGGAAGTCATAAATAGGTCAATACGAGACATAGTGGGTGAGGCCCGGGAGATACAAGTAAAATCTTTGCCATCTGGATTTAGTTTGCGCCATATGTCAATCACATCCAATGAGGACGTCAGCGACTGAAAAATGTCTAATTCAAATTTGTTGTTGACTTTAGGTTGCGGTCCACCAGCCTGTCTATTGGGATCCCTGAGCCTATCGCACTGTGGATTGGGCGTGAGGTTGAAGTCACCTCCAATGATAAGAGGAGTATCCAGGAATGGAGTCAGGACTCCAATCAAGTTCGCCCAAAATGCCTTATCTTTCTGATTAGGAGCATAAATATTGCACATTATGTACATTTTGCCCTCAATTTTAGCCTGAACTAGAATGTATCGTCCCTCTGGGTCAGTCACTACTGTCGCATCTTCAATGTCTAGTTTTTTTTCCAAATAAAATAGCTACCCCTCTGCTGGCAGTCTTGTAAGAGGCAAACTCAACCCTTCCAACCCAGTCCCTCTGAAGCTTAGTGTGTTCTAGGTCAGTTAGGTGCATCTCCTGTAAAAACACAATATTTGCGCCTTTCTTTCTTAGCTGCGTAAGAATGGTTTTCCTCTTAATAGGGGAGTGTATGACTCCTACATTCCAAGAGTAAATACTACATTTTAATGATTTTTATGTTACCTGATAATACTGATAAGATAAGGGGAGGGAAGAGGAGAGAGGGAAAAAAACCAACAATTTGTGAAAACACAAGGGGGGGAGTTCTCACCAACCTTAGCGCTGGACCACCACCTAAAAGAGCCTCCGAACAATCTAGTCTGCAAAAGAGTAACAGCAGTAAATAACATTGCCATACAACAATAAACCGGCATAGGGGAATGTGTGCCCCCCACATTCCAGGAGTTCAAGTACATATAAAAATATAGCCCTGCTCTAAGTGTTCTCTTGTCAAGATACATTTTCTTCATTTTACATTTCTCAATGACCATTAAGAGCATAGTAAGTTGTTCATCCTGCCTAAACCTTCTGAATACCCCTATCCAGCCCCCACCCCCACCCATGAACTTATGTAACAGACTATAACAACAGATTAGGTGAGTGCTGCTACAGGGACACTCATTTCTGAAACCATTACAGTTAGCAAATCTAAAAAATAAAAAGAGTAAAAAGATTTGCAAAGAGCTGCCCAAATAACGCAGTGCGTCAATTGATCCTCTATCCCGGACTTCATTCTGTTTTTCACATTTCCCACTGGGACACCTGAGCAGCATACAACATTTAACCTGAGAAACTTTTGTTATTAACCATTGGCATAACTCAAACACTACCAACAACCATTGATAACCACAGTCATGGGGAGTTCCCCAATTGGAATGAAGTATCATCCCTATCATGGCCAGAACAGCCATTATTCTGCATTATAGGAAGCATAATAATTTTAAATACAGTACAACCCTTCAACCCTCTCCCCCTCTAGAATGACTAGGGCTCCCAGAGCCGTTTTCTGTGTCTAAGTACTCTTGTGCTGTCTGTGGGGATTCAAAAAAATTAGGGCCTCTAGAGGTAGCTATCTTAAGTCTAGCAGGATAAAGTAGGTAGGCCTGTCTACCCTCATGGTGGAGCTTAGAGCAAATTGATGAGAACTCCCTGCACTGATGAGAACTCCCTGCGCCGTCTCATCAAATCCACTGAGTAGTCTTGAAACAGCAAGATTCTTGAGTTTTCATACGTCAGAGTGTCTACCTTTCTATATGCTCTGAGTACCGTGAGTTTAGTCTGAAAGTGGAGAAATTTAATCATGACTGGATGAGCCTGCACATTGTGATCCATAGCAGGCATCTCAGGGCCCACTCTGTGCGCCCTTTCTACACTTCCTAAGAGGCCTTCAATACCTAACAGTGAGGGGAGAATGGTCTCCACAAATTTTAATATATCATTTGGTTTCACCGATTCAGGGAGCCCAAGTAGGCGAACATTTTTTCGCCTTGAGCGATTCTCGAGGTCATCAATTTTTTGTTGCAGTGCTAAGGGGTGTTTTTCTAAGGCTTCAATTTTACCCATACTAACAGTTTGTGTGTTTTCGAGATCAGAGATCCTGGACTCCACCTCCGTTACTCTCGTTGAGAACTGTTTCACATCCTCTGTCAGAGTGTCCACCCCCTTCTGTAGATTTTCTGTTTTGGGCAGAAATAGAGTAGATATTTGCTTAACAATAGGGTGTGGGTCTAGTGTATGGCCCTCCTGAGGGGATTCATAGGATGGTGCTTGACCAACAGCATCCGATCCTGTTTTGACTCTGCGGTCAGCATTTTTATTGCGGTTCGCCATTGGGCCTTGAGTGAGGTATTTCTCCATACATAGAGTGGTTAAATATTAAAGCATTAGGTACATCAGATACATTCAATTTTTGAATAATAGAACCCTGCAAACCAGCAGCTTATTACCTGACCCCTCTCCCAACTACAACCAGTTTTTTGGTAGCAAACTCTATGTTAGTGCTCAGATCACTCTGTGAAAGAAAACATATAGTTAGGCATACAAACAATTAACCAGCAGATAACTAAATGGTGTAAGGCTAGACCCGTATTACACAGAACCCATATCCTTTGATATATTGTCACACCCCATAATTGCAAAGTTCCTGTGCTGTACACTTATCAGTCAACAGTAGTAATGTGTGTGATTTTCTGTAATCAATCCCAGCAAGTTAGGGGGTCTGTCACAAAGTTATCCCCAGAAGGGAGAACATTTTGCCTTTCACCTTCAATCACCAATGTCCTGTATGTATGTATAAAGAGAGAAGGCCAAAACAGCTGATTTTACTCTGAGTTGTTATAGTGCTAGCATACAGCTGCAGCGTGTCTTCTGTGGGCCCTGCGAGGTCTAAAAAATTACAATGTTTTGTTTCTGTACAGCCCAATAGGTTACTGTGTTCCACCCAAGGGTCAAAGCAATATCAAGGCCCTTGTAAATATGTCTTATAGCATCAGGCAGCAATGTTATGCAATGTCCAGCCAGCACAATGTCTTTTCATCCGCTGTAGTTATACTGCTTTGCCATTCACACGTGTATCAACTTAGACACTCTCCAGGTCAGCACACAGATTCTGGTATAATTGTTCATTGCGGCGTGGCAATTACTTAACCCCCGTACCACTTTCACATCTCCCTTATGTGTCTGTAAGTAGGCCCCACAAGTCTCTCCCAGCCTCTGTGTTTATTTTGGATTGACTCACTTTAATAAGGCTTAGCCTAGTGTTCCTGGCAGCTGTGGGCACAATGAGGAGACGACTTACCAACTTCCAAGAGTCGTATTACCTCTAAAGCAGTGTTCAGGAGGCTGTTGAGGCAGAGGACCGATATGCAGAAGCTCAACAAAATGGTCATAGAGATTTTTCCGCGCTTTTTCTTTCCACCGGTCTTTCCCTTATTTCTATGCCCATTCGGTCTGCAGCAACCACTGTTCCGTGAGCCGGGTACTCTCTGCAGTACAGTCCACTACCTTTATTTTGCTGCAATCCGTGGGAGTTCACTGCGCCACGTGGGCTTTTGTCTTGAGCGGTTTCCACTTCAATGCTGCTTGTAGCCCCTCCCGGGCATTACAGGTAAGTCATCCGGACTTCGGAGGCACAGTGATCCATTTTTTAGTCAGCCAGCCAGATCACTCCCAGAAGCCTCCTCCGATTTCTGCCGATCTCCTTTACACTCGAAACAGGTCAATATGGCCGCAGCAGCCACTGTACTCACTGCCGCTCCACTCCTTTTCTCCTACATTGGACTCCGATGGGGGAAAGATGACCAATTCCAGCCTTTCTAGCGCCCAGACATGAACTCTGTCAAGGGCATGTTATGTAGCAATATCCCAGATGGGTATAGAGGTCTTTGCGGAGCTCAGACACAGAGCTATTCAGCCCACACTCCGGAAGTCCTCTGGACCATGTTTCTATCTGGCAGTGTGCTCTCAAGTACTTATGGGCACAGAGTGACTATTGCAGTGCTTCCCAGAGGCAACAAGCTCACTTGTTTGCTGGCATGAAGAATAATGACTTGGGCACTTCTGCCTCTCATTGGCTATATCATTCTAATCCCACTTATATTAAAAGAGCAGCACAAGTGTTTGTTTTTCAAAATATCCAAAAAGAAGAAATTTACCTGAGAACTGAATTTTGTTGGTATTTGAACCCAGCATCATTGTCATACTCTAACAATAATCTCTCAGACCTCTGCTTTAGGAGCTGTGTTGAGCAAGGAACTTAAATACAACTATGGTGATCTTCACAGGGGTTTTCTAAACCTTGGGACTATCTTTCATTCTGTCTGTAATTCTAGAGGAACAACTTGTCCTTTCACCATGTACTGCATAATGGAAAAGACCACGCTAATACTTTTCAACTAATAAGCTTATTTCCTTAAGTGATTAAATGCATAGCAACATTTCTAATGAAAAATCAGATCCCTATTTCTGATTATGTTTTCCAACTAATTTCCCTACTTTCAATACTTCGGAATCAGCAGCTGGCATGATGGGTGGTACAGATGTTGGTCTCATTTGTTTCTAAAGTCAACCGCTACATGTTTGGCTATTTAGTAACTGGAGTTGTACAGTCAGAGTTCCTCTTGAATTTACAAGCTCTTGTACTAGTGTAGGGGCAGATACCACAATACCTTTTCTTGTTTATCTTGTTTAACTTTACTGTTATTAGAACTAAGGAAGGACATACTCTATATATGTTGCTATGCTAGTTTTAATGGCAATCAACTTGTGAATTTGTCCACCATGATGGTCTTAAGTTAGACCTCTTCTGTTTTTTTTTTTTGTTTGTTTGTTTGTTTTTTTATAAACCTTGGGTATTTGCTGACATCCACAATATATCAAATTCATTATAGTCATCTGTAGTGAATAATACAGTATTCTAGGAGGATCGTTTCTTTCTTTATGGAAACATTTAAAGAAAACTCCATTGTATTTGTTCTCAATTACCTTGGCTCATGGTGGGTGATGTTTTTGGTAAGTGTATCTGTATAAGTAATAAAAAAAACATATAAATGTATAACCAATACGTCCATATCTAGAATGGGTCTCTGAACTACAGTTGCAGATTCAATTTTGTGCATCACACCAATTTTATTCTTAATGCACTAAAACTACAAGACAACTTCAATAATATCCATTGAATGTCCTTGATCACCCTGCTATGTTATGCCAAGACACCTACTTTATATAGTATTTAAGAAAAAAAATTATATTTTCTATATATTCTTTAACTTCCTTCTCTTTTGCATTTCAATCCATTAGAATAGTTACTGTTTGAATTAATTAGGTGGCCAAGTTTATGTCTGCATCAAATCTTCACAGGTTTTTGGAGTCCTACAAGTGAAACAAAATACACTCAGCAACTTTAAGAAGAAAATATGGTAACTAATTGATTCAGTATTGATGATGACTGCTTTGTGTGCTTGATGTGCATTTTGTTCGGTTAGCTTATTAATAGCAATTTATGATATAAGTGCAAATAACAATTTTATATTTGATTTGAATTATTTTACATTCCAAATATTTTAAACAATAATAATTATATTTTTACAGTCAAGTTACACTATGAGGCATCCTCCTATTTACTATTTTCAGAGCAAGAAGAGTTTGACCGGGGCAGTTTGAAGAGGAGCTCTCTCAAGCAACGTGTTGGACTTTCATATTTTGTGGTGATAATTTATTTAAATGGACACAAAATCAGCAAGTCGGCTCCTATGCTTACATTCCTGCTTTTTCAAATAAAGATAGCAAGAGAATGAAGAAAAATGTATAATAAGAGTAAATTAGAAAGCTGTTTAAAATTGCATGCTCTATCTGAATCATGAAACAAAAAAATTGTGTTTTGTGTCCCTTTAACAAATAACACATGGCTCATTTTCTCACAGTAACCTGTGAGTTAAGGAACTTCAATTTTAAACAACTTGATATTTTTCACATTTTGTTTTTGGATGTTTTGTTAATGATTTCACCATAGCGCCCCCTCTGAATCAATACTGAGGAATTGATTTATTGGGGCCGATTTATCAATGTCTCTCTGACATGATACACTGTAGCGTATCATGTCCGACAGACCTCGCTGAATGCCAACAGCATACGCTGTCTGCATTTAACATTGCAAAAGCTATTCACTAGAACTGCTTGTGAAATGCTGCCCCCTGCAGATTCGCGGCCAATCGGCCTCTAGCAGGGGGTGTCAATCAGATTGATTGCAGACCGCAGCCTCAGAGGCAGCGGACCAGTTATGGAGAAGCAGTCTTAAAACCGCTGCTTCCGTCGAGCCTGAAGGCTCGCGTGGAAATTGATAATTCGGCCCCATAGACTTAAAATATTTAAACAATCCTTCATATAAACATTAAATAAATAAATACACATTTCTACATATATCTGATGTTATTTTGGTATAATATATATATATATATATATATATATATATATATATATATATACCTATATACATACATGATTATATATAGGTATAGATATATACAGATATATATATATGAATATCTATTTAAAATACATAGAACATATTCTGCTATGTGTAGAACATTGGAGTGTGAAATATTTACAGTAAATACACAGTATAACACTATTAAATATGAATATTGCATAAATATGTTTTTTCATGTTTTCATATATACTTAACCACAAAGGGCTCAAATGCACGTATATACTGTATATGTCTATATACAGTATGCATACATATCTATTTATGTTTTTATATATGTATATACATCTGTAAATTCATTTATACACATATTAATACCTAAATACATATGTACACATATGTAGACATTTATATATACAGACATATCTATCTTTAGAGATATACAGTATATGTACTGTATGTATTTCAATGTTAAAGCCCTTTGCCTGCCTTTTTTGAGGCCTCATATCTTTTAGCCCTTATAACTTTTTTATGCAATATGTATTCAAATCATTTTTATTAGATGGTGTTATTATGAGTGCAACTGTACTTTCTAATGTATTTTTTTGTTTTGTTAAACTGAGCGCAAATGATTGCAAAACAATTTGTGCTCCACTCGTAATCTGGCCCATAATAATCTTAGGTGGTAGCAGCAGAGATAGTTCAGTGTGGGTGTCTTTAATGGGGATTTGGGGCAATTTCTAAGGCCTAATACAAACTAGAGAGTGTTTTTTAACCCTTGCACCCACTGAATTTGCCTGGAGTGGCAAGACTGTGAGAAACTGGTTAAGGTGGAAAAAGTTTTATAACCCTTTCTGTGCAAAACAAATGGCTGACCCTGTACGTCGCAGAGCCCAGAGAGAGACATTTTGGTAATAACATTTCTATAGTGTAATTTTAATGTTAACATAATAACAGGTTATTATACTACAGCCTACAGCTGTATAACTAAAGGCAAATGAAACACTTATGGCCAGATACAAGAAGTGCAATTGATAATGTACGTTGCATCACATTATTTTAAGCTCAGCCTCACACAAACATTAGCACACAATTGTGTTTTAAAAGTAGTTGGTTAAAATGCTAACCAACCCATTTTTAACATACTCAATACTTATATAGCACACGCTATGCTTTCAATTTGTAGCGGTAGCAGTGTGTTCGTCAGTTAAGTGTTGCACAATCTAGAACATCACTTTTTTAATGCTTTTGAAAACCAGGTTAACTAAAAAATCCACTATGTACACTCCATCGGCTTTGTGCTCAAGTGTTATCTAATATTAACACAAAACAACCCAGCAAGCAGTACGTATTCCGCTCCAGTGATGATTATGCTCCAAATAATTAAACAAAACATTTGCAATAAACTTTCATAATTTATTTTGCCTTATTTTCTGCAGTTTAACTCTAAAAATTGTGTTTCTAATCTGAGAATTGGAATGAAGACATCACAAGCCCATCTTTACTGTCTGTTGCTATTTGGCTTTACCAGAAGATATCAGAGGAGATACTGAAAAACAATCGGCCAGATTACGAGTTTTGCGTTAGAAGCTGTGCGGTGCTAACAAGCAGTTTTTACTCACCGCTCACTTACCTGCAGCGCTGGTATTACAGGTTTTTACAAACCCGGCGTTAAAAGTTACCTCACTCCAATACCAGCGCTGCTTAAGTCAGCGGTGAGCTGGTCGTACGTGCTCATGCACGATTTCCCCATAGGAATCAACGGGGAGAGCCAGCTGAGAAAAAGTCTAACACCTGCAAAAAAGCAGCGTAAAACTCAGTAATACAGCCCCATTGATTCCTATGGAGAAACACATTTTATGTTTACACCTAACACCCTAACATGAACCCCGAGTCTAAACACCCCTAATCTTTCACATATTAACCCCTAATCTGCCGCCTCGACATCGCCGACACCTACATTATACTTATTAACCCATAATCTGCTGTTCCCAACATCGCCAACACCTACATTATATTTATTAACCCCTAATCTCCCGTCCCCAATGTCGCCGCAACCTACCTACACTTATTAACCCCTAATCTGCCACCCCCGACATCACCGACACCTACATTATACTTATTAACCCCTAATCTGCCTCTTCGGACATCGCCAACACCTACATTATATTTATTAACCCCTAATCTGCTGCCTCAACATCACCGACACCTACATTATATTTATTAACCCCTAATCTGCAGCCCCCAATGTCGCCGCAACCTGCCGACACTTATTAACATTAGTTATATATTATTAACCCCTAATCTGCCGTCCCTAACATCACCACCACCTACCTACATTTATTAACCCCTAATCTGCTGCCCCCAACGTCGCCGCCACTATACTAAATGTATTAACCCCTAAACCTAAGTCTAACCCTAACACCCTCTAACTTAAATATAATTACAATAAATCTAAATAAAATTTAATATTATTACCTAAATAATTCCTGTTTAAAACTAAATACTTACCTGTAAAATAAACCATAAACTAGCTACAATATAACTAATAGTTACATTGTAGCTATCTTAGGGTTTATTTTTATTTTTCAGGCAAGTTTGTATTTATTTTAACTAGGTAGAATAGTTACTAAATAGTTATTAACTATTTTATAACTACCTAGCTAAAATAAATACAAATTGACCTGTAAAATAAAACTTAACCTAAGTTACACTAACACTTAACGCTACACTGCAATAAAATAAATGACCTAAATTAAATACAATTAAATAAATTAAATACAATTAGCTAAAGTACAAAAAAACCCCCACTAAATTACAGAGCAAAATAAACAAATTACAAAATATTTAAACTAATTACACCTAATCTAATAGCCCTATCAAAATAAAAAAAGCCCCCCCCAAAATAAAAAAATCCCTAGCCTAAACTAAACTACCAATAGCCCTTAAAAGGGCCTTTTGCAGGGCATTGCCCCAAAGAAATCAGCTCTTTTACCTGTAAAAAAAAATACAAACACCCCCAACAGTAAAACCCACCACCCACACAACCAACTAAAAAAACCTAAGCTCCCCATTGCCCTGAAAAGGGCATTTGGATGGGCATTGCCCTTAAAAGAACAGTTAGCTCTTTTGTGGCCCAAAGCCCTAACCTAAAAATAAAACCCACCCAATACACCCTTAAAAAAACACTATCTTAAAAAAAACTACCTTAAAAAAACACTATCCCCCTGAAGATCGACTTACTGTTCTGAAGACCGGACATCCATCCTCAAGGAAGCGGCAGAAGTCTTCATCCAACCGGGCCGAAGTCCTCAACGAACAATCAGCCAATTTAATGCGAGCTTAATCCTATTGGCTGATTGGATCAGCCAATAGGATTGAACTTCAATCCTATTGGCTGATTGCATCAGCAAATAGGATTTTTTCTACCTTAATTCCGATTGGAATCTAAGGGACGCCATCTTGGATGACGTCATTTAAAGGAACCGTCATTCAGTAATAAGACTCCGGATGAAGAGGATGCTCCACGTCGGATCTCTTGAAAATGGAGCCGCTCCGCGTCGGATGGATGAAGATAGAAGATGCCGTCTGGTTGAAGACTTCTGCCCGTCTGGAGGACCACTTCGCCCGGCTTGGATGAAGACTTCTCCCGGCTTCGTTGAGGACTTTGGACCGGTTGGATGAAGATAGGAATTATTTAGGTAATAATATTAATTTTTATTTAGATTTATTGTAATTATTTTTAAGTTAGGGGGTGTTAGGGTTAGGGTTAGACTTTTTAGGTTTAGGGGTTAATACATTTAGTATAGTGGCGGCGACGTTGGGGGCAGCAGATTAGGTGTTAATAAATGTAGGTAGGTGGTGGCGATGTTAGGGACGGCAGATTAGGGGTTAATAATATTTAACTAATGTTAATAAGTGTTGGCAGGTTGCGGCGACATTGGGGGCTGCAGATTTGGGGTTAATAAATATAATGTAGGTGTCGTTGATGTTGGGCCAGCAGATTAGGGGTTAATAAATATAATGTAGGTGTTGGCGATGTCCGAAGAGGCAGATTAGGGGTTAATAAGTATAATGTAGGTGTCGGTGATGTCGGGGGTGGCAGATTAGGGGTTAATAAGTTTAGGTGGGTTGTGGCGACATTGGGGACGGGAGATTAGGGGTTAATTAATATAATGTAGGTGTCGGCGATGTTGGGAACAGCAGATTATGGGTTAATAAGTATAATGTAGGTGTCGGCGATGTCGGGGCGGCAGATTAGGGGTTAATACGTGTAAGATTAGGGGTGTTTAGACTCGGGGTTCATGTTAGGGTGTTAGGTGTAAACATAAAATGTGTTTCAGCCAATCAGATTTTTCCTAACTTAATTCCGATTGGCTGATAGAATCCTATCAGCCAATCAGAATTCGAGGGACGCCATCTTGGATGACGTCACTTAAAGGAACCTTCATTCGTCGTCTAGTCATCGTTGAAGAAGGATGTTCCGCGCCGGAGGTCTTGAAGATGGAGTCGCTCCTCGTCGGATGGATGAAGATAGAAGATGCCGCTTGGATGAAGATGTCTGCCGGTCCGGATGTCTTCTTCTGCCCGGATAGGATGAAGACTTCAGCCGCTCCGGATGTCTTCTTTTGGTCCATCGGGGCCCGGCTGGGTGAACACGGCTCAAGGTAGGGAGATCTTCAGGGGGATAGTGTTAGGTTTATTTAAGGGGGGTTTGGGTTAGAGTAGGGGTATGTGGGTGATGGGTTGTAATGTTGGGGGGTGGTATTGTGTGTTTTTTTACAGGCAAAAGAGCTGATTTCTTTGGGGAATGCCCCGCAAAAAGCCCTTTTAAGGGCTGGTAAGGTAATAGAGCTGTTAACTTTTTTAATTTAGATTAGGGTAGGGAAAATTTTTTATTTTGGAGGGCTTTGTTATTTTATTAGGGGGCTTAGAGTAGGTGTAATTAGCTTAAAATTCTTGTAATCTTTTTTTATTTTTTGTAATTTAGTGTTTGTTTGTTTTTGTAATTTAGTTTAGTTTATTTAATTGTAGGTAATTGTAGGTATTTGTAGTTAATTTATTTAATTTATTTATTGATAGTGTAGTGTTAGGTTTAATTGTAACTTAGGTTAGGATTTATTTTACAGGTAATTTTGTAATTATTTTAACTAGGTAGCTATTAAATAGTTAATAAGTATTTAATAGCTATTGTACCTAGTTAAAATAAATACAAAGTTGCCTGTAAAATAAATATAAATCCTAAAATAGCTACAATATAATTATTCGTTATATTGTAGCTATATTAGGGTTTATTTTACAGGTAAGTATTTAGCTTTAAATAGGAAGACTTTAGTTAATAATATTTAATTTATTTCATTAGATTAAAATTATATTTAACTTAGGGGGGTGTTAGGGTTAGGGTTAGACTTAGCTTTAGGGTGTTTAATACATTTATTAGAGTAGCGGCGAGGCCCGGTCAGCAGATTAGGGGTTAATAAGTGTAGGTAAGGTAGCGGCGACGTTGGAGGGGGAGATTAGGGGTTAATAAATATAATGTAGGTGTCGGCGATGTTAGGGGCAGCAGATTAGGGGTTCATAGGGATAATGTAGGTGGCGGCGGTGTGCAGTCGGCAGATTAGGGGTTAAAAATATTTATTATACTGGCGTCGATGTGGGGGGCCTCAGTTTAAGGGTACATAGGTAGTTTATGGGTTTTAGTGTACTTTATAGCACAGTAGTTAAGAGCTTTATAAACCAGCGTTAGCCCAGAAAGCTCTTAAATACTGACTTTTTTCTGCGACTGGAGTCTTGTCAGTAGAGGCTCTACCGCTCACTTCAGCCAAGACTCTAAATACCAGCGTTAGGCAGATCCCATTGAAAAGATAGGATACACAATTGACGTAAGGGGATCTGCGGAATGGAAAAGTCGCGGCTTGAAAGTGAGCGTTAGACCCTTTCCTGCCTGACTCTAAATACCAGCGGCCGGCCAAAAGCAGCGTTAGGACCCCTTAACGCTGCTTTTGACGGCTAACGCAGAACTCTAAATCTAGCCGAATGTAACTATTAGTTATATTGTAGCTATTTTAGGGTTTATTTTACAGGTAAGTATTTAGTTTTAAATAGGAATAATTTAGTTAATGATAGTAATTTTATTTAGATTTGTTTAAATGATATTTAAGTTAGGGGGTGTTAGGGTTAGAGTTAGGTTTAGGGGTTAATAAATTTAATATAGTGGCAGCGACGTTGGGGACGGCAGATTGGGGGTTAATAAATATAATGCAGGTGGTGGCGATGTTAGGGGCAGCAGATTAGGGGTTAATAAATATAGGTAGGTGTCAGTGATGTTGGGGGCAGCAGATTAGGGGTTAATAAATATAATGTAGGTGTCGGCGATGTTGGGGGCAGCAGATTAGGGGTTAATAAGTATAATGTAGGTGGCGGCGATGTCCTGAGCGGCAGATTAGGGGTTAATAAGTATAATGTAGGTGGCGGCGATGTTAGGAGCAGCAGATTAGGGGTTAATAATATTTAACTAGTGTTTGCGAGGCGGGAGTGCGGCGGTTTAGGGGTTAATATTTTTATTATAGTGGCGGCAATGTCCGGAGCGGCAGATTAGCAGTTAAAAATTGTATTTTAGTGTTTGCGATGCGGGAGGGCTTCGGTTTAGGGGTTAATAGGTATTTTATGGGTGTTAGTGTACTTTTTAGCTCTTTAGTTAGGAGTTTTATGCTACGGCGTTGTACCATAAAACTCTTAACTACTGACTTTAGAATGCATTAGGGATCTTGGAGGTAGAGGGTGTACCGCTCACTTTTTGGCCTCCCAGGACAAACTCGTAATACCAGCGCTATGGAAGTCCCATAGAAAAAAGGGTTTACGAAGTTTACGTAAGTCGTTTTGCGGTAAGGCCAAAGAAGTGTGCGGTGCCCCTAAACCTGCAAGACTCGTAATAGCCGTGGTAGTGAAAAAGCAGCGTTAGTAGCTGTTAACGCTGCTTTTTAAGCCTAATGCAAAACTCGTAATCTAGCCAAATGTATGTTTTGCTAACAAAATAGCAGTCAGATGCCTTGCCTACTCCACAGTGGCGTAGCGTGGGGGGGCCACAGGGGCGGTTGCCCCGGGCGCAAAATTCTGGGGGGGCGCAAAATGCTTGGCTCCCAGCCTCCCCAGTCCCCACCATCTCAAGACAGTAGACAGTCACAGTCCCACTCCAAGCGGTGCTACAGGGAGGTTAAAAAATCTGACAGGCGCCTGCGCCCAGCCATTCTGTCTCTCAAGTGAACTGTCTACTACTCTGAAGTCAAGACGTGCTGTGTAATGATTTAATTATCATAATTTTATGAGTTTAATCCTATCCGACCGTTACCTGCTGCACGGTCCACTCCCACTCCCAGCGCACATGTCAGGAGGGAGGAAGAAGTCAGAGCAGCAGAGCCAGAGTGGAGTCAGACTAGTACGCCGCGCCCGCAATGATAAGGTAAGTAGTGTCAACAGAAATTACCAAACTCATCACCGGGTCCGTATCAGAACCAGACCACCAGTGCCACTGCCAGCCAGAATTATAATTAAATTATTATAGCCCCTGTTTTTGCCTGGGCCCTGGGGAATAGGGATTGGAAATGGCAACGCACGCAAAATGTAGCTTAGCCTCTACCGTTACCCAGGTGACGTTGCAGGGCCAGCCAGCCAAGTTCCAAAGGACCCAGAGTCACTCTGAGCCAGCCAGCCAAATTCCAACTTCCAAAGGACCCAGAGTCTGAGCCAGCCAGCATGCCAGAGTGTGAGAGTGATCTATGCTGCTTTAAAGTGAAAGCTGGTTATTTTATTTCAAATTCATTTTTAACCTGGGTAAAATAAAACATACAAGATGTAAATGATCTACATCTTGTATGTTTTACCCAGGTTAAAAATGAATTTAAAAAAAATAACTGGCTTTCACTTTAAAGCAGCATAGATCACTCTCACACTCTGGCATGCTGGCTCAGATGTATTTAAAAATTAAATCCCATGTTTAAATATTAAACCATAAAAAATTTAATTGTTAAGTTATATAATCTACTTACTTAATGTATATAATAAAGTAATGGCTGCCTGCCTGCAACCATATTGAATCCTAATTTTTAAGGATGAATGTAGAGTTTAGAATTATATATATATATATATATATATATATAGTATATAGTATATATTTTTGTTGTTAAAATAAAGCTTTGTTTGTTTTAAAACAAAAACCTGTCTCCTAAGTTGTTGAGCTGTCTCCTATATTCAAAGCAAATTTGCCAATCGCTACTGTACTGGTGGAAGAGACTCAGTCAGTGCTAATGGATTAGGGGGGCGCAATTCTTGCCTTGCCCTGGGCGCTGAGAAGCCACGCTACGCCACTGCTACTCCAGCAACAAGTATGGACTGATTCCCTCAATTAAGGAAAGTAGATGGGGTAATTGAAAAGCAATGGCGAGCTTCCATTCCTCAGACCTGGAAAATGTTAAATTTCAGAGCTAAATTACAGGAAAAGGGGCAAAATAAATATTGGCAGGATAATGCAATATTCAATTAAACATTTTATACTACATTTGTGTTTCCCGTCCCTTTTACTGTATCTAGAGAAAAGCAAACCAGCTTTAGTTGGTAATCCCTTTTACTGCTCTAGAATGTATTTTTTTATAGTTTTACATGCCACATGCATCTTTACCATGCATTCTTCAATATTAGATTTTGTTACCTCAAGCTATTAATTTCATTACATACCATCGTAATTTTATTTTCAATACAACATGCCCTTTATAAACTTCTATAATAACATTTCAAAGTAATAACATTAACACTCTACTGTAGATAATATTCCCTTGGGTACAATTTTAATAAAATTATATAACACCTTACACTTGTGGAGATGCTATAAAACAGCAATAAAAAACCCAGTAGAGTACAAACTACTCTCATAACAAAAAAATAATATGTAGATAAATAATTTTAAACAGACGTCTTACATATTTTAATACAGGTTTATGTACTGTTGAACCCAATAGCATTTACTTCTCATGAAATGATCAGAGATTCAGTATTTTGCTTGTCTACAAAAATAAATTTAAGTTATTGCTTCAATAGTAACAGCAAAGTTGATATAAGAGCTCTTTCTAATTACACTAGAAAAAAAGATGCCCACAAATTGCATGAATAGATTTGTGCCTTTGTAAAAAACAATCTATCTTTATAGGTTATGAAAATATTATTGGTGCTGAAAACAAGATTAGTATTTTAAGATAATGGATAAAGTCCAGGAACAATATTCTTAACTGAAAATAGCCTTAACAAGATATTTATACAATGTATTAGGGAAACCGTTATCAGTGGTTAATTCTCATATTCAAATACTTTTGTTTTTATATCACTAGCTATAGATGTTTAATGCAGTTGCTCTTTGGATATCGTATTCTAATGGATTCCAAGTGGCCATAATGTTTGTGAAAAATACAGTTAGCTCTGAAATTGTTTTACAATAAAAATGTACTGTAGAAATTGGTTCTATTTTTGCATGTTCTTTAGTGTCTTGGAAATGCATGGGGAGGGATGAGTTATAATCAATTTAATATGCAGACATTAAATAGAATATTGTAAATAAATATTAAAACAGGAAAATATTATTAATAATAATAAGAAGAAATAAACTAAATAGAAAACAAATGTTTACATGTTGGCAAATAAACTATTCAGTTATTTTCTTCTGCTTGCAAATTGAAAGCGACTTCTTTTCTGAACCCGCCTAGCCTATTATTGTACATGTGATCTATCCAAATACTTTGTGCTGCTTTTTGCAGGATTTTTAAATTTAATGGAATTACAATTCAATAGAAGGTCATAGATAAATCAAACTGAGTGGATTTCCTGCAGTTTTGTACCATACAAACTTTACATTTTTCTTTGCATTAGGACCCTTAGAAAACGCTTTGCGCTCCATATATTTGGTGAGCTGCTGCAGTGCACCCTCCCACATGTGAGCCTGTAAACACATGAATGCTGCTCCCTAACCTGAAGTGGCGGAGTTAAATCAGCATTCGCAAGCACTGCAATTGGTTGTGCAAGTGGGATGCTGTCTCGCAGGTGGTTGGGAAACTTGTCCTCTCACAGGTTGTTAAATGGGACCCTTTATAAACAAGGTTTTATAGGATTCTTGAACTTTTTTTATGGCCTTTACCTCTTAAAATCTCACTTTGACCTGATGAAGCAACTGTACATTTTAGGTAAGAAATATATAGCAATACATACTTTTTTTATTTGTGTGTTTTGAGTATTCCCCGTTTTTAAATTTTGTTTTATTTTTATTGCTACTTGATATAATCTATTTCCAGTTACTGTTGAGGATTCTGCTAAGTGGTGGTGGATTTACACTGTTTTGTGTCCTGAGAGACAAATATCTGGGGATCTGCCAATACACCCAAAGCAGATGTCTGTGATATGTGTTTTGTATTATTTAGCAGCTTAGTTCTATCTAAACTAACACTTAGTACACTGGGAGGTAGTGGCTTGTTGACTGGATAGCGCGACATTGATTTGTACGTAGAGCAGTTCACCCACACGGAATGCTATGGTGAGTATTGTTCTACTCTGTGTAAAAATAAATTTGCCCTCTCTTTGTCTCAGTCAGCCATGAACCTTCTTGTCAGCTCGATCAGACTTAATTTAACAGAACAGTGAAAGAATGGGCTTCTCTCAGTGTTATTGATATCCTCTGTGCTTTTAGTTATGGGGAGAGAGCCGATTCCAGAGAGGGTGCAAGATATGAATATAATAAACAATAAATAAAAAAGATGAAAAGTTACCTGAACATCAAAGTTAAACTAACATGTTTCGCCTACAAAGTGCAATTTCAAAAATCCTTTCAGTTTAGGTCTAGATTATGAGTGACGCGCTAACTATTGCACATGAGAGAAAAGGGGGTTATCACAGTTCTTTTTGAGTGTTGGAAGTAGCGCACATAGTACAAACTTAAAGTAAACACGATACCTTGAGTGCAATTGAATTTAACGCACGTCGGGATATCACAACTTCAGAGCTCTGGTTAACTGTTACTCGAGTCACAAAAGTTGCACGAAACACATCAAATATACATTTAAAAGTAAATTTACACTCATAACACTTTCTAATATATGTGTGTATAGATATATATATATATATGTTTTTATGTGTGTACAGATGTATTTATATGTGTATACATGTATTTACAGACATATATACATATAAGCACATAAATACATATGTGTACATATATAGACATATATATAAGTGCATTGGAGTCCTTTAGAGTCAAGTAGATGAAAACATGTAAAATCATATTTATGCAATATTCATATTTAATAATGTGTTTTAGTGTCTATTTACTGTAAATATATTCCTATATATATATATATATATATATATATATATATATATATATATATATATATATATATATATATATATATATATATATATATATATATATATATATATATATGTAAATATCTATACCTATATATAATTATATAAATATATATATATATAAATATACAAAAAACATTAGATATATAGAAATATGTATTTAAGAATAAACAGAACATATTCTGCTATGTGATGAACATTGGAATGTGAAATATTAATAGTTTATGTTGGGTTTGCGCAGTTGAGAAAACGCGGTCGGGTTTCGAAGTTCATTTGTTTGTGCGTCAGGTTATTGCTTGTGCAAAAACTTTTTACTTTTAACTTGTAATACACCCGCTTCCCAATGCATGCAAAAAGCTTACTTCTATCGAAGTTAACACACAATAAATAGCGATTCATTCGTAATCTAGACTTTACTCGCATTACCACATTTAAAGCTAGTGGATCGATATTACCCCTTCCGCTCAAGCATTAACATGTATACCAAAAGTTAACCAGAGGATATTGCATTTGCAATATCACAGTAACCCCAATGAATTTAATAGAGCAGCCATGTTCTAAAAACCTAACACCTACACTCTTGCATTAACCCCCATTGCAATAAGCTCCCTACTCTAATAACCCCTAAACCACAACATCCCTCATTGCAAAATACCCCACTACACTATAAACCCCTGTTTTTTTTTTTGAACACTATATGCAAGCAGTGTTTAGAACAATGTTTGTAACAATGTTCTATATTGCTGCAGACACCATTGCCATATAATACTCAAGACCTGCATACTACCTAACCTGTCTAGGGATTTTATTATGTAAAGAAGCACAGTTTTAACAAACAAGACCAAAAGAAAGAAGCAGATTTGATAACAGATGTAAATTGGAAAGATTTCTTGTGTTTTTTTCTAATTTGCTTGTGCTATTTGACTCAAAGCTTCCTTGTGAATTCCTTGTCCCTTTAATTTTATTTTTAAATGCTTATAACATTTTAAAGAGACACTAAAGTCAAATGTAAGCTTTCATGATTCAGATAAGACATGCAGTCCCAATTTACTTCCAATTTCAAATTGTACCCATTCTTTTTATATGAACAGCAGCTGAGCATGTTCAAAAGTTCACAGTGTATATGTAAATGATTGAGTGATTTGTTGAGGGCTGTCACATGATACAGGAGGCTTGCAAATTGAAGTAAATTTTTAAATTTGGCAGATTTATAGCGATTGTATTGTCTGTTTATCATGCACTTGTTGATTAAGAATTCTACTGTAAATATGGCTCTTTAAATAGTGCATTAAGGGAACTTCCGGGTGGCGGCCATGACAGGTCGCAAAATCATCAGCTCCTACAACTTATGAGACAAAGCTATGTGAAATCCCTTTTCCATCACTCCATCACATATATCTCTTGAGCTGAGGATATGCAACAATGCAAGCTCTTTCACACCTTACCACTATTTCTGGAATGGAGATCACACTTAGCGAACTGGAGTGAATTAAAGGTTGCGGCCTTCCATCTAACTAACCCCCCGGCAGGGCATTGATTTGCCTTGTCGTTAAGAAGCAGTGAAACACCGCAAGACACTGCAAATTCTTCTCTCTGCAAGGCACAATATATTTTTAGGAAAATAAAAATCATTGCTTGCCTCATTTTTGCCTGTTGTATTCTACAACGTAATAATATATGGAAAAAACAGCACTAACAAAAGTGTGTTTTAGGAAAAGAGAGGTGCGCCTATTCAATGCTATTCTTAAAGTGAAAGTTGTAATTATGATAATTTCTATTATTTCCTGTAAAGAATATATAATATAAAACAAAAATACAACACTAAAATTATATATATATATATAAGAATGATCAACAAATGAAATATAATAAATACTTATTGGATTCCTCGGTATTGATATACAAAAAAAGAAAAGTCCATGTATATTCAGTGTACTGAAAAGTCCCACAATTCTTGAGAAATTATATAGTGTAGATAGCCCCAGGAATCAGCAGCTCTCTCCAAAGTATACGTAGAAATAAAGCTTGGTCCTGGGAATGACAAAAGAGGGAAGAGGCGCTCTGGTGCAGATAAACCCAATAATGAGTGAGATTTCCAAAAAGAGAAATACTAATACTCACAAAGGTGATTGCACTTCCAGTGCAATAATCCACAAGCCGAAACTTCTGAGCCGTTCGGCTGACTCTTTCTCTCCCGGTATGCTCCCGGCAACAATCAGGCCCCGGTATGCTCCCGGCGACAATCTGGCCCCTAAGAGAAATAAAGCATAGAACACCTTTGGTGCAGATAACCCTGACCAGTATGGAACTACTATCAGAGGGTAGATGTGAATACTCACAAACGTGTGTGCACAATCAGTGCAATATCGAGCGGACCGAAACTTTGTAAAGCCGTTCGGCTGACTTCCGAAAGAAATGTGGCTATTGCTCTCACAAGTCCAGTGGAAAAGAACAGTTCAAAGCAAGGTAGAACAATATAAAAACTTTTATTAAAACACTTAAAACTTCGCTACGCGTTTCTCGGCTGCTCGCCGTTTCATCAGGCTCATAAATTTAGTGAACTACCTTGCTGTCTTAAAAAGGCTGAGTTAACCAATGGGGATAGTTTGTGTATTACACACCCACCATAACTCCCCCACCAATGGAGATGGTTTAAATGTTGCACACCCACCATAACATGTGTATTGATTGATTAGGTGCTACACCTCTTGCAAAAACTTTATAACTAACAAAGTTATATCTCAGCTATCGATAACATACTATTACAGATATCAATATATACATATTCGTGACAACATCGAACAAAATATTGCGGGTAAACATAAAGACTCAACTTATATCTGATGCACGACGTGTGCGCAATGATCTAAATTTTATACATAATATGTACAAATAAATGTCCTATAAATTCTAGGTTTCAGGGGATTAACCCTTCCTTATATAAGTATATGATCTGTGTACATAATACCCTCGCTGTGTTATTGAGATGACACTTACATACATGATGCCGTATATCATGCATCATACATGTATGGTTACTGCTTGTTAACATAATACATAAAGATGGTGATTAAATATTATGACATTCGTTGTAAATGCAATAAATCTCAATGTATTTCTAAGTATTTTGGATATTGTCTGATTTGGTTTAAGGGATAATAACATTCTATTATTTGAATCTAAACATTCTATATAATCCCAAATTACGGTTTCGAGCCCTTTGTGTTTTTAAATAAATTTATAGTGGCATTAGTAACCTTGTAATAATATAGTTCCTATAATACCTATACCATATGTGTGTCCTCTGCGTGATGATATATCGAGGAGGATATATCCTAGATGTAGTGCTAATGTGAATCATGGTTATAGGGATATTAGTGTATGTGCCCTTAATGTTATAGGGATATTAGTGTATGTGCCCTTAATGTGGTGAATCTATAAGTAGCATTTATCTAAGGGGAATACTGATTAATTCTGAATATAAAGATGCTACTGGTGATAATTGTAATTAGAAATGGGTAGTGTTGAGAAACTGTAAATTATAATGCAACAATTAATTAGTGTAGTTGTGCTTGTAAATGTCTAAAATTTTGGAGTGAAGGGAGAAATGTCTGTGTGGTCTAACGTTGTGTTAAATAGAAGAAATTGGTAGAACAAGGTTTGTATAAACACCTATTATAGAGTGTGAGAAAGTGTGTGTACGAGGATTGTGAAATCTAAAGCGGAATCTTTTATACACCTTTGTTTTATTACTGTTGTAGATAGATCCCATTATAATTGGGATAGTTCCTATTTCTATAACTTGAGTATTGGAATTCAAATTCCTTGGTCTTAACCCAAATCGTGTGTAGTGATGTTTTTATATTTATATATATATTAACTCTTCTGAGCCGTATTGGCTTTGGAAAAGACTCCATATATTTGGTATATATATATGTGATTCAGAATATATATGTGTATTTGAGGATACCAGTTCCAAGCATTCTAAACAAACATCTGGAGTAGAAGACAGAGTATGATATGATATATGATAATACTACCTGCAGGATGAGGCAGAGAGAGACACACTCCTTGGATTATGGATAAATGGATCTTAAAATGCTGCTAGATCCACATTTAGATTAAGACCCAGAGGATGCATGGTCTTCAGTTTATGAATCCAGTATGTCTCTCTCTGCCTCAGCCTCAGGAATCTGCTGTATAAGTTGGAGGGTTCAATCTCCTCTATCGGCACTATCGTGTAACAGTTGGGGTTTCCTCCATGTTTTTTATGGCAGTGTTTAATAACACTATGGGATTTCTTATTTCTAATGATACTACAATAGTGTTCGGACCAACGATGACTCAGACGTCTGATTGTGCGACCAATATATTGAACCCCACATTCACAGGATATTAAATATATAACATAATTGGAAGCACAGGTCATCCTACTTTTAATTCTATAGGTTTTAGTATCTACATGAGAACGAAAATAGAGTGTGCCATGACCGATGTGGTCACACATTTTACATCTAGGGATCCCACATTTGTAAGCACCCCTATTCATAATTGAACAACTATTGTTTTGGCTCTTGTTCCATTTGTACGTGGTTTTGCAAGCCTTATTGGTTTGATGTCTAACAACCTTACTAGGTGCTAAAATATTTTTCAGAGTAGGTGCCCTTTTATATACTATAGATGGACTATCTCCAATCAAATCATTAAGAACGGGGTCTCTCTTTAAAATTCTCCAGTGCTTCTGGAATATGTTTTTAATCTCCTTGTGATTACTATTAAATTGTGTAATAAATCTAATTTCCATTGGTTTGTCAGCTCCTAATCTTGTTTGTTTATTGTCTTTTACCTGGACAAAATAATTTTCCCTTATTTCATTTCTTGCTCTTTGATAACTGGACTCAATAAGTTCCATCGGATAGTGTTTTTCCTTGAATCTCTCTTTAAGAATGAGACTTTGTTTATCGTAATCTGTTAGTAAACTACAATTTCTCCTTATTCTTTTAAATTGCCCATATGGGACATTCCTTTTCCAAGGATGGTAGTGATTACTGGAATAATCTAAGTAACTGTTACTGTCCACAGTTTTGAAGTGGGTAGAACTATCGATTCCACCGTTGCCATTAAAACACAAACTCAAGTCCAAAAAGACTACACTCTCTGAATGAATGCAGCTTGTAAATCTAAGTCCCCTATCATTGTTATTTAGATGGTTAATAAATTCTACTGCTTTGTCTTTAGAGCCATTCCACAAAAATATAAGGTCGTCTATGAACCTACCATAGAACACCAGGTTCGCCCCGAATTCAGATTGGTAAATATATTGCTTCTCAAAACTACCCATATACAAATTTGCAAAACTAGGGGCGAACCTGGTGCCCATGGCGGTTCCTTTGGTCTGTAAAAAATATTTATCTTGGAACAGAAAATAATTGTGTTGTAAAACAAATAAAATTAATTGTAAAATAAATTGTTTTTGCAATGGTGGAATGTATAGATCATCTTCCAAATAACTGGAGATTGCTATTACACCTTGATTATGAGGGATATTAGAATAGAGCGCTTCTACATCACAGGTTATCCATAATAGATCATCTGTGATGGAAATATGTGTAAGTTTCTCTAGAAGGTCAGATGAATCTCTAATGTATGATTCGAGGTTAGTGACATATTTCTGGAGGAAGAAGTCTATGTATGCTGAAACGTTTTCTGTGAGGCTGCCTATGCCCGCTATTATAGGTCTTCCCGGGGGGTTCGCCGTATCCTTATGGATTTTCGGCAAATGGTAATAGAATGCACAGGCAGGCTCCTTTGGGATCAAGAATTCCCTTTCTCTTTTGGATACAATACCCTCCTGATGGGCGAAATTAATTAGGCCCGTAAGGGTCTGTAAATACCTAGGTGTAGGGTCTTCTTTAAGGAGTGAATAGTAGGTCTTATCCTCCAAAATACGGTTGGCTTCTTTTATGTAATCACTACGATTCTGTAGGACTATACCGCCCCCTTTGTCGGCCTGGCGGATTATTAGTTCAGTATTATTTTTTAATGTATCTAAGGCTTTTAATTCATTTGGAAATAAATTTCGATTAGAAATATTTTTGGGAAGCTGTTCTAACTCTTCTAGGACCAGTTCTTTAAAAATTTCAATGTAAGAGTCGTTAGAAATCTGTGGATTAAAGTTTGACTTGTTTCTAAAACCTGTCTGTATAAAACCCTCATTTAGTTGTTCCAGAAGAGTGTCAGGTTCATAAGTTGGAAAACCAGAGGTAATTCTGGCTTCCATAGTATCTGTCAGGATAGGTAAAGCATTAGATTCTTTCAGACTCTTCTCAGCAAAATACTTTTGCATTGTGAGTTTCTGTATGTATCTATTTAAGTCTACAAACAGATTAAAAGGGTTATGCAAGTTTGAAGGACTGTAAGATAATCCCTTTCCCAATACTCGTATCTCATCGTCAGTCAAGTTATGAGTTGATAAATTGTATATACCCTTACTTAATTTTTGTAGTCTTGTTTTTTTGTGGGTGGTCCCACGCCCTCTGCACCCCCGTCTGTGTAAGGTCGCTTTCCTTTTTGGAATTGAGTCTGTGTAGTAATTGGCTCTAAATAGCTTGCAATTTTTCTCTGCGACCACGATTGTGGTCTCTGTCTTTGTTCTAAAAAAACAGTATTCTCTACTTCAGTTTGGTGGGTCCTCTCATTAAAAGTCTCATTATTCGCTGGTATAATTTGTCTTCCCATATCAGCTCTTAAAGGGGCCATGGGCTCACTTAATATTTCAAATCTATTAGATATTGGAATATTAGGGCATGTGGGGTGGTCATATGACTCTCTTCTATTAAGCTCTCGTCTGTTATCAGTGTCGCTCCTGAAATTTGAGTTGTGCCAGACAGGTCTATTATAACTATCGTTATTTGTTCTCGTAGAATGCATAGAATGTTGTGGAGAGTAATAGGAAGATGTGTTTCCTTGATGGTGCAGATTTGTAGGGTTAGCATAAGAATTGGAATATTGATGTGTCCGGTTATGTTGTACTGTATGTTTGATCCTATTGTGATTGTTATTATTTCTATATTATTACAAGGTTACTAATGCCACTATAAATTTATTTAAAAACACAAAGGGCTCGAAACCGTAATTTGGGATTATATAGAATGTTTAGATTCAAATAATAGAATGTTATTATCCCTTAAACCAAATCAGACAATATCCAAAATACTTAGAAATACATTGAGATTTATTGCATTTACAACGAATGTCATAATATTTAATCACCATCTTTATGTATTATGTTAACAAGCAGTAACCATACATGTATGATGCATGATATACGGCATCATGTATGTAAGTGTCATCTCAATAACACAGCGAGGGTATTATGTACACAGATCATATACTTATATAAGGAAGGGTTAATCCCCTGAAACCTAGAATTTATAGGACATTTATTTGTACATATTATGTATAAAATTTAGATCATTGCGCACACGTCGTGCATCAGATATAAGTTGAGTCTTTATGTTTACCCGCAATATTTTGTTCGATGTTGTCACGAATATGTATATATTGATATCTGTAATAGTATGTTATCGATAGCTGAGATATAACTTTGTTAGTTATAAAGTTTTTGCAAGAGGTGTAGCACCTAATCAATCAATACACATGTTATGGTGGGTGTGCAACATTTAAACCATCTCCATTGGTGGGGGAGTTATGGTGGGTGTGTAATACACAAACTATCCCCATTGGTTAACTCAGCCTTTTTAAGACAGCAAGGTAGTTCACTAAATTTATGAGCCTGATGAAACGGCGAGCAGCCGAGAAACGCGTAGCGAAGTTTTAAGTGTTTTAATAAAAGTTTTTATATTGTTCTACCTTGCTTTGAACTGTTCTTTTCCACTGGACTTGTGAGAGCAATAGCCACATTTCTTTCGGAAGTCAGCCGAACGGCTTTACAAAGTTTCGGTCCGCTCGATATTGCACTGATTGTGCACACACGTTTGTGAGTATTCACATCTACCCTCTGATAGTAGTTCCATACTGGTCAGGGTTATCTGCACCAAAGGTGTTCTATGCTTTATTTCTCTTAGGGGCCAGATTGTCGCCGGGAGCATACCGGGGCCTGATTGTTGCCGGGAGCATACCGGGAGAGAAAGAGTCAGCCGAACGGCTCAGAAGTTTCGGCTTGTGGATTATTGCACTGGAAGTGCAATCACCTTTGTGAGTATTAGTATTTCTCTTTTTGGAAATCTCACTCATTATTGGGTTTATCTGCACCAGAGCGCCTCTTCCCTCTTTTGTCATTCCCAGGACCAAGCTTTATTTCTACGTATACTTTGAAGAGAGCTGCTGATTCCTGGGGCTATCTACACTATATAATTTCTCAAGAATTGTGGGACTTTTCAGTACACTGAATATACATGGACTTTTCTTTTTTTGTATATCAATACCGAGGAATCCAATAAGTATTTATTATATTTCATTTGTTGATCATTCTTATATATATATATATATAATTTTAGTGTTGTATTTTTGTTTTATATTATATATTCTTTACAGGAAATAATAGAAATTATCATAATTACAACTTTCACTTTAAGAATAGCATTGAATAGGCGCACCTCTCTTTTCCTAAAACACACTTTTGTTAGTGCTGTTTTTTCCATATATTATTACCATCACCACACACGGTTGTTAGAGGTCTCAGGGCAGCCATCATGCTATCGGTTAACGAACGTATTAACAAAAGGCTTACATTAGTTTCTTCAGTGTCTCCCACCAATCCTGCACTCTGTGAAAATACTGATACTGATAATCTATCAATACATTCATCCTTTTCCAAACTTGAGGAACTTATAAATACTGAATGCAGACATTGGTGGGATGCCGAGATGCTGAGGAAATATATAGAAAAGAAACAAATCCCTAGGGGGTTGAGAATTTTTAAAAATTGTTCCTTCAAAGATGACACTGAATTATTATCCAAATGGGAAGAGGCCCTAGGGGATTGCTCCATACGTCTAATGAAAATCTTAATATCACATAGAGAATCCTTAGTCGCCAAAGTTACATTAGAAATTGAGAAATTACAACTACACTTAGAACAATTCAAAACATCCACTGAATATGAAGAACTTAATAAATTAACACTACAGAAAATAGATAACTATCAAAAAGAACTTCTAGAGAATAAAAATAGGAAACTATTACGAGATGAGGGCGATTATAATAGAGGCGAAATTCACACTTACAATCATGGAAGATCTAGAAATAGAAATAGACAACATAACAGATATAATACTCAATCTTTTAATAGAATTAATCAAGAAATTGGAGTAAGTACCCAACCCCTAGCGAATCTGTCTGATATGCAACAGTCGAATATTCAGCCGAATATTCTGCCTAATAGTGGTAACAACTTTGGTAACAGTGAATGGACTGTTGTAGACAGAGGAAACCATTATAGAAATAATAACAATCACAATAGGATCAAACATACAGTACAACATAACCGGACACATCAATATTCCAATTCTTATGCTAACCCTACAAATCTGCACCATCAAGGAAACACATCTTCCTATTACTCTCCACAACATTCTATGCATTCTACGAGAACAAATAACGATAGTTATAATAGACCTGTCTGGCACAACTCAAATTTCAGGAGCGACACTGATAACAGACGAGAGCTTAATAGAAGAGAGTCATATGACCACCCCACATGCCCTAATATTCCAATATCTAATAGATTTGAAATATTAAGTGAGCCCATGGCCCCTTTAAGAGCTGATATGGGAAGACAAATTATACCAGCGAATAATGAGACTTTTAATGAGAGGACCCACCAAACTGAAGTAGAGAATACTGTTTTTTTAGAACAAAGACAGAGACCACAATCGTGGTCGCAGAGAAAAATTGCAAGCTATTTAGAGCCAATTACTACACAGACTCAATTCCAAAAAGGAAAGCGACCTTACACAGACGGGGGTGCAGAGGGCGTGGGACCACCCACAAAAAAAACAAGACTACAAAAATTAAGTAAGGGTATATACAATTTATCAACTCATAACTTGACTGACGATGAGATACGAGTATTGGGAAAGGGATTATCTTACAGTCCTTCAAACTTGCATAACCCTTTTAATCTGTTTGTAGACTTAAATAGATACATACAGAAACTCACAATGCAAAAGTATTTTGCTGAGAAGAGTCTGAAAGAATCTAATGCTTTACCTATCCTGACAGATACTATGGAAGCCAGAATTACCTCTGGTTTTCCAACTTATGAACCTGACACTCTTCTGGAACAACTAAATGAGGGTTTTATACAGACAGGTTTTAGAAACAAGTCAAACTTTAATCCACAGATTTCTAACGACTCTTACATTGAAATTTTTAAAGAACTGGTCCTAGAAGAGTTAGAACAGCTTCCCAAAAATATTTCTAATCGAAATTTATTTCCAAATGAATTAAAAGCCTTAGATACATTAAAAAATAATACTGAACTAATAATCCGCCAGGCCGACAAAGGGGGCGGTATAGTCCTACAGAATCGTAGTGATTACATAAAAGAAGCCAACCGTATTTTGGAGGATAAGACCTACTATTCACTCCTTAAAGAAGACCCTACACCTAGGTATTTACAGACCCTTACGGGCCTAATTAATTTCGCCCATCAGGAGGGTATTGTATCCAAAAGAGAAAGGGAATTCTTGATCCCAAAGGAGCCTGCCTGTGCATTCTATTACCATTTGCCGAAAATCCATAAGGATACGGCGAACCCCCCGGGAAGACCTATAATAGCGGGCATAGGCAGCCTCACAGAAAACGTTTCAGCATACATAGACTTCTTCCTCCAGAAATATGTCACTAACCTCGAATCATACATTAGAGATTCATCTGACCTTCTAGAGAAACTTACACATATTTCCATCACAGATGATCTATTATGGATAACCTGTGATGTAGAAGCGCTCTATTCTAATATCCCTCATAATCAAGGTGTAATAGCAATCTCCAGTTATTTGGAAGATGATCTATACATTCCACCATTGCAAAAACAATTTATTTTACAATTAATTTTATTTGTTTTACAACACAATTATTTTCTGTTCCAAGATAAATATTTTTTACAGACCAAAGGAACCGCCATGGGCACCAGGTTCGCCCCTAGTTTTGCAAATTTGTATATGGGTAGTTTTGAGAAGCAATATATTTACCAATCTGAATTCGGGGCGAACCTGGTGTTCTATGGTAGGTTCATAGACGACCTTATATTTTTGTGGAATGGCTCTAAAGACAAAGCAGTAGAATTTATTAACCATCTAAATAACAATGATAGGGGACTTAGATTTACAAGCTGCATTCATTCAGAGAGTGTAGTCTTTTTGGACTTGAGTTTGTGTTTTAATGGCAACGGTGGAATCGATAGTTCTACCCACTTCAAAACTGTGGACAGTAACAGTTACTTAGATTATTCCAGTAATCACTACCATCCTTGGAAAAGGAATGTCCCATATGGGCAATTTAAAAGAATAAGGAGAAATTGTAGTTTACTAACAGATTACGATAAACAAAGTCTCATTCTTAAAGAGAGATTCAAGGAAAAACACTATCCGATGGAACTTATTGAGTCCAGTTATCAAAGAGCAAGAAATGAAATAAGGGAAAATTATTTTGTCCAGGTAAAAGACAATAAACAAACAAGATTAGGAGCTGACAAACCAATGGAAATTAGATTTATTACACAATTTAATAGTAATCACAAGGAGATTAAAAACATATTCCAGAAGCACTGGAGAATTTTAAAGAGAGACCCCGTTCTTAATGATTTGATTGGAGATAGTCCATCTATAGTATATAAAAGGGCACCTACTCTGAAAAATATTTTAGCACCTAGTAAGGTTGTTAGACATCAAACCAATAAGGCTTGCAAAACCACGTACAAATGGAACAAGAGCCAAAACAATAGTTGTTCAATTATGAATAGGGGTGCTTACAAATGTAGGATCCCTAGATGTAAAATGTGTGACCACATCGGTCATGGCACACTCTATTTTCGTTCTCATGTAGATACTAAAACCTATAGAATTAAAAGTAGGATGACCTGTGCTTCCAATTATGTTATATATTTAATATCCTGTGAATGTGGGGTTCAATATATTGGTCGCACAATCAGACGTCTGAGTCATCGTTGGTCCGAACACTATTGTAGTATCATTAGAAATAAGAAATCCCATAGTGTTATTAAACACTGCCATAAAAAACATGGAGGAAACCCCAACTGTTACACGATAGTGCCGATAGAGGAGATTGAACCCTCCAACTTATACAGCAGATTCCTGAGGCTGAGGCAGAGAGAGACATACTGGATTCATAAACTGAAGACCATGCATCCTCTGGGTCTTAATCTAAATGTGGATCTAGCAGCATTTTAAGATCCATTTATCCATAATCCAAGGAGTGTGTCTCTCTCTGCCTCATCCTGCAGGTAGTATTATCATATATCATATCATACTCTGTCTTCTACTCCAGATGTTTGTTTAGAATGCTTGGAACTGGTATCCTCAAATACACATATATATTCTGAATCACATATATATATACCAAATATATGGAGTCTTTTCCAAAGCCAATACGGCTCAGAAGAGTTAATATATATATAAATATAAAAACATCACTACACACGATTTGGGTTAAGACCAAGGAATTTGAATTCCAATACTCAAGTTATAGAAATAGGAACTATCCCAATTATAATGGGATCTATCTACAACAGTAATAAAACAAAGGTGTATAAAAGATTCCGCTTTAGATTTCACAATCCTCGTACACACACTTTCTCACACTCTATAATAGGTGTTTATACAAACCTTGTTCTACCAATTTCTTCTATTTAACACAACGTTAGACCACACAGACATTTCTCCCTTCACTCCAAAATTTTAGACATTTACAAGCACAACTACACTAATTAATTGTTGCATTATAATTTACAGTTTCTCAACACTACCCATTTCTAATTACAATTATCACCAGTAGCATCTTTATATTCAGAATTAATCAGTATTCCCCTTAGATAAATGCTACTTATAGATTCACCACATTAAGGGCACATACACTAATATCCCTATAACATTAAGGGCACATACACTAATATCCCTATAACCATGATTCACATTAGCACTACATCTAGGATATATCCTCCTCGATATATCATCACGCAGAGGACACACATATGGTATAGGTATTATAGGAACTATATTATTACAAGGTTACTAATGCCACTATAAATTTATTTAAAAACACAAAGGGCTCGAAACCGTAATTTGGGATTATATAGAATGTTTAGATTCAAATAATAGAATGTTATTATCCCTTAAACCAAATCAGACAATATCCAAAATACTTAGAAATACATTGAGATTTATTGCATTTACAACGAATGTCATAATATTTAATCACCATCTTTATGTATTATGTTAACAAGCAGTAACCATACATGTATGATGCATGATATACGGCATCATGTATGTAAGTGTCATCTCAATAACACAGCGAGGGTATTATGTACACAGATCATATACTTATATAAGGAAGGGTTAATCCCCTGAAACCTAGAATTTATAGGACATTTATTTGTACATATTATGTATAAAATTTAGATCATTGCGCACACGTCGTGCATCAGATATAAGTTGAGTCTTTATGTTTACCCGCAATATTTTGTTCGATGTTGTCACGAATATGTATATATTGATATCTGTAATAGTATGTTATCGATAGCTGAGATATAACTTTGTTAGTTATAAAGTTTTTGCAAGAGGTGTAGCACCTAATCAATCAATACACATGTTATGGTGGGTGTGCAACATTTAAACCATCTCCATTGGTGGGGGAGTTATGGTGGGTGTGTAATACACAAACTATCCCCATTGGTTAACTCAGCCTTTTTAAGACAGCAAGGTAGTTCACTAAATTTATGAGCCTGATGAAACGGCAAGCAGCCGAGAAACGCGTAGCGAAGTTTTAAGTGTTTTAATAAAAGTTTTTATATTGTTCTACCTTGCTTTGAACTGTTCTTTTCCACTGGACTTGTGAGAGCAATAGCCACATTTCTTTCGGAAGTCAGCCGAACGGCTTTACAAAGTTTCGGTCCGCTCGATATTGCACTGATTGTGCACACACGTTTGTGAGTATTCACATCTACCCTCTGATAGTAGTTCCATACTGGTCAGGGTTATCTGCACCAAAGGTGTTCTATGCTTTATTTCTCTTAGGGGCCAGATTGTCGCCGGGAGCATACCGGGGCCTGATTGTTGCCGGGAGCATACCGGGAGAGAAAGAGTCAGCCGAACGGCTCAGAAGTTTCGGCTTGTGGATTATTGCACTGGAAGTGCAATCACCTTTGTGAGTATTAGTATTTCTCTTTTTGGAAATCTCACTCATTATTGGGTTTATCTGCACCAGAGCGCCTCTTCCCTCTTTTGTCATTCCCAGGACCAAGCTTTATTCTACAACGTACTCACTATGGAGATCCCTTTGAAATTCTTGGAGGAGCTGCGCAGCCTGCTTCAGGGCCATCACGCTACCTTAGAAGATGAACTTACTCTGGCATTTGATTTTAGCAGAGATATCTCACCCCGCAAACTCACCAGTCCCAAAATCAGCAAAGTAGAGGGAGGGGGTGTGGGCACTTTGGGGCCCCGGTGCTCATACCCTACTTCTAGTACCTCAGTGGATGACTGGGAGCCTGGAAATATGGATGCGATAGTAAAACCTGAATCATACCTGAAGTCAGAAACAGTGTCTACCTTGCGAACCTCTTGTGCCTCACCTCCAGTCCATGCAGGCGCATTACAAGAGCTCTGTTTTGAGGGGCCGCAGAAGCGGGAAATTAAGGGGAATATCCGGCAATCGCTCCCAGCGCAAAAGCAAGATCGGTCCAGTGTGATCCCTCTCCTGCACACCTCATACCTTCCTTCAGCTGCAATTGGACCGCGTGAGCTTTTCCAGAGTGCAGTGCAACATCGGTTGGCACTAATATGGCTGCTTCTGCATTATCGCTTCTCTTGGGATCCAGGACCCTTGCCTTCCCGATGTGTTTGTGGGACAATTTAGACACGTCTCAGATTTGGCAATTAGTGGCTGATGACTGAATTCAATCAGATATACTAACTTTTAAAACAGTGATAAGATTAATCTTGAGTATATAATTATCCTAAGCAGTGTATCCCTGTCCCTCGTATATATAAAAACTTTTGAACATCAACATGTGGACTCTAAGCCTATTTTATATATATGCATCAGCCAATAGGATTTTTTCAACCTAGAATTCTATCAGCCAATCGGAATCTAAGGGACGCCATCTTGGATGACGCCATTTAAAGGTACCTTCATTCGTTGGGTAGTCATCGTTGGAAGGGGATGCTCCGCGCCGGATGCCTTGAAGATGGAGCCGCTCCGCATCGGAAGGATGAAGATAGAAGATGTCGTCTGGGTGAAGACTTCTGCCCGTCTGGAGGACCACTTCTGCCGGCTTCCTTGAGGACATCTTGCCACTTGGATGAAGACTTCTCCCGGTAAGTGGATCTTTGGGGGTTAGTGTTTTTTTGGATTTTTGGGAGTTAGGATTTTTTAAAGTGTATTGGGTGGGTTTTATTTTTAGGTTAGGGCTTTGGGCAGCAATAGAGCTAAATGCCCTTTTAAGGGCAATGCCCATCCAAATGCCCTTTTCAGGGCAATGGGGAACTTAGGTTTTTTTAGTTAGGGTTTTATTTGGGGGGTTGGTTGTGTGGGTGGTGGGTTTAGATGTTGGGGGGTTGTGTGTATTTTTTTTTTACAGGTAAAAGAGCTTATTTTTTTGGGGCAACGCCCTGCAAAAGGACCTTTTAAGGGCTATTGATAGTTTAGTTTAGTCTAGGGTTTTTTTTTATTTTGGGGGGCTTTTTTATTTTGATAGGGCTCTTAGATTAGGTGTAATTAGTTTAAATATCTTGTAATTAGTTTTTTATTTTCTTTAATTTAGTGGGGTTTTTTTTTGTAATTTAGCTAATTGTATTTAATTTATTTAATTGTATTTAATTGTAGTGTAGTGTTAGGTGTTAGTGTAACTTAGACTAGGTTTTATTTTACAGGTAAATTTGTATTTATTTTAGCTAAGTAGTTATTAAATAGTTAATAACTATTTAGTAACTATTCTACCTAGTTAAAATAAATACAAACTTGCCTGTAAAATAAAAATAAACCCTAAGCTAGCTACAATGTAACTATTATTTATATTGTAGCTAGATTAGGGTTTATTTTATAGGTAAGTATTTAGTTTTAAATAGGAATAATTTAGATAATGATAGTAATTTTATTTAGATTTATTTAAATTATATTTAAGTTAGGGAGTGTTAGGGTTAGGGTTAGACAGGTTTAAAGGATTAATACATTTAGAATAGTGGCGGCGATGTTGGGGGCAGCAGGTTAGGGGTTAATAGGTATAATGTAGGTGGCGGCGATGTTGGGGGCAGCAGATTAGGGGATAATAGGTATAATGTAGGTGGCGGCAATGTTGGGGGCAGCAGATTAGGGGTTAATAGTTTTATTTTAGTGTTTGCGATGTGGGAGGGCCTCAGTTTAGGGGTTAATAGGTAGTTTATGGGTATTAGTGTACTTTTTAGCACTTTAGTTATGAGTTTTATGCTACAGCTTTGTAGCGTAAAACTCATAACTACTGACTTTAAAACGCGTTAGGAATCTTGGCGGTAGAGGGTGTACCACTCACTTTTTGGCCTCCCAGGACAAACTCGTAATACCAGCGCTATGGAAGTCCCATAGAAAAAAACCTTTACGAAATGTACGTAAGTTGATTTGTGGTAAGGCCAAAAAAGTGTGAGGTACACCTATACCTGCAAGACTCGTAATACCAGCGGGCATAAAAAAGCAGCGTTAGGACCGGATAACGCTGCTTTTTTATCTTAACGCAAAACTCGTAATCTAGCTGTATGTTTTTAAACAATAACAATTCTGGTGTCGACTGTCCCTTTAAGTTAACCTTTTTTTTGCATAAAACAGTTGACTGTTTTGATAGTCCAGTGTATTGTATTTATTTATTCATTTTTTCTGTAAGGATTTGAATGTGTTTTTGTGATGCTGGTATCCTTCACGGCAGAACTCATTCAATGCGCTGAGAAGTGAACTCTTACTAGGTAGATGCAGCTATATTGATTATAATGGAGAGTCTGTGATTAGAGTCGGAGACAAGTATTGATGAATTTCACTTTTTTTTTAGTTACAGTGTTGCAATTAGTTGTTTTTTTTTTGTTGGTCCTAAAAAATGGTATCATGCATATAAAAAGCATCATATACAAAAGTTGAAATCATTGTTTTTTTCTTAAAAAAATGTTGAGTAAAAGCAGTTTAAATTTAAATTAAAATGAATACAGGTGGCCCTCGGTTTACATTGGTTCAATTTGCACAGTTTCAGAATAACAACCTTTTTTTTCAGTCATGTGACTGCTATTGAAAAGCATTGAAAAGCAGTGCACTAACTAATTAAAATAGCCAGTAGGTGGAGCTGTCCGCTTGTGTTGCAGCAAAGTTATGCAATTTAGCAGACTGAAATTAATCTGTGTACACAGAACAGAACTTAGCTATTGAGCAACTTTCAAGCAACAAGATCTAGCAGCCACTTCCCTATTCTCTTCCTGTCCAGCTGCTTGAGGTGAGGGTGCTTAACTGCCTATTGATCACTCCAGATTGAAATGCATAGAATAGGTGCAGACCCAATATTATCTAACATGCTAACAATGCAGAGAACTGTTTGCAGAAAAATGCAAATAAAAAAATATTTTTGTTTATTTAACAGTTTGATGATACAGTCTGTTGTGTGATTATTTAATTAGGTTTATAATGCTGTTTAGCATTTAAAGTCTTCATTTCAAAGCTTTAAAAATAATGTATTAGGTGTTACTTATGACAATTTTGAGAGGGGCCTGAAATCTAACTCCCTCACTTCCCATTGACTTACATTATAAACTGGGTTTCAATTTACAACGGTTTCCATTTACAACCATTCCTCCAGGGCTACCTGTACTCTAAATACAATATTCATTTTGTACTTCCTGTTAATCCATGTTGGTTGATATGGAGAACTCTTCTACACCTATGACAAGAAAATATTGCTTGATTTGAGAAATTAACGTTTAACAAAAAAAAAAAATGAAATATACAGTACTGTGCAAAAGACTTAGGCCATCATTATATTTGTTATTTTAGCAATGGTATAATGACCAGATTTAATTATTTATCAATCTCTTTATTAGAATCAAACCAGAAAATACAGGATATTTGTATGCAGTATTAAAAAACAGAAATGCTTATATAGGCTAAGGTGGCAAGTATTTAGTGTGATTGAGCTCCCCTTACACTTGAGCAATAGTAGGAACCTGGCTCTCATAAACCTAAATGGAATGGAACCATAATTAAAGTCATTGCTAACACCTGTATTTGTCCTACTATTTCATGTCAAAATGACTGCTTTGAAAAAGGTCTATTAAACCAGGTTTGTGCAAGACATGCGTGAGCATTACATACACATGTGGTATAAGTTCCATTCATTGTAAGCTTTCAATCACATCATTCCATACAAAATGCCTAAGATCACAGAATTCAACAGACATAAAATCATACTTTTGCATCAGCAAGGCCACTCTAAAAGGGAAAACAGCAAACAAACTGGATACTCAAGATGTGGTATTCAAGCTATTATAAAGAAATCTGAAGAATCAGGAGAGGTCTAGGACAAGAAAAGGTCTGGGGGCCAAGAAAACTTTCAAAATCTGATGAGAAGTTTCTCAGAGTTTCTTCCTTTAGAGACCGGAAGAAGTCCAGCAAGGACCTGGCTCAGCATCTGCCAGCTTCATCAGGATGCCAAGTTGACCCATCTACAGTGCATAGAATGAGTTCATCTGTAAAAAAAAAATGGTGTCATGCATATAAAAAAGCTTTAATAAACAAAGGTTGAAAGTATTGTTTCTTCTTAAAAAAATGTTGAGTAAAAGCATTTTAAATTTAAATTTAAATTAATACTCTAAATACATTATTCGCTTTGTACTTCCTGTTAATCCTTGTTGGCTGAAATGGAGAACACTTCTACAGCTATGACAAGAAAATATTGCTTGATTTGAGAAATTAACGCTTTAAAAAAAATAAAAAAATTAAATATACAGTATTTTGAAATGTCCTCTTTTAGATGAAACAAAGAAAAAAATGTTGACTATAATATCCATTTTAATCATGATCCTGATCCATCGGAGCACTAGTTGTTATGCATCTTGTATCATTCATGGTGGGTTATAAAATGCCCCTCTTTTATAACCCACCATGAATGATACAAGATGCATAACAAGGAGCTAATAATTTGCTTTACATAAAGAGATCTATGTGCAGAACCAAAAGGTTGTAAAACTGAATCCACTGCTTTAGCAGCGGGATGACCTGATGCATCTTACAAGTTTTGATGTATTTTAGGAAGAAGATGAAATAATATGTCAAACAATGACCTTATTTTATTCATTTATATATATATATATATATATATATATATAAAAAAAAAAAATTCTGGAAGCTCTTGGATAATATTAACGGAATATGAAACTCAATTGTTTTATTTCATGATTCAGATAGAACATACCATTTCAAACAACTTTCCAAATTACTTCTATTATCAATCACTTGGTATCCTAAGTTGGAGGAGTAATGCACTTCTGGGAGCTAGCTGAACACATCTAGTGAGCCTATGACAAGAGGCATATATGTGCAGCCACCAATCACCAGCTATATTCCAGAAGTGCATTGCTGTTCCTGAGGCTACCTATGTATGCTTTTCAACAAAGAATACTAAGAGAATGAAGCAAATCAGATAATAGAAACAAATGGAAAGTTGTTTGAAGCTTCATGCTCTATCTGAATCATTAAAGAAAAATGTGGGGTTTTATGTTCTTTTAATTCAATGGGGCCATTGTTTCTAAAGACCGCTGCTCCATAACCTGTCCGCTTGCTCTGAGGAAGCGGACAGAAATCAACCCGATCAAATACGATGGGGTTGATTGACACCCCTTGCTAGTGGTTGATTGGCTGCGAATCTGCATGGGGCGGCATTGCACCAGCGTATGCTGTCAGCATTTATCGATGTGCAGCAGACATGATACGCTACATTATATCATGTCCGCTCACACTATGTCTTTTTTTTATGGAAAAGCCGCAAATTACCGTCTAATTATATAGTTTATCATTTAGTTGTCTTACTGATTTTTTTAAATAATGTAGTTGTGTGTTGATAAAACTGAAATGCCATCTTTCCTCTTCCTTTTTAATTTTTTATATGCAACAGCTTATCAAGAATATATTTTTTTAGTGTAATAAATAATCAAAGTAACAGTGGCCATTTTTGCATGGCTTATAGTTTCCAAGCAGTTTTACTAGATGCAGGAGAACGGTTCAATTTTTAGTCTTTAAAGGCTAGATACCGTCCCCCTACGATAACAATACTTTATTTCATATAGCAATTTTTAGATTAATAAGATGAGTCATCTACATGATACACCACTGTTTATTGTGCCAGATACTTTGTATTCTAGTAATTAGACCACACAAGATGTTAAGTCTGGAATCTAGGTAGTTATGAGAATATGATATTTTCTATCCCCTTTCTCTTTTTAAACCTTAATCCCTGAACATTTCCAAACATTTTGCTAATAAGGATCAGCGAATTGTAAAAGCATATAAAGTTAGTTGGTTTTTTAAATATGACATAAGTTATATCATCTAAATAAGGATTAAGTAAATAATAAAACACATAGCTTATATAAATGTTTTACAAATAAGATTATAATATCTATATTTAACTTATAGTACTTATAATAGAGATGTGCATATGTATTATATCAGGTATAACTAATAACCTACAACAATAATGCCGGAAATGAAAGAGTTAAATCCTATGCAAGTGTTAGACATTTCAGTAATTAAAATTTGAACAAATGAAATCGCAGCAAATCTCAGGAGCCATTTTGGCTATTGTGTATAAAAGAGGGACACTTACAATGTGAATTTATGTCTATGAATAAGGCCAGGGGGCCGAAACGCGTAAGACAGCTTAAGGGATGAGCTGTGATGTAATGATTATCTGCTTTTTATTAAAATAAAGCTTTGACTTTTTAGCGCTAAATTTGACTCGCTGGTGTTCTTGAACTTTTAGTTTTACTAAACTGCCAATAAAGTAAAAATAAACTTTTATTATTCCAATAGAACGTGCAATTTTAAAAATATTTGGCAGTTTACTTCTACATTCTAATTAACTTTGTTGCCATGATGTCCTTTGTTAAAAAATATACCTCAGGAGCATCAATGCACTGGGAGCTAGCTGCTGAATCATGGCTGCAGATATATGCATCATTGGTTCACCAGATGTGTTCAGCTAGCTCATAGTAGTGCATTGATGCCACTTTAAAAAAGGATACCAAGAAAATAAAGTAAATCTGATGATAGAAGTACAATGAAAAGTTGTTTAAAATTCAATGCTCCAGCTGAATCATGAAAGAAAATATTGGGTTTCATGTCCCTTTAAGTAACATAGTAATATAGCAACATAGTAGAATAGGTTAAAGGGACACTGAACCCAAATTGTTTCTTTTGGGATTCAGTTAGAGCATGACATTTTAAGCAACTTTCTAATTTACTCCTATTATTACATTTTCTTCATTCTCTTGGTATCTTTATTTGAAATGCAAAAATGTAAGTTTAGATGCCGGCCCATTTTTGGTGAACAACCTAGGTTTATTATTCCAAATTATTCCACCAATAAAAAAGTGCTGTCCAGAGTTCTGAATCAATAAAAAAGCTCAGATGCCTTCTTTTTTAAATAAAGACAGCAAGAGAATGAAGAAAAATTGATAATCGGAGTAAATTAGAAAGTTGCTTAAAATTGCATGCTCTATCTGAATTAGAAAAGAAAAAAATTGGGTTCAGTGTCCCTTTAAAAGAAGACAAAAGTCCATCAAACTCAACCTCAACAAATCCTACTTGATTTACAATAAAGAAGCTGCCAGTTGAACTTACATTAATACAATTAGGCCTAGATTTGGAGTTTGGCGGTAAAAGGGCTGTTAACGCTCCGCGGGCTTTTTTCTGGCCGCACCATAAAATTAACTCTGGTATCGAGAGTTCAAACAAATGCTGCGTTAGGCTCCAAAAAAGGAGCGTAGAGCATTTTTACCGCAAATGCAACTCTCGATACCAGCGGTGCTTACGGACGCGGCCAGCCTCAAAAACGTGCTAGTGCACGATTCCCCCATAGGAAACAATGGGACTGTTTGAGCTGAAAAAAAACCTAACACCTGCAAAAAAGCAGCGTTCAGCTCCTAACGCAGCCCCATTGTTTCCTATGGGGAAACACTTCCTACGTCTGCACCTAACACTCTAACATGTACCCCGAGTCTAAACACCCCTAACCTTACACTTATTAACCCCTAATCTGCCGCCCCCGCTATCGCTGACACCTGCATTACACTTTTAACCCCTAATCTGCCGCTCCGTAAACCGCCGCAACCTACGTTATCCCTATGTACCCCTAATCTGCTGCCCTAACATCGCCGACCCCTATATTATATTTATTAACCCCTAATCTGCCCCCCTCAACGTCGCCGACACCTGCCTACACTTATTAACCCCTAATCTGCCGAGCGGACCGCACCGCTAATATAATAAAGTTATTAACCCCTAATCCGCCTCACTAACCCTATCATAAATAGTATTAACCCCTAATCTGCCCTCCCTAACATCGCCGACACCTAACTTCAATTATTAACCCCTAATCTTCCGAGCGGAGCTCACCGCTATTCTAATAAATGTATTAACCCCTAACGCTAAGTCTAACCCTAACACTAACACCCCCATAACTTAAATATAATTTACATCTAACGAAATTAATTAACTCTTATTAAATAAATGATTCCTATTTAAAGCTAAATACTTACCTGTAAAATAAATCCTAATATAGCTACAATATAAATGATAATTATATTATAGCTATTTTAGGATTAATATTTATTTTACAGGCAACTTTGTAATTATTTTAACTAGGTACAATAGCTATTAAATAGTTAAGAACTATTTAATAGCTACCTAGTTAATATAATAACAAATTTACCTGTAAAATAAATCCTAACCTAAGATATAATCAAACCTAACACTACCCTATCAATAAAATAATTAAATAAACTACCTACAATTACCTACAATTAACCTAACACTACACTATCAATAAATTAATTAAACACAATTGCTACAAATAAATACAATTAAATAAACTAGCTAAAGTACAAAAAATAAAAAAGAACTAAGTTACAAAAAATAAAAAAATATTTACAAACATAAGAAAAATATTACAACAATTTTAAACTAATTACACCTACTCTAAGCCCCCTAATAAAATAACAAAGCCCCCCAAAATAAAAAATTCCCTACCCTATTCTAAATTAAAAAAGTTACAAGCTCTTTTACCTTACCAGCCCTGAACAGGGCCCTTTGCGGGGCATGCCCCAAGAATTTCAGCTCTTTTGCCTGTAAAAAAAACACATACAATACCCCCCCCAACATTACAACCCACCACCCACATACCCCTAATCTAACCCAAACCCCCCTTAAATAAACCTAACACTAAGCCCCTGAAGATCTTCCTACCTTGTCTTCACCATACCAGGTTCACCGATCCGTCCTGGCTCCAACATCTTCATCCAACCCAAGCGGGGGTTGGCGATCCATCATCCGGTGCTGAAGAGGTCCAGAAGAGGCTCCAAAGTCTTCCTCCTATCCGGCAAGAAGAGGACATCCGGACCGGCAAACATCTTCTCCAAGCGGCATCTTCGATCTTCTTCCATCCGGTGCGGAGCGGGTCCATCTTGAAGCAGGCGACGCGGATCCATCCTCTTCTTCCGTTGTCTCCCGACTAATGACGGTTCCTTTAAGGGACGTCATCCAAGATGGCGTCCCTCGAATTCCGATTGGCTGATAGGATTCTATCAGCCAATCGGAATTAAGGTAGGAATTTTCTGATTGGCTGATGGAATCAGCCAATCAGAATCAAGTTCAATCCGATTGGCTGATCCAATCAGCCAATCAGATTGAGCTCGCATTCTATTGGCTGTTCCGATCAGCCAATAGAATGCGAGCTCAATCTGATTGGCTGATTGGATCAGCCAATCGGATTGAACTTGATTCTGATTGGCTGATTCCATCAGCCAATCAGAAAATTCCTACCTTAATTCCGATTGGCTGATAGAATCCTATCAGCCAATCGGAATTCGAGGGACGCCATCTTGGATGACGTCCCTTAAAGGAACCGTCATTCGTCGGGAGACAACGGAAGAAGAGGATGGATCCGCGTCGCCTGCTTCAAGATGGACCCGCTCCGCACCGGATGGAAGAAGATCGAAGATGCCGCTTGGAGAAGATGTTTGCCGGTCCGGATGTCCTCTTCTTGCCGGATAGGAGGAAGACTTTGGAGCCTCTTCTGGACCTCTTCAGCACCGGATGATGGATCGCCAACCCCCGCTTGGGTTGGATGAAGATGTTGGAGCCAGGACGGATCGGTGAACCTGGTATGGTGAAGACAAGGTAGGAAGATCTTCAGGGGCTTAGTGTTAGGTTTATTTAAGGGGGGTTTGGGTTAGATTAGGGGTATGTGGGTGGTGGGTTGTAATGTTGGGGGGGGGGGTATTGTATTTATTCTTTTACAGGCAAAAGAGCTGAAATTCTTGGGGCATGCCCCGCAAAGGGCCCTGTTCAGGGCTGGTAAGGTAAAAGAGCTTGTAACTTTTTTAATTTAGAATAGGGTAGGGAATTTTTTATTTTGGGGGGCTTTGTTATTTTATTAGGGGGCTTAGAGTAGGTGTAATTAGTTTAAAATTGTTGTAATATTTTTCTTATGTTTGTAAATATTTTTTTATTTTTTGTAACTTAGTTCTTTTTTATTTTTTGTACTTTGGCTAGTTTATTTAATTTTTTTTTAGCAATTGTGTTTAATTAATTTATTGATAGTGTAGTGTTAGGTTAATTGTAGGTAATTGTAGGTAGTTTATTTAATTATTTTATTGATAGGGTAGTGTTAGGTTTAATTATATCTTAGATTAGGATTTATTTTACAGGTAAATTTGTTATTATTTTAACTAGGTAGCTATTAAATAGTTCTTAACTATTTAATAGCTATTGTACCTAGTTAAAATAAATACCAAGTTGCCTGTAAAATAAATATTAATCCTAAAATAGCTATAATATAATTATCATTTATATTGTAGCTATATTAGGATTTATTTTACAGGTAAGTATTTAGCTTTAAATAGGAATCATTTATTTAATAAGAGTTAATTAATTTCGTTAGATGTAAATTATATTTAAGTTAGGGGGGTGTTAGTGTTAGGGTTAGACTTAGCTTTAGGGGTTAATCAATTTATTAGAATAGCGGTGAGCTCCGGTCATCAGATTAGGGGTTAATAATTGAAGGTAGGTGTCGGCGATGTTAGGGAGGGCAGATTAGGGGTTAATACTATTTATGATAGGGTTAGTGAGGCGGGTTAGGGGTTAATAACTTTATTATAGTAGCGCTCAGGTCCGCTCGGCAGATTAGGGGTTAATAAGTGTAGGCAGGTGTCGGCGACGTTGAGGGGGGCAGATTAGGGGTTAATAAATATAATATAGGGGTCGGCGGTGTTAGGGGTAGCAGATTAGGGGTACATAGGGATAACGTAGGTGGCGGCGCTTTGCGGTCGGGAGATTAGGGGTTAATTATTTTAAGTAGCTGGCGGCGACGTTGTGGGGGGCAGGTTAGGGGTTAATAAATGTAATACAGGGGTCGGCGGGGTTAGGGGCAGCAGATTAGGGGTACATAAGTATAACGTAGGTGGCGGTCGGCAGATTAGGGGTTAAAAATTTTAATCGAGTGGCGGCGATGTGGGGGGAGCTCGGTTTAGGGGTACATAGGTAGTTTATGGGTGTTAGTGTACTTTAGGGTACAGTAGTTAGGAGCTTTATGAACCGGCGTTAGCCAGAAAGCTCTTAACTCCTGCTATTTTCAGGCGGCTGGAATTTTGTCGTTAGAGCTCTAACGCTCACTTCAGAAACGACTCTAAATACCGGCGTTAGAAAGATCCCATTGAAAAGATAGGATACGCAAATGGCGTAGGGGCATCTGCGGTATGGAAAAGTCGCGGCTGAAAAGTGAGCGTTAGACCCTTTAATCACTGACTCCAAATACCAGCGGGTGGCCAAAACCAGCGTTAGGAGCCTCTAACGCTGGTTTTGACGGCTACCGCCGAACTCCAAATCTAGGCCTTAGATAGCTGACCTGTTAAGCAATCATATCCCTGAATTCTGTTTCTGGACAAAAATTAATCTAAGCCATTTATAAATGTATATAAGGAATTGGCTTTCCCTTCCTTATTTGGCAATGAGTTCAGCAATTTGATTGCTCTTACAGTGAAAAACTTTTTTATGTTGCTAGACATTAAAACTGTGTTCCTCTAGCTTTAAATTCTGACCTCGTCTCACAAACAATTGACAACTCTGTTTATGGGCTTTGAATATATTTATATAAAGTAGTCAAATCACTTTTCTAGAGAAAACAAATCTAATTTGGCTAACCTCATACTCTAATTCCTCCACTCCCTTTATTAGTTTTCTGACCCTTCTCTGAACGTTTTTAATTCTGCAATGTCCTATTTTAAAATTGGTCCCCAGAACTGCACTCCAAACTTAAGATGAAGCCTTACCAGGGATTTATATAGTGACATCTTATTAGCCTTAGAAGTCACTGCCTTGCATTGCATACTTATTCTTAGCTTTTTATCTATATATATAAGTATTCATAAATCCCTTTCCTCCTCTGTTTTGTTAACTATAGTCTGATTTAAATAAACATTAGCTTGCATATATTTACTTAAAAATAGAGCAATACATTTACCAGTATTAAATCTCATTTGCCATTTACCTGTCCATTCCTATTTTTGTAAATCCTCTTGCTAAACAATTACATCTTGCAATGACCAAATCAGCTTACACTTTGATTTACTCTATAGCGGAACAAACTAAATTTTAGCACAGTTGTAAAGATGAGTACTGAACAGTGTTAATTTACAGAGTTAGGGGCTGAATTACCAAACTCCGAATGGAGCTTGATGTCCCTTTTCCGTGCGAGCCTTCAGGCTCGTCGGAAACAGAAGTTATGAAGCAGCGGTCTAAAGACTGCTGCTCCATAACTTGTCTGCCTGCTCTGAGGCAGCGGACAGAAATCAACCCGATCGAATACAATCGGGTTGATTGACACCCCCTGCTAGAGGCCAATTGGCTGCATTGCACAAGCAGTTCACCAAAACTGCTTGTGCAATGATAAACGACTGTTAGATAAAAAAGAGAGAAAGGTGCGCTAGGTCTTCTTTCGTATTTCACTAGGGGCCAAAGTTGTTTTAAAATTTTTTGCTCTCTTAAAAATGAAAGTCGATCTGTCCGCCAGCTGATTCCCTATGATATTATCCTCTTTTAATAGGTGCCAGTTTCTTTTAATAATTTTTTTAATCAGATAATGGTCTGCGTTATAGTCCGTTACAAAGGGAACAATGATTTTAAAACAACTTTGGCCCCTAGTGAAATACGAAAGAAGACAAGAGACCACAAACAATTAGATCTGGAGGGTAGGAGTGTAGCAGGTTTTTTTTCCCTGCTACACATGTAAAGCATGCACACATAGTTCAAAATTGAAAAGTCTTAAAATGAATGGTTTGGGTGAAGATATCACTATAAAGGGAATTATTAGATGCACTCATAAGAATGTTATATATGTATTGAAATGCACATGCAACTTACACCTTCTCTGTATAGAAAAAGAAAAAGAAGACACACATCTATATAAGCACTTTAAGGAAGTTCACCAGGGTAACACTAGGGATTTAAAATATTGGGATATTGTTAAAATAAATAATCATTGGAGAATTGGTAATATTGAGAAAACCCTCCTTATAAGGGAAGCAGAATATATCTATAAGTATGACACCTTATATCCAAAAGGATTGAACTCTGAATTAGATCTTTCCCCCTTTCTATTTGAATGATAAAATAATTTTTTGGGTTATATTATAACACTTATATAGTTTTAAGTTTTTTGTATTCACTTTTAAGATCATGTATTAACTTTGCACTTTATTATGAGATTTAAGTAATTTAATCTGTTAGCACATTTTATGGTATACACATGTATTTAGAGTATGACATATTTGAACTTTTTATTCAGGAAGGTATTTGTGATCCAACCTGTAGTGATACATATGATGTAAATATATGTCTCTTAATGATTAAACATATAAATTTCCCTTTGGAGATGTAAGAATATTAATTTAGGAATATTTCATCTATAATTATTTTATTGAGGTCCTCTTTCTTATACAATTGTGAGTTCCTTTTAATAGTAAGATTGTTTGACCTCATTCAAGGGTCAGAAGAGAAAAATACCACCTTAAAAAGAAGCTGCTATTAAAGTCAAATACCACCTTAAGACAATCTGCCAATTAAAACCACCACAAATCAGACTGAAAGATACCCCTTTAAATAAGGTCATTCACACTTGCCACCACTATCTTGATAAAGCCCATAGGAGGGCGAAACGCGTCGTGTGTGTTGGCAGTGTTGTTATTATTACTTCTTTGACAACTTTCTACACATCTTTGGATTCCTATACAATAACCCGGGTTATACATTTGGAACCATTCTTTTCCTAAAAGGAGTAAAACATCTGTGGGGCTTGTGTTTGTAAGAAATTCTGGGATATCCATCACATTGCCCAGTTAACCCTTGTGTTCTATTAGCACTAAGTGCAGGGTTCATCTGAGAGGACCGTGATTACAGTGCATAGAAGTAAGCGCAGGAATCGGCCTCTTCTCCTAACCGGAACATCTTTAAGTGACGTCAGACGCCGAAAGTTTCAGTCAGCCCGCTCGAGGTGAAGACCGGGCGAGGGGGAAAGATCTTTACCCCACAAACAACGATCTGGTAAAGTACGTGGCCGAATGTTTTGCTAAGTGATATCTTACACAGTAAGAAAACTTCGGAATATAAAGTGTATAACTTCTAGGTACACTATTTGGCAGCTACTGTTTAATTCCTTTTGGCAGCTTGGTGGTTTTTGATTAACGAAACACTGACTACTGACTCAGTTTCCTCTTATATGGAGAAAAGACATATTTATCTGTACAAAGTATAACGAACTGATTAGAACTGCTCAATACATATAGTGTATGACTTTTAGATCTGTGGAAGTTTTATTAATCGTATTAGATTTTTTAGTATTTCAAGTTTTTATTTAGTATTGTATTTCTTGGGGAGATGTCCCTTTTACATGTGCTTTTGTTTGCTTATGTGTTTTTATTAAACTGTTTAAGTGTTTATACCTTTGGCTTTTAGCGCCTCCCTTATTACCTGTTTATTTTCAATGATAAACGACGACAGCGTATGCTGTTGGCATTTATCGATGTGCGGCGGACATAATACGCTACATCGTATCATATCTGCTCGCACTATGATAAATTGGCCCCATAAAGTATTTTCAGTTTTGTAATTAATTTAAATTGACCATGCACTTTTGGAAATAGTAAGGTTAAATAAGGTTTCATGAAAGACAATATAAAATGAAATGGGCTTTTTCTGCCTTTGGTTTGAAGGTTCCCAGATATAAAGTGAATAATAAACTTGTTGAATTTCTGGCTTGTGATAATGACAGATCTAACAAAATATATTCTATAGTGTTTATTATCTATTGGGCATTTAAAATATAGAACGCGGGATAAGCAAATGGAATAATTTGTAAAGATAACTTCTTTTTGAACTATTATTTTGTAGTATGGTTGGGCACTCACAAGCAGTATTATTGTCATAATTGAGAAAGAGTTCATAAAGGGACATTGTACAGTAGATTCTTCTTTGCATAAATGTTTTGTTAGATGATCCATTTATATAGCCCACCTGGGAGTGGTTTTGTAAAAATGTATAGTTTTGCATATTTTAAATAACATTGTGCTTGATTTTCTTAAAAAAGCCCCAAAGTTTTAGATGTATACTGTCTATAGATTCCTGTTTTCTACTGTTTGTCTAATCTGTCTTTTCATGTGCAGGGAAGGGGGGAGAGTCTGCTCTTCCTGCTTTTCTCTCCCTCTTTCAGTGGGTGTCCCAACCTAACCTCATCAACAGTGCTAAATTGGGAGCTTCTAAGAAAGGATTTAAAAGGTTTTATACTGGATTTTTATATCAGTATCTGTGCATATTCTTCTTTATAGTAGTGTCTATTATATGCCCAGTATATGAAAATTTGTGTATACTGTCCATTTAACAAAGCAGACTAAAGGGAACTAAATAAATAAATAAAACAACAAGCAAACAAACAAATCAGATAGGTAAACTAATTAAACACAAATCATAAGGTACTGAAAGCTAAAATAATAGAAAAAATATAAATGAAAATAAACATAAACAGATAAAGCAAGTGATACTCATCTGCACCCTTAAGGAGCAGCAAAGACAAAGTAATTATCTGGTTATTTTCTGCTTACTTTCTTCCTGTTGGTTCTTTTTTTCACTAATCTGATTTTTCATTATTGAACTAGTAAAAAAAAGTTTAGGCCAAAAATATGAAGAATATAATTTTGTCAATCAATACATTGTCCCCTATGTATCAAGCGGCGTGCAGACAAGCTTCTCAACATGGGAGGTTGTCTGCACGCGTTTGCAGCATACGGGCAGTAGATCTGTTTGGCCGCTGGCCCATATGTATCATTACACACTGCGATGAATGCCTGCACCTTTCTCACACGGCCAATCGTGTGAGAGAAGGATCTGTGTCAATCACCCGAGTCTAATGACCGCCACTTCTTACATTGCGGGAAGCAGGCTCGCATGTGCAAACCTGCCCCGCAAGGGCTCCACAGCAGCTTGTGGGCAAGTTATATCGGGTTTTCTTGGCCGTTTGCGCACAAGTTCAATTCTGCTCACATCACAGGTTGAAAGTAAACGTGAACGCATGAGCTCAATTGTGATTTACGCTAAAATGATTACACGATTTCAGAGCTCTGGTTAACTGTTACGCAAGTCAAAAAAGTGTCACGAAATGCATCAAAAATATATTTAAAAGTACAGTTACACTCATAATAACACCATCTAATAAAATGAAAAGTTATAAGGGCTCAAAGATATGAGGTCACAGGTGCTAAGAAAAAACTGCAAAGTGTTTTAACGAAGAGATACATACATGCACATGTCTATATATATATATATATATATATATATATACATATATATACTGTATGTGTTTATATGTGTGTGCATATGTATTTATGTATTTATACGTGTATATATGTATTTACAGACATATTTACACATATAAACACATAAATATATATGTACACACATGCATACATATATAAATATAAGGGTATTGGAACCCTTTGCAGTCAAGTAGATAAAAATATGAAAGACAATATATAAATATACTGTATATGCAATATTAATATTTAATAAAGTGTAATACTGTGTATTTAATATAAATATTTCACATTTCAATGTCCTGCACATAGCAGAATATGTATTTTTAAAAATATATTCCTGTATATATCTGTAAATATCTATGCCTATATATAATTATATATATATATATATATATATATATATATATATATATATATATATATATATATATATATATATATATATATGTGTGTGTATAAATATTTATTTTTGCAAAAATAATATTTAAAAATATCTCTTTTTTCAATAAATATGTCTTCTTTTGGTCCATCGGTGCTCGGCTGAGTGAAGACGACTCAAGGTAGGGAGATCTTCAGGGGGGTAGTGTTAGGTTTATTTAAGGGGGGTTTGGGTTAGAGTAGGGGTATGTGGGTGGTGGGTTGTAAATGTTGGGGGGTGGTATTGTGTTTTTTTTACAGGCAAAAGAGCTGATTTCTTTGGGGCATGCCCAGCAAAAAGCCCTTTTAAGGGCTGGTAAGGTAATAGAGCTGTTAACTATTTTAATTTAGATTAGGGTAGGGAATTTTTTTATTTTGGGGGCTTTGTTATTTTATTAGGGGGCTTAGAGTAGGTGTAATTAGCTTAAATTCTTGTAATCTTTTTTTATTTTTTGTAATTTAGTGGGGTTTTTTTGTAATTTAGTTTAGTTTATTTAATTGTAGGTACTTGTAGTTAATTGATTTAATTTATTTATTGGTAGTGTAGTGTTAGGTTTAATTGTAACTTAGGTTAGGATTTATTTTACAGGTAATTTGGTAATTATTTTAACTAGGTAGCTATTAAATAGTAAATAACTAGCTATTGTACCTAGTTAAAATAAATACAAAGTTGCCTGTAAAATAAATATAAATCCTAAAATAGCTACAATATAATTATTAATTATATTGTAGCTATATTTGGGTTTATTTTACAGGTAAGTATTTAGTTTTAAATAGGAAGACTTTAGTTAATAATATTTAATTTATTTCGTTAGATTAAAATTATATTTAACTTAGGGGGGTGTTAGGGTTAGGGTTAGACTTAGCTTTAGGGGTTAATACATTTATTAGAGTAGCAGCGAGGTCCGGTCGGCAGATTAGTGGTTAATACTTGAAGTTAGGTGTCGGTGATGTTAGGGGGGGCAGATTAGGGGTTAATACTATTTATTATAGGGTTTGCGAGGCGGGAGTGCGGCGATTTAGGGGTTAATACATTTATTATAGTGGCAGCGAGGTCCGGTCGGCAGATTAGGGGTTAATAAGTGTAGGTAGGTAGCGGCGACGTTGGGGGTGGCAGATTAGGGGTTATTAAATATAATATAGGGGTCGGCGATGTTAGAAGCAGCAGATTAGGGGTACATAGGTATAATGTAGGTCGCGGCGGTGTATGGAGCGGCAGATTAGGGGTTAATAATATAATGCAGGGGTCAGCGATAGTGGGGGCAGCAGATTAGGGGTTAATAAGTGTAGGATTAGGGGTGTTTAGACTCGGGGTACATGTTAGGGTGTTAGGTGCAGACTTAGAAAGTGTTTCCCCATAGGAAACAATGGGGCTGCGTTAGGAGCTTAACGCTGCTTTTTTGCAGGTGTTAGGTTTTTTTTCAGCCCAAACTGCCCCATTGTTTCCTATGGGGGAATCGTGCATGAGCACGTTTTTCCAGCTAGCCGCTACCGTAAGCAACGCTGGTATTGAGAGTTGAAGTGGCGTTAAATATGCCTGTACGCTCCATTTTTGGAGCCTAACGCAGCCCTTCAGAGAACTCAAAATACCAGCGTTATTTAAAAGGTGCGGGGGAAAAAAACACGCGTAGCTAACGCACCCCTTTGGCCGCAAATTTCTAAATCTAGGCGTTAGTGTTTAATGTACTTTTAACGGGGTAATAGGGAAATGCTGTAAATTATCTAGACATTTTTAAAATAAATGTAATTGTATAGATACTGTCAACCAGAGGGAATTTACTTTATCTACAATTCTAATTGAATTTGTCACAGTTCTGCAAATCGGCAACTATTTTAATGCTCTAATCGATTCAAGGAAACAGTTGCACAATCTGCAAATTGTTACTATTGATTGACTTGCGATAGTTCCCTTTCATATGTTCCTAGCTCAATCTTAAACCTATCATTTAAATACATCCTGGCATTGATAATGCAGTTACATGTTAATGAGCTGACAATTGTCTAGCACACTAGAATTTATAAACCTTTATTATTCTTTTGTCACCACAGCATGAGAAATTGAATTTATCACTGTTATTTCTGTACCATTAACCCTATTATGTTAGTTGAATTAAACATTAGAAGGTAGGTTATGCAAAATATGATTTATGTTCTTTGATATATATAAAAATACAGGTTGCTACTAAGTTATACAATATGTCCTTCTCTCGTCTAGGGAGATGTATGAACTTGATCTTGCGGTCTCCTATTTCCGAAAAGCTGGAAAACGCTACAGAATTGAGCATAAAACATTACTAATGAAAACTACAGATGACAAATGAGCACACAGTTGGCAGAGAAAGGATTTGTTCAGTTGATAAAATACCCATTTTTACAATATGTATAAAAAAACTGTAAAATCAGTTGAATTGCTTTTTCTTTTTTAAACTCTGTATTTCATTTTCCAGAGTAAGTTCTTAAAGCTTTTTCAATGCTTTTATCATTTAGTGAGCATGGATTATCAGCTATTTTAAAGTAAATCACTGCAGATAGCTAGTACTAAATATATGGTGACATATAAGCACCTAAAATATTTATATATTATCCATAGCTCAACGTTCTTAAAGGGACATGAAACACAAACTATTTATTTCATGATTCAGATAGAGCATACAATTGTAAGCAACTTTCTAATCTACTTCTGTTACCTAATTTTCTTTACTCTATTGGTATCCTTTGTTGAAAAGCATATCTAGGTAGGCTCAGAAGCTGGGAGCTAGCTGCTAATTGGTGGATGCACATATTTACCTCTCCTTGGCCTACTGATGTGGTCAGCTATCTCCCAGTAGTGCATTGCTGCTCCTTCAATTAAGGATACCAAGAAAATAAAGCAAAATAGATAAGAGAAGTAAAAGGGAACATTGTTTAAAATTACATGCATGAATCATGAAATATATTTTTTTTTAGGTTTTATGATCCTTTAAAGGCTGTCATTTCCTAATGCAATTTTTGTTTTGTATGTGAACAGAAAGATAGAAAAAAGATAAACATAATAACCATATTTGGGTGTAGAGGGACTTTAAGCACCTAGTCTAGATCCTTGCACTGGGACTTGCAAGGTAACAAGCATCTGACAAGCACACTGGCTTTCTTTTCCTTCCCAGTTATTCTGAAATCTCATGAAAATGCTGTGAAATGGCAAAACCCCATAAGATCAAATCAAAAGTGTGAACTAAGCATTGATGATGCTGATTGGCCGGTTTGTATTTTGTCATCATTTCGATAAAAATTGGAAGAGAAGCTGTATGGTAACTGCTCACATAAATAAAGTTTAAAATAAATAAAAAAAAACACATATAGATTATAAAACATTCTATTTCTCACTGTTACATCAAGGATAAAAAAGAATTAAAATGGATTAATATGCCTCTGTGATGGGTGCAGTATATATATTGTTGTAGGTATAAACTTTTTCAATATGAATTTTAAAATATTTATATTGATATCAGAAAACACAGGTAAAACTTTTGTAAAATGAAATGTATATAAATCAAAGATTGTATTCCCACCGGTTAAAATAATATTCTCTTCCTCAAGGTCCTTATAGCAGAAAAAATAATTTAGGACAGGATTCTTATAATTAATTTTTCTCCTTACAGATACAAAAACCTGTCCTTAAAATAGATACAGAGTATAGGACACATAGTTTTAATTTACGTTGCTCCTTACAGACAGTAAAAGGGTCGTCATAAATTATAAGAATTTTGCTCACCATGTGAAACACTCCTTGCTTGTCATAATGTCAATGGTAGACTTTAACCATTGCCCAAGATTAGATAGGTATAAGGAGACCATACTGGTGATTGACTATGAGCATTATTTGGTAAAGTATTTTGGATCCAGGATCGGGGCAGTACACATTTGTTTATGCCTACTCTGGGCATCTATTACATGATGATTAAGCTCCGCTGGTTGTTATTCATTATAATTGCCTTGACTCAGCTGCCTTACCATGTACACTGGTTTGAGAACCAGAGATAAGTATCTTACTGTTTTCATGGGTATGTTGCTGTTTTTTTACTAGTCTTTCATAAGTATTTTCTTGCTTGTTTTATATTATTAATTTGCCTTGTTTCTTTTCATTGCATAAACAAAGTAACTTGTATTTATTGTTTACAATTTAATTAGTACGATCCTGCATCATTTCTAGGTTGTTAAAACGGTTCTCTATATTGTTTGCCAAGGTGTTTTGATTAATGTTTTTTGTTAATCATGTATCACTGGTTTAGTAATTTGATGTATTGTTACTTGTGTACATAATTATGGAAATTAATGTGAAATCATACTGTTTGATGGGTTTAATAAGGAACTTTTTTAAATGAAATCAAGCAATATGATTAATGCACTTTCCTATCAATTGGTTTACCCAACAAATAGGATGCAAGTCAATCCTAGTGGCTAATTTGAATATTCAAATCAAACTATAGGATCATATTTATATACGGAAATGTAAGGGCACCACATAGTAAAGTGGGAGCCCACCCACCAAATTAAGGGATAAAATCAATGTTTTCTAAGTTCTTCAGATGAACTTGCACTACAGTCTGAAGCTTAATTTAACTTTGTATAACTTTGTATAAGAAACTTCCAAAGATATAGCTACCTGAACCACCTCCAAAACAAGTATCATTACATGAAAATGTTATTAATATTTATTTAAACATTCAACTGAGATGAAAAGCAACATGCTTCTCAGCTGTTATAACAGTGGACTTGTTATAAGAACTTGTTAAATGCCTATCTATACTAATTAGAATAATCATCACTCGTATTACAAGTTGATGGGTAATATGCGTGTGGTCGCAATTTCGAGAACATTTCAAGATTTTTTAACCAACCAGCTCCCACCTCTGGTTAACGCATTTAGCTTTTATATTTTCAATACATTTTATTTACAAATAGTCAAGAATCATTACTTAAGTGCTTACATAGGTCTACTGTACTAGAAATTAAACAAACATCACAGCCAATATGTCCCAGATGAGCATCTTGGCCAATCAGGTAAATTCTTGCCTTTTTGATCACCACTTTGTAGCAGTGCTCTTTTGACTGTCTAATTGGCTTTGCTATTTGGCTATGCAAATATGGATCCTGAGTTTGCTTGTTCACTTGCTCGTGATCAACTCTGTCTCAACACACTCATACGTGCCAGCCATCTTGCCCACACGTGCAGGGTGTGTGCACTCACTGATGCTGAAGTGAATGACATCTACAGCATCTATACACAGAACATTATTAGTTTATACCATGTCATAAAGGATGACTCAAAGCACTTTCACTGTTGTAATCAGAAAGTTTAGGAATGCCATTGTAATTCTCTAACTTGCTGCCCCTTTAAGTATGGCTTTCCTACTTCAGCCTATTTAAGCTGGCACTTCCACTGACACTCTGCTTACCTATCTTCAATTGCAGAGTTTCCTTTCTGTGCTAGTTACTGAAGCCAATCAACCACAGATTGCTGTTGTTCAACATTCTGTTACAGCTGCTATCACCTACAACTGCTGCAGCCTTTCACTACTGCTTTCCGGATTTACTTGGAGTTTCCCTATATCAGCAGGACATTCCACACTGAAGCTGCACTGTTCCACTGCAGCTCTCTGACATACAAGTCTACTACTACTTAGAATGCAAATGAAATACTAACAAGATCTAAAGGTTATCGGAATACAATATTTTTGGATATTATAGCTGGTTTATATCACTTTTACTTTGGATTAAACAAACATATATTTTGAATATCTAAGCAATAATACTACATAGAAAATGAACCCCGGGAACAGCAAGACCCTAGATTACCGTGTACCAAGTGGCCAGGAATGCTATGAAATTATATACTCAGAGGACCTCAAAACTGGAGCAGCCCAAAAAGGATTTAAAGAAAACATCCTCATCAACAAGCCTGAATTACTTATTGCTGATTATTCTTATAGAGACCAAAAAAAGCGCAAAACCAGTTTATTATTTCATACAGAGCAAAAAGATGCCTGGTAGGAAAACTTTATTAACATTCAAAAAAAGGGAAATGGGAACGGAAGACAGATAATTGTATACGATGGAGAAGACTGTGAAAATACGCTTTATACAAAAAATATATATAATAACGGCACAGTAATGATACAAGGAAGCGAATCCTGCCTGGATTTACTTGAAATACAGTTTAAAACACTGAAACAGAAAAGCTTGGTGAATATAGAACTCGCTAATAGGGAAGAAGAACTAAATGAAACCTCATCAGATATTGTATCAACAGAAAATACAAGGGTATCACAGACAGAGAAACATAATAAAACAGTGAAACACTCAACCATAACTGACAAAGCTCTAAGGGACTTTTTGGCCTCACTAGAAAGAGACTTTGCAGAGTTCCGTGAATCAACAAAAAAGGACCTTGCACAAAAATATCACATAGAATGGGTAAAGCAAGAGCTCATGACCATCAAGCAGGAGCACAAACAGGAAATCCAGGAAATTAGATCACAAATCTCTGATCTAATTATTGACAATGAAAGATTAAAATGTGATCTCAAGAAATCTAAGGAAGAACTGAAACGCCATCAGGAATATCACCCAAGCAACCAATACATAGCTCCACATAGACCAACAACAAACCTTCAAAAGAAAAAAATAGTACATAACCCAGTGACCTTGGGAGAAACACGACAGAAAGAACCACAAGCAGGGACCCAGTCTGCTCAAGAGAAAACACCCAAAGACCAGACACAGCCCCCTGCCAAGCAACAACAGACTACAGCCCAGGTCAGAGCAGAAAACCAAGCAGAGCAGCTGGCCAGTGTACTGGGGGCCACTAAGGAAATCCCTGAGAAACTACTAAAGAATCTTACAAAAAATAAACCAGAAGAGCACACAAGGCAAACCCCTGAAACAGATGTTCTCATATTAATGGACTCAAATGTCAAATACCTAGATGGAAGCGCCTCTTCCCTGGTAAGAAAGTTCTCCAGTACAAATGTGTAAACATGGAAAAAGCAAAAGAGAGAATTCTAAACCCAAATTTTAATAACCCAAAATATATAATCATCCACACTGGCTCAAATTAACTGCAAGAGCCAGGGAAATATATTAATGCAATGGAAGACCTAATAACTATCACAAGAAATAAATTCCCACTAACAAAATTCATCCCTTTTAGCCTATTACCAAGGAGGGACATACACAGTGATATTGTCCAAAACATCAATATGCAACTAAAGACTTTTGCTCAAACCCCAAACATAATAGTGACCCAACACCACAACATTAACTGTACACACCTATATGATCAAGTACATCTGAACAAACGGGGGGTACGTATGTTTGCCAAAAATATAAAAGATACAACACTGGAGCGCAACATACTCACTTCACATTTAGAGAGACCCCCCCCCCCGATAATAACAGGGATAGAACAACTACACATTGGAGTGGGTACTCACATACATGGAATAAAAGTAAAAGATCCTTGATACTCTCAAATGGACAGTACAGAGAGAACCTACAGGCCCCTAACAACAGCCATTACAGTGCCCACTACAAAGACTTACAAAGAAATAGAAGGCAAAATACGCAGGCAGACTCAGAACTTAGGGAAATTCGAGAACTAATCCATGCACTATATGAAAAGCTTTAAAAACAAACCAGGATACCACAAATGAACTGTAAGAGGGAAAACAAACAACAACAAACAGACCTTAATTATCACAGCCTGAAAGCTTAATTAGCACACTATAGACTGAACACAAGATGAACAGTCTCACAATTAGATGCTGGAACATACAAGGACTCACTTCCTCCACCTTTGGAGACAAAATCAGAGATCCTGATTTTCAACAAAATATAAGAAACCGTGATATTATCTTGTTACAGGAGACATGGCAAGATAGAAGTACAGCATCATTTTGCCCTATGGACTATAAAGAGTTAATAATCCCTGCAGCAACAACAAAGAAGAAAGGAGAGAGACTCTCAGGGGGGTTATTAGTGTGGTACAAAGAGAGTCTCCCATTTATCACCCCAGTGAAGAGAGGTGCAACACATCTGTGGATACAAATATCAAAGAACCTTGTACAGACATCTCACAATCTCTACCTCTGTGCCATATAGATTCCACCACGGGAATCACCATATTATGACCCAGAATACTTCAATACACTGCAGGGGGAGATCTCAAACTTTCAAACAAAAGGACAAATTATGCTAATTGGAGACATGAATGCTCGCACAAGCAATGCAAGGGACTGTACCCCCAGTCAAGGAAATAAACATATATTTGGAAAGAGCATGAATTTTGACACCCTGATGGACACTCAGAGAAACAGCTATGATAAAACACACATGGGAAAAAACTCCTTGATGTTTGTAAAAGTTTAAGTCTGTACATTGTAAATGGAAGGGTAACAGGAGACAGGCTGGGAAGTTTTACATTTAACTCATCAAGTGGTAAAAGTGTCATTGGCTATGTGATAACAGACCTGGACATCAGAAAGATCAGTTCCCTGATAGTTAGACCCCAGTCCTGTACAGAATGCCCCCTAATTACCTGTGGTCCCAACAAAGTAAGGGAATCTTTATGAACAGCTTGGAAACTGATGAGATAACTAATCAAATAAATGCTTCATTAATAGAAGCTACAGATATACCCCATATGACACAAATAAAGCAACAAATGATTTAACAACTTTTCTCCATAGAGCAGCAAACAAATCCCTTAAACTGTCAGACAAAAGACACAGGAAAAATAACAATAAAAATGATTGGTTTGATAAAGAATGTGTAAGGAGATTGCCCAGGCGCCTACCAAAAGGAGGCAGGTACTAAACAATCACTAGTTGAAAAACTGATCAGATTAAAAATTAGAAATTTATTATTTAAAGAAATGTATAGCAATGTACACATGTTGAAAGCAGATATTAATCGTTACACATATGTCACTTAAGGTGCTTACGCATAATGTTAAAGGTCTTCATTCCAATGTAAAAAGACGCAAATCCATTAGCATGTATAAATCCCTAGGGGCACACGTTATTTTCATGCAGGAGACACATTTCACCAAGACAGCAACCCCTAAATATTGGGACAGAGCATATCCATTACAGTATCACGCCACTTGTAGTAAGAAAAAGTGTGGTGTCTCTATTCTTATGCACAATAGTATAAATTTCCAGGAAGAAGAGTCTTTTATAGATACACAGGGTAGATACATAATTCTCAGAGGTAAAATTCATGACACCCCAGTGGTAATAGGTAATATCTATGCTCCTAATGAATCTCAGGCCCCTTTCTTGGCTAAACTCAGTAAGTTACTAACGTACTGGAAACAGTATAGGCTAATCATTGGGGGAGATTTTAACACGGTGGTAGACCCCGAAATGGACAGATCAGGGACGAGGTCAGCTTCTCAAACACAGAAATTTAGAAAAGTGCTATATGATTTTTTGTTAGATCACAACCTATTAGATAGCTGGAGAGGTCAAAATGGAAATAATAGGGATTATACCTTTTATTCCTCAGCCCATAAGGTTTATTCACGAATTGACCATATTCTTGTGAGCCAAATATTGGCACCATTAATTATGAAATCAGACATAATAGTTAGCACCTGGTCAGACCATAATGTGGTTTTGACGACACTCTCAGGCTTAATAGAACCGCTTAGAAACAAGAGTTGGCATTTGAACCCTACCCTATTCAAAGATAAATTGTTCTTAGAGTTTTTGAGAAGGGAAATTGGAGTTTTTATTGGCTCTAATCAACAGTCAGTAGAAAATCCTTCATATGTGTGGGGGGCGCTTAAGGCCTTTACAAGAGGCATATTAATTAGAGAATCTAGCTCCAAATTAAAAGCGGCACATGCTTATGGTGAGAGGCTAAAGGAAGAAATTAAGCAATTACACAATCTTCACTGCACCACTCAGAGCGCAAATACACTTAAAAGGCTAAATAGTAAAAGGGAGGAACTGGATAAATTGTTATCTCAGGAAGCATCTAGATCCTTAAAACTTATTGATACACAATATTTCATCCACGCTAACAAGCCTGACAGAATGTTAGCTTGTAGGCTGAAAGATATGACAAGGCTCACAACGGTCCCTCAGTTGCAGAAGCCAGATGGTTCTACCACTAACCATCCTCAAATTATAGCAGATACCTTTGCATCATATTACCAATCATTATATGCACTCCCTCGGGGAGACAGGAATCCCTGACAATTTGAAAACTACCAGGAATTTTTGGGCCATGACGATATGCCTAAGCTTGACGCAGATGATGTAGATGGGCTAAACGCACCTATCACATTAGCTGAAATTAGACAAACAATCAAACATCTAAAAATCAATAAAGCACCATGGATACACTGGTATTTTTTATAAGACATTTCTAGACGAATTAGGCCCCTTATTAGTGAACACCTTTAACCATATGTTAAAAGGGGGATATATCCCGAAAGAATTCGTACTAGCTCGAATTTCAGTAATTCCGAAGCCGGGCAAAAACAAGCAACACTGCAAAAATTATCGGCCTATATCTTTAATTAACCAAGACATAAAGATTTTCTCTAAAATTTTAGCCACCAGACTCAACAAACTAATGCCTAAACTAGTCCATCCGGATCAGGTAGGGTTCATAGCGAACAGGGAGGCCCCGGATAATGTGAGAAAGGTGATTGATTTGATTAATCTTGCGTCGGTTAAAGGGATGCCTTCTCTGTTCCTTTCCTTGGACGCAGAGAAGGCATTCGACCGTATTTACTGGGACTACCTCGATAATGTATTAGATGCATTTGGCATAACGGGAAACTTTAGAAAAGCGATCGCCACAATATACTCTCATCCCTCAGCATTTGTTAAAATTGCGGGGTATAAGTCAGGACCCATTGAAATAGCAAATGGTACTAGACAGGGATGCCCTCTTCCCCCGCTTCTATTTGCCCTGTGTATCGAACCTTTAGCAGCCAGCATCAGACGAAATGTAGATATTACAGGCATACATATAAAGGCAAAAGAAGATAAAATCAGTCTTTTTGCAGATGACATTATTCTTTCGATCACAAAGCCACTTATTTCTCTTCCAGTACTGTATTCCACTATAGATAAGTTTGCAGCAACATCAGGTTATAAAATCAACAATGATAAGTGTGAGGCTATTAGTGTAAATCTATCAGCACACACTAAAAAACTCATGGAGATTAATTTTTCTTTCTCATGGGCTGAGAGGGGAATGAGATATTTAGGAGTGATACTTACAAATAGGACTGAAGATCTGTATCAATTAAACTACACGCCTTTGATATCACAGATTAAAAACTTGCTACAGAAATGGGAAAAGTTGAAAATTTCGCTATATGGCAGAATAATTGGAATTAAAATGACAATTCTCCCAAAAATATTATACCTATTTAGATGCTTACCAGTCTCTGTGCCATCCAAAACACTCACACAACTCCAGAAGTATGTAATTTCGTTTATTTGGCAAGGTAAAAGAGCAAGAACTAATAGACAAACTCTCTGCAGAAGTAGAAGAGGGGGAGGGATGGGATTGACAGATTTTCTAGCATATTACCATGCGGCCCGTGTGGCTCAGACTGCGCTATGGCATAACAAGATTGATAATATTCAGTGGGTACAACTGGAGTCAGATATGGTTGGGGTGGAGCCAATTTATAAACTTCTATGGACTAATAGAACTCATAGGCCTAACATATGGAAAACTTTTGCAGCAGTAGCACACTCCGTCTTGCTATGGGACTCTGTGTCTACTAAATTTAAGCTAATCTCAGATACTTCTAAGGCAATGCCATTAATAACGCTATCTACTACACTTGACGTGGGGCTTCAGAATAAGTGGGCCAATAGGGGGCTGTACAGAATTGCTGACACTTTAAGGGGACAGAACTTTATGGACTTTAACACATATGCTAGCCTTAATGAACAGGATAGACCCAGTTGGTATCAATATCTTCAGTTGAAGGCAAGAGTTTGCGAGGTGATAGGTAACTCATACAAAGGGAGCACCACATACTTAGAACAAATTTGCTTAGCTGGACAGAGAATGAGAGGGACCATTACTGGACTGTATGCCATTTTTAACTCTCCACCAAAGACTCATAAGCTTCCTTTTATGCAAAAGTGGGAAGAAGAATTTCAATTTACTTGGTCTTTAGAAAAATGGAATGATGTTTTGTTTAGGGGACCCTCCTTTTCCATATGCGCTCATTTAAAAGAAAATTACATGAAGACTGCTTTTCGTTGGTATTTTCACCCCTCGAGATTACATAAATTGGAGATAGGTAATAGAAAATGTCTAAGAGGGTGTGATGAGTTAGGTACTTATTCACACATGTGGTGGGACTGCCCACATGTCATTTTATATGTAATACATTTCTAATTTTTAATTGAAAAGATTTTTATTGAATATATGTCATTTTATATGTAATAAATTTCTAATTTTTAATTGAAAAGATTTTTATTGAATTTTTCTTCTTAATTACATAACAAAGTAAATGCAAATGTTACATCAACATAACTTGAAACATATTGAGGTTTATCTCGGCAGGTCAGCATGTCATATAAACATCAATAAATTTTGCCGTACATTTCAGGTCACATTGTAAACCAATACTCATTAAGCAATAAATACTCTCAGAAACTTAGGTTGTTAACTAACAACTCTGGCTTCAGAAAACATAATCCATGGTTCCCAGACAGAAACAAACTGTTCTTCAGTGTCAAGCATGTTAGCTGCATTATTACTCATTTGGTAGTAGTAACCAATTTTATTTAGAATAATCTGAAAATTAGGGATCTCAACTTTCCAATACTGGGCTATTGTTAATATTACTATAGTAAAGATGGTAAAAATAAACTTGTTTTGTGCCCTGTTAAACCCTGGAATAGGCTCATGCAGAAGGGCTTGAGAGGCCCCTGATGATCATACCTGGGGTCAAAGATCCTTTATAAGGCTCCTTCCAGAACGTAAAAACCAGTCTTGAGAAAGGCCTGATACGGGCCGAAACGCGTAGACACTGGTAAGCCTTATTCCTATCTGTTTCACATTGTTATACAATCCACACTATTTGTATTTTCTTTTTTAGGAGGAGATCGTTACACCCCAAACCCTATTAGTCTCACACACTGTTGCGGTGATCACTACAATCAAGTTATGTGGTAGACACTGTCTGACAAGGACAGTGTACATCACTCACTTTGTTTACATTTTTATATACTTTTTTTCCAACACCAACGTGTAAAATTATTTTTCTTTTCTTTTTCACATTTTTCTAAACACCATTTTTTCACCTTTTTTAATTTTTCATTTGAGTTACACTGCTCTCTATTTGGGATTTGCACACAATCCATGCACTGTTTATTCAACATCCACCGCTGTTTTTAATTTGGAGACTACCACTTTTTATTTGGAGACTACCACTTTTTTATACACAGATTTTTTTGAAAAAGAGATTGAGGTTTTAACAACGGACACATTTTTAATTTTTTTTACATATTTTGGATTTATATATTGAAGGTTGACACTGCTTGTTTTTAAGTTATTCAAGGATACTATTTGAAACTCTGAACATTCAGCATCACTTATTGGATTTCACCACCCATCACTATTTTCCTACACAATTTATGGCACATTAGGAACACGATTTCATCAAATAGTAAGGGCGGAAGGATATACCCTCCTCATTTCAACTATACCTTGCACCACATCAGAACTATACCTAAGTTCAGTTTGCCTACATATCTTCTCACCAGTGACCTTACTGATTCTATTGCTGATTGATTTCAAATTGTTGATTGTTTTTATTTGCCTATGTTTTTATTTGCCTATGTTTTTAACTAAAATACTGTTAGGTCTCATGGATCCATGATAATATGTAATATATGTCATTTTATATGTAATAAATTTCTAATTTTTAATCTGATCAGTTTTTCAACTAGTGATTGTTTAGTACCTGCCTCCTTTTGGTAGGCGCCTGGGTGCACCTTTTCCCAGGCTGAGGTACACAGTAGGCGCTTTCTCCACTTGTCACTTTGATAAAGAATGTGCAGCCTTAAGACTTGAGGTGAGAAAATTATGAAACCTTAAATACAGAGAACCACTGCGAGAGGATCTGAGGTGCACATATAACCGTAAACTAAAAGAGTACAAATCCACCCTTAAACACAAGAAAATAAACCACCTAAATAAAACACTTTCCCAATTTCAAGAATCAACAGATAATAATTCCTTTTGGAGCTTGTGGAAAAAAATCACCTCAAAAGTCACTGGGCATATTCCAATCCAAGATGGTGACATATGGACAGATTATTTTCAAACATTATACAAAGATCTAGAACCTAATAAGCTCAGTATGTCACAAAAAGAAACTCGTGAAAAACTGTTAAATTTAGAAAATGTAATAAAGAACTATCAAACTCCTCTAGACTTCCCCTTCACACTACAGGAAGTTGCAGAAGGCATAAGGTCATTAAAACCAAGAAACGCTTGTGGATCTGACCAAATACTAAGAGGACATCCGCAGTGGCCAAAGTCATCATCCAAGGGGCGCTGAAGAAGTCTTCCATCCGATTGAAGTCATCATCCACGGGGTGCTGAAGAGGTCTTCCATCCAATTGAAGTCTTCATCCATGTGCGTCTTCAATCTTTATCCATCCGAAGCGGAGCGGAGCCATCTTCAGACGAGCCGACGCAGAGCCATCTTCTTCCAACGATGACTTCCCGACGAATGACGGTTCCTTTAAGTGACGTCATCGAAGATGGTGTCCCTCGAATTCCGATTGGCTGATAGGATTCTATCAGCCAATCGGAATTAAGGTAGGAAAAATCTGATTGGCTGATTGAATCAGCCAATCAGATTTATGTTCAATCCGATTGGCTGATCCAATCAGCCAATCAGATTGAGCTTGCATTCTATTGGCTGATCGGAACAGCCAATAGAATGCAAGCTCAATCTGATTGGCTGATTCAATCAGCCAATCAGATTTTTCCTACCTTAATTCCGATTGGCTGATAGAATCCTATCAGCCATTCGGAATTCGAGGGATGCCATCTTGGATGACGTCACTTAAAGGAACCGTCATTCATCGGTAAGTCGTCGGTGGAAGAAGATGGCTCCGCGTCAGCTCGTCTGAAGATGGCTCCGCTCTGCTCCGGATGGATGAAGATTGAAGACGCCGCCTGGATGAAGACTTCAATCGGATGGAAGACCTCTTCAGCGCCCCTTGGATGATGACTTCAATCGGATGGAAGACTTCTTCAGCGCCCCTTGGATGATGACTTCGGCTGCTGCGGATGTCCTCTACTGTTCCATCGGTGGTCGGCTGGCTGAAGACGGCTAAAGGTAGGATGATCTTCAGGGGCGTAGTGTTAGGTTTATTTAAGGGGGGTTTGGGTTAGAGTAGGGGTGTGTGGGTGGTGGGTTTTATTGTTGGGGGGGTTGTAATTTTTTTTTACAGGCAAAAGAGCTGATTTATTTGGGGCATGCCCCACAAAAGGCCCTTTTAAGGGCTGGTAAGGTAATAGAGCTGTTAATTTTTTTAATGTAGAATAGGGTAGGGCATTTTTTTTATTTTGGGGGGCTTTGTTATTTTATTAGGGGGCTTAGATTAGGTGTAAGTAGCTTAAAATTGTTGTAATATTTTTTAAATGTTTGTAACTTATTTTTTTATTTTTTTGTACTTTAGTTAGTTTATTTAATTGTATTTAATTGTAGGTATTTGTAGTTAATTAATTTAATTTATTTAATGATAGTGTAGTGTTAGGTTTAATTGTAACTTAGGTTAGGATTTATTTTACAGGTAATTTTGTATTTCTTTTAGCTAGGTATATATTAAATAGTTAATAACTATTTAATAACTATTCTAACTAACTAAAAGAAATACAAAGTTACCTGTAAAATAAATATAAATCCTAAAATAGCTACAATGTAATTATTAATTACATTATAGCTATCTTAGGGTTTATTTTACAGGTAAGTATTTAGTTTTAAATAGGAATAATTTATTTAATGATAGTGTAGTGTTAGGTGTAATTGTAACTTAGGTTAGTTTTTATTTTACAGGTAAATTTCTCTTTATTTTAGCTAGGTAGCTATTAAATAGTTATTAACTGTTTAATAGCTATTCTACCTAGTTAAAATAAATTGAAATTTGCCTGTAAAATAAAAATAAATCCTAAGATAGATACAATATAATTATTATTTATATTGTAGCTATATTAGGGTTTATTTTAAAGGTAAGTATTTAGTTTTAAATAGGATTAATTTAGTAAATAAGAGTTATAATATTTAGATGTATTTAATTAATATTTGTTAGCTGGGTGTTAGGGATAGGGTTAAACTTAGGTTTAGGGTTTAATAATTTTATTATAGTGGCAGCGGTGTAGGGGGGGCAGGATAGGGGTTAATACATTTATTATAGGTTGCGGCAGTATAAGGGGGGCAGAATAGGGGTTAATAAATGTATTATAGGTGGCAACGGTGTAGGGGGGGCAGATTAGGGGTTAATAAGTTTAATATCGGTGGCGGCGGGGTCCGGGAGTGGCGGTTTAGGGGTTAAACAATTTATTTAGTTGCTGCGGGGTCCAGGAACGGCAGGATAGGGGTTAATAAATTTATTATAGGTGGCGGCGGTATAGGGGGGGGCAGGATAGGGGTTAATAGGTATTATGTAGGTGGCGGCGGGGTCCGGGAGCGGCGGTTTAGGGGTTAAACAATTTATTTAGTTGCAGCGGGGTCCGGGATCGGCAGGATAGGGGTTAATAAATTTATTATAGGTGGCGGCAGTGTAGGGGGGGCAGGATAGGGGTTAATAGGTATTATGTAGGTGGCGGCGGGGTCAGGGAGCAGTGGGTTAAGGGGTTAACATATTTATTATAGTTGCTGTGGGGTCCGGGAGCGGCGGTTTAGGGGGGAATAACTTTATTTAGTTGCGACAGTATAGGGGGCAGCAGATTAGGGGTTAATATGTATAAGGTAGGTTGCGGTGGGGTCCGGGAGTGGCGGTTTAGGGGGTAATAAATGTATTTAGTTGCGGCGGTGTAGGGGGGGCATATTAGGGGTGTTTAGACTCGGGGTACATGTTAGGGTGTTATTTGTACACATTTCCCATAGGAATCAATGGGATGTCGGGCAGCAGCGAACATGAGCTTTCACTATGGTCAGACTCCCATTGATTCCTATGGGATCCGCAGCCTCCAGGGCGGCGGATTGAAAATCAGGTATGCTGGGCCGGAAAAGTGCAGAGTGTACCTGCTAGTTTTTTGATAACTAGCAAAAGTAGTCAGATTGTACCGAACTTGTGTTCGGAACATCTGGAGTGACGTAAGAATCGATCTGTGTCGGACTGAATCCGGCGGAAAGAAGCTTACATCACTAAATTCTACTTTTGCCGGTCTGTAGGGCTTGATAACTAAGGCGAATCAGCCTCGCCACAAATACGCTGCGGAATTCCAGCGTATTTGAGGTTGAAGGCTTTATAACTAGGGGCCTATGAATGTGTTTGTGGAGTATCCTGGATCCACTCACGACTACCATATCCTCAGGCACTCATCTGTGTGGCCACAGTTGGAGGCCACAAAGTGGCATCACAGATGGATGAGTGTTCAGTGCTAACGCACAGCATTCATACATGAATTTACAATGGACAGTACAGGATTCGAGGCCCCTTTTAAATGCACTCAGACATATGTGTACTAAATATGTGCCAAAAAGCAAATAAGACTATATGTGTAATAAAACACAAAGGTCTGGGGCGAAGTCATCTACCAAAGCGTGTTCCTATGTAGCTCCTGTCTCCTAAATATAACTTCAAGGGTTAATTCACTATTATACGCTCTGCAACTCAATTGAAAGACCCAGGATCTTCATTATTGTTAAAATTACTTCAGGAGACAGAGAAGTTGCTAGTGGTCGTGCTACCAGCCTATTTTTTTTGGAAACGCCATGTGGTAAGGATCACTATTTCACATATTGGACGCTTTCCCATAGAAGACTCCTTACACCACTGGCTTTGACTGTTGCATATCACCCCACTGGGATTCTGGGTCTAAGAAGCTGTTTTTACTACTGTGTAATTACTCTATATACTATGCTGATCTAACTATTTCATACTACTCACACTACTCACACTAACCACCAGCTATCTATTCAGCCTGTGCAATAAATCCCCAGATAGCCAGCGGAAATGTGTTTGAAGTAATTGCAGCTTAAGAGTTCTGGGAACAGAACATGCAGGGGCTAATAACAAAACCTTAGGAGGGAACTTGGTCTGATACTAACTTTACTTCACCCAAATCCTAAGAGATCAGCTGAAATCAGCCAAGAACCAAGTGGGAAGCATGCCCTAGCCTCTAACAACCTGAATTCCTTGGATACTATGATACTACCCCTGAAAACCATCATGTCATTCCCAGACACTCTGAGTGAGAAATATTCACCTTTGGAAGGAGATCCACTGCACAAGGTCATTGTAAGCCTTAAGTACTTCAAAAATACAAGCCCTAGCTCACTGGAAATGGAGTCCTCCCATGCTGAAAAAACCTTACATCCAGATAGAAGAGCATGCTCAGCAGTTTAAGGGCAGCTGCAACTCAGAAGAGACCACACTGCTCAAGCAGACTTAATGCAGCGGTATGAAAAACCTGAACTCTTTAGAGAAGACATTGCAAAAAGCCAGTGACTTCAAACTAGACTGCAGAGATAACACTGAGAGTGACAGGGGCTTGAAATCCATGGGGACAGTTTTCTATACCGGAGTCAAGACGTTTTATATTCCTTTGCATGGTCCAAAATGTGGATTGCCCCTGATGGGTCTCTTGCGAGACCAGAGACGATCTGGGGTAGGCTAAGACTCAGAAATATATAGTTTAATAACCATCATAGTCCTGCAAGACAAATGCTCTGTTTATGGCTTCTATCTTATTGTTTGCCCTTGTCATTTTGGTTAAACAGTTCACACTTAAGACCTCACTTGTCACTTATTCTGACTGTTTCCCAAATTGTGGTCGTAGTATACTTACAGTATATATATATAGGGGAGCTAATTCAAAGTTTAATATTTATTCACAATTATAAGTATACAACTCATATTGTACATTCAGTAAATGTTAATTATCAATCAATTATTTCAATTATCAGGAATATAAGAGCAGCTGTACTAAGACATAGTCAGGCATACTCATCTTATTAACCATTTCAATGTCCGTTCATTTCCCAAAGAGAGCTAGATGAGTAGCATAACATAGGAGGCACTGTATATCTATTAACTGGTCTTTACCTAGGGATTACAAGCAGATGTAATAATCTGATCTTTCTGTCTTGTTGTCTGCGGCCGAGACAGGAGGACAGACACTTTTCAAATACATATAGCCTTTTGCATATACATATAGCCTTTTGCTCTAGCCATAATCTTGCTAGGTAGATATACTTTACCTGACTCTCACCTAGATTACAAGTTTTGCACTATAGAGGGTATGAAACGAACGCAACAGAAGTTGCGTTATTTCACCCTCCATAGCGATGCCATTACAAGTTTCAGAAAAGCCTCCTTGTGCGTGCGATATGGTGGCGATGAGCTGCATACTGCACAAAATCCAAGGGCTGCTTTGACGTGCTCATGCACGCTTTCCCTATATACTAACACCTGTAGCGCGGAATGGTATTGCCGTAACGCAATGCCATTGTCTATGGGGAAGTCTAAACACCCCTAATCTGCCACCCTCCGAAATTGCCAATACTAATAAAAGTTATTAACCCCTAATCTGCCGCTCCCAACATCGCCGCCACTAAAAAAAGCAATAACCCCTATTCTGCCACTACCCGACATCCCCGCCACTATAATAAAGTTATTAACCCCTATTCCCCCGCACCCCAACATCGCTGACACTATCATAAAGCTATTAACCCATATTCCGCTGCTCCCCGACACCACCGCCAATAACTAAAGTTATTAACCCCTAAACCTCTGGCCTCCCACATCACCGCCACTAAATAAACCTATTAACCCCTAAACCGCCAGCCGCCCACATCGCAAAAAACTAAATTAAATTATTAACCCATAAACCTATCACCTCCTAACTTTATATTAAAATTACAATATCCCTATCTTAAAATAAATAAAACCTGTGAAATTAAAAAAACTAAGTTTAAACTAACAATTAACATAACTATTATACTAAACTATTATACTAAAATTAAAATAACTACCAATTAAAAAACTAAATTACACATTAAAAAAAAACTAAAAAAAAAAATTTAAATCTAAAATTACAAAAAATAAAAAATACTAAATTACAAAAAATAACAAACAAAATTATCCAAAATAAAAACAATTACACCTATTCTAATAGCCCTATAAAAAAAAAATACCCCCCCAAAATAAAAAAACCCTAGCCTACAATAAACTACCAATAGCCCTTAAAAGGACCTTTTGTAGGGCATTGCCCTAAAGAAATCAGCTCTTTTACCTGAAAAAAATAAATACCAAGACCCCCCAATAGTAAAACCCACCACCCAACCAACGCCCCAAAATAAAAAAACCTAGCTCTTACAAAATCCTAAGCTACCCATTGCCCTGAAAAGGGCATTTGTATGGGCATTGCCCTTAAAAGGGCATTAAGCTATTTTGCCTTGCCCTAAAAAGGGCATTTAGCTCTTTTATAAAAGCCCAAACCCTAATCTAAAAATAAAACACACCCAAAAAAGTAAAAAAAACCCTAACACTAACCCACGATGATCCACTTACAGTTTCTGAAGTCCAGACATCCAGACAGCGAAGTCTTCATCCAGGCGGCGAGGTCTTCATCCATCCAGGTGACGTCTTCTATCTTCATCCAGGCGGCATCTTCTATCTTCATCCCGGCGGCATCTTCTATCTTCATCCCGTGGTGCGGGTCCATCCTTTAAGACATCCAGCGCTGACTGTAACGCAATGCCATTGTCTATGGGGAAGTCTAAACACCCCTAATCTGCCACCCTCCGAAATTGCCAATACTAATAAAAGTTATTAACCCCTAATCTGCCGCTCCCAACATCGCCGCCACTAAAAAAAGCAATAACCCCTATTCTGCCACTACCCGACATCCCCGCCACTATAATAAAATTATTAACCCCTATTCCCCCGCACCCCAACATCGCTGACACTATCATAAAGCTATTAACCCATATTCCGCTGCTCCCCGACACCACCGCCAATAACTAAAGTTATTAACCCCTAAACCTCTGGCCTCCCACATCACCGCCACTAAATAAACCTATTAACCCCTAAACCGCCAGCCGCCCACATCGCAAAAAACTAAATTAAATTATTAACCCATAAACCTATCACCTCCTAACTTTATATTAAAATTACAATATCCCTATCTTAAAATAAATAAAACCTGTGAAATTAAAAAAACTAAGTTTAAACTAACAATTAACATAACTATTATACTAAACTATTATACTAAAATTAAAATAACTACCAATTAAAAAACTAAATTACACATTAAAAAAAAACTAAAAAAAAAAATTTAAATCTAAAATTACAAAAAATAAAAAATACTAAATTACAAAAAATAACAAACAAAATTATCCAAAATAAAAACAATTACACCTATTCTAATAGCCCTATAAAAAAAAAATACCCCCCCAAAATAAAAAAACCCTAGCCTACAATAAACTACCAATAGCCCTTAAAAGGACCTTTTGTAGGGCATTGCCCTAAAGAAATCAGCTCTTTTACCTGAAAAAAATAAATACCAAGACCCCCCAATAGTAAAACCCACCACCCAACCAACGCCCCAAAATAAAAAAACCTAGCTCTTACAAAATCCTAAGCTACCCATTGCCCTGAAAAGGGCATTTGTATGGGCATTGCCCTTAAAAGGGCATTAAGCTATTTTGCCTTGCCCTTAAAAGGGCATTTAGCTCTTTTATAAAAGCCCAAACCCTAATCTAAAAATAAAACCCACCCAAAAAAGTAAAAAAAACCCTAACACTAACCCCCGATGATCCACTTACAGTTTCTGAAGTCCAGACATCCAGACAGCGAAGTCTTCATCCAGGCGGCGAGGTCTTCATCCATCCAGGTGACGTCTTCTATCTTCATCCAGGCGGCATCTTCTATCTTCATCCCGGCGGCATCTTCTATCTTCATCCCGTGGTGCGGGTCCATCCTTTAAGACATCCAGCGCTGACTGTCCTCTTCATATGGTCGCCGTGGTACACTAAATCTTCAATGCAAGGGAGCCTTTTCAAAATGGCGTCCCTTGCATTCCTATTGGCTGATTTCTTTTTTGAAATTCAAATCAGCCAATAAGATGAGAACTACTGAAATCCTATTGGCTGTTCAAATCAGCCAGTAGGATGAGAGCTACTGAAATTCTATTGGCTATTCAAAGACCTCGCTGCCTGGATGAAGACCTCGCCGCCTGGATGAAGACTTCTCGCCGCCTGGATGTCCGGACTTCAGAAACAGTGGATCGTCGGGAGTTAGTGTTAGTTTTTTTTTTTACTTTTTTGGGTGTCTTTTTTTTTTAAATTAGAGTTTGTTTGTTTTTTTAAAAGAGTTAAATGCCCTTTTAAGGGCAATGCAAAAGAGCTGAATGCCCTTTTAAGGGCAATGCCCATACAAATTTATTTAGTAATTTTTTTCAGGTAAAAGAGCTGATTTCTTTAGGGCAATGCCCTACAAAAGGACCTTTTAAGAGATATTGGTAGTTTATTGTAGGGTAGGGTTTTTTATTTTGGGGGGGCTTTTTTATTTTTATAGGGCTATTAGATTAGGTGTAATTGTTTTTATTTGGGATAATTTAATTTGTTATTTTTTGTAAATTATTATTTTTAATTTTTTTTGTAATTTTAGATTTAATTTTTTTTTAATTTTAGTATAATAGTTGTTAGGTTAATTGTTAGTTTAAACTTAGTTTTTTTTAATTTCACAGGTAAGTTTTTAAGATAGGGATATTGTAATTTTAATTTAAAGTTAGGGGGTTGTTAGGGGTTGATAGTTTAATTTAGATTTTTTGCGATGTGGAGGGCTGGTGGTTTAGGGGTTAATAGGTTTATTTAGTGGCAGTGATGTGGGAGGCCAGAGGTTTAGGGGTTAATAACTTTATTTAGTGGTGGCGATGTCGGTACCCAATATGGCGGCAAATAGGTAGAGGGGGGAGGGTTATTGATATGTATGGGGGGATCAGGGAGGTTGGGGGTTAAGGGGGGGATCCATCACTGCAGACTGAATATATATATATATATATATATATATATATATATATATATATATATATATATATATATATATATTTTTAAATAAATTAATAAATGCTTTTTATTTTAGTACTGGCAGACTTTCTGCCAGTTCTTAAGATGGTGGTGACAATTGTGAGGTGGGGGAGGGAAGAGAGCTGTTTGAGGGGGTCAGGGAGGGATCAGGGGGTGGGATGTGTCAGGTGGGAGGCTGATCTCTACACTAAAGCTAAAATTAACCCTGCAAGCTACCTAATTAACCCCTTAACTGCTGGGCATAATACAAGTGTGGTGTGCAGCAGCATTTAGCGGCCTTCTTATTACCAAAAAGCAATCCCAAAGCCATATATGTCTGTTATTTCTGAACAACGGGGATCCCAGAGAAGCATTTACAACCATGTGTGCCATAATTGCCCAAACTGTTTGTAAATAATTTCAGTGAGAAACCTAAAATTTTGAAAAATTTAACATTTTTTTTTTTATTTGATCGCATTTGATGGTGAAATAGTTGCATGAAATATACCAAAATGGGCCTAGATCAATACTTTGGGTTGTCTACTACACTACAATAAATCTAAAATTAACCCTACAACCTCCCTAATTAACTCCTTCACTGCTGGGCATAATACACATGTGGTGCGCAGAGGCATTTAGCAGCCTTCTAATTACTAAAAAGCAACGCCAAAGCCATAAATGTCTGCTATTTCTGAACAAAGGGGATCCCAGAGAAGCATTTACAACCATTTGTGCCATAATTGCACAAACTGTAAATAATTTCAGTGAGAAACCTAAAGTTTGTGAAAAAGTTTGTGAAAAAGTGAACGATTTTTTAATTTGATCGCATTTGGCGGTGAAATGGTGGCATGAAATATACCAAAATGGGCCTAGATCAATACTTTAGGTTGTCTTCTAAAAAAAAATATATACATGTCAAGGGATATTCAGGGATTCTTGACAGATATCAGTGATCCAATGTAACTATCGCTAATTTTGTAAAAAAAAAAATGTTTGGAAATAGCAAAGTGCTACTTGTATTTATTGCCCTATAATAAATAATATAATAAAGCAAAGAACATGTAAACATTGGGTATTTCTAAACCATCAAAACCAGCTGGTTTTTACCGCCCTCTGGTATTTGGAGTCAGTCAGGAAAGGGTCTAACGCTCACTTTACAGCCGCGACTTTTCCATACCGCAGATCCCCCTACGCCATTTGCGTATCCTATCTTTTCAATGGGATCTTTCTAACGCCGGTATTTAGAGTCTTGGCTGAAGTGAGCGTTAGAAATCTAACGACAAAACTCCAGCCGCAGAAAAAAGTCAGTAGTTAAGAGCTTTCTGGGCTAACGCCGGTTCATAAAGCTCTTAACTACTGTGCTCTAAAGTACACTAACACCCATAAACTACCTATGTACCCCTAAACCGAGGCCCCCCCACATCGCCGCCACTCTATTAAATTTTTTAACCCCTAATCTGCCGCTCTGTACACCGCCGCCAGCTAAATTATCCCTATGTACCCCTAATCTGCTGCCCCTAATACCGCCGACACCTATTTTATATTTATTAACTCCTAATCTGCCCCCCCCCCAACGTCGCCGCCACCTACCTACACTTATTAACCCCTAATCTGCCGAGCGGACTGCACCGCTACTATAATAAAGTTATTAACCCCTAATCCGCCTCACTCCCGCCTCAATAACCCTATAATAAATAGTATTAACCACTAATCTGCCCTCCCTAACATCGCCGACACCTAACTTCAAACATTAACCCCTAATCTGCCGACCGGAGCAGCCAATAGAATGCGAGCTCAATCTGATTGGCTGATTGGATCAGCCAATCGGATTGAACTTGATTCTGATTGGCTGATTCCATCAGCCAATCAGAATTTTCCTACCTTAATTCCGATTGGCTGATAAAATCCTATCAGCCAATCGGAATTCGAAGGACGCCATCTTGGATGACGTCCCTTAAAGGAACCTTCATTCTTCAGTTGGACGTCAGAAGAAGAAGATGGATCCGCGCTGAAGGTCTTCAAGATGGAGCCGTTCCTCATCGGATGAAGATAGAAGATGCCGCTTGGATCAAGATGGTTGCCGGTCCGGATCTCCTCTTCTTCACGGATAGGATGAAGACTTTGGAGCCTCTTCTGGACCTCTTCAGCCACCGCTTGATAGAAGATTTCAGCAGGATTATGGATCGCCAGCCCCCGCTTGGGCTTGGATGAAGATTTCGGAGCCTGGAGCGATCGGTGAACCTGGCATGGTGAAGATAAGGTAGGAAGATCTTCAGGGGCTTAGTGTTAGGTTTATTTAAGGGGGGTTTGGGTTAGATTAGGGGTATGTGGGTGGTGGGTTGTAATGTTGGGGGGGGTATTGTATGTTTTTATTTACAGGCAAAAGAGCTGAATTATTTGGGGCATGCCCCGCAAATGGCCCTTTTCAGGGCTGGTAAGGTAAAAGAGCTTTGAACTTTTTTAATTTAGAATAGGGTAGGGCATTTTTTTTATTTTGGGGGTCTTTGTTATTTTATTAGGGGGCTTAGAGTAGGTGTAATTAGTTTAAAATTGTTGTAATATTTTTCTAATGTTTGTAAATATTTTTTTATTTTTTGTAACTTAGTTCTTTTTTATTTTTTGTACTTTAGTTAGTTTATTTAATTGTAGTTATTTGTAGGTATTTTATTTAATTAATTTATTGATAGTGTAGTGTTAGGTTTAATTGTAACTTAGGTTAGGATTTATTTTACAGGTAATTTTGTAATTATTTTAACTAGGTAACTATTAAATAGTTATTAACTATTTAATAGCTATTGTACCTGGTTAAAATAAATACAAATTTGCCTGTAAAATAAATATTAATCCTAAAATAGCTACAATATAATTATAATTTATATTGTAGCTATATTAGGGTTTATTTTACAGGTAAGTATTTAGCTTTAAATAGGAATAATTTATTTAATAAGAGTTAATTTATTTCGTTAGATAAAAATTATATTTAATTTAGGGGGGTGTTAGGGTTAGCTTTAGCTTTAGGGGTTAAAAAATTTATTAGAATAGCGGTGAGCTCCTGTCGGCAGATTAGGGGTTAATGCTTGAAGTTAGGTGTCAGCGATGTTAGGGAGGGCAGATTAGGGGTTAATACATTTATTATAGGGTTATTGAGGCGGGAGTGAGGCGGATTAGGGGTTAATACATTTATTATAGTAGCGGTGCGGTTCGGTCGGCAGATTAGGGGTTAATTATTGTCGGTAGGTGGAGCCGACGTTGTGGGGGGCAGATTAGGGGTTAATAAATATAATATAGGGGTCGGCGGTGTTAGGGGCAGCAGATTAGGGGTACATAGGTATAATGTAGGTAGCGGCGGTTTACGGAGCGGCAGATTAGGGGTTAAAAAAAATATGCAGGTGTCAGCGATAGCGGGGTCGGCAGATTAGGGGTTAATAAGTGTAAGGTTAGGGGTGTTTAGACTCGGGGTACATGTTAGGGTGTTAGGTGCAGACTTAGGAAGTGTTTCCCCATAGAAAACAATGGGGCTGCGTTAGGAGCTGAACGCTGCTTTTTTGCAGGTGTTAGGTTTTTTTTCAGCTCAAACAGACCCATTGTTTTCTATGGGGGAATCGTGCACAAGCACGTTTTTGAAGCTGGCCGCGTCCGCAAGCACCGCTGGTATCGAGAGTTGCAGTGGCGTTAAATATGCTCTACGATCCCTTTTTTGGAGCCTAACGCAGCCCTTCTGTGAACTCTAAATACCAGCGGTATTTAAAAGGTGCGGGCGAGAAAAAGCACGCGTAGCTAACGCACCCCTTTGGCCGCAGAACTCTAAATCTAGCCGTAAATGAGTAAGAGGAAAATTACAGCTAAACACAAACACCGCAGAAATGTACAAATAGCCCTAGTCCCAAACGGTCAGGAAACGGAATAGTGCTGTGGTCACTAAGGGGTGTTTAATATTTGCATTTTTTCAGCTTATTTTTTAGTCCAGTTTCTTCTGTTCATGTACAGAACTGCTCTAGTCTTTAAAGGCAGCCTCAAGTATGCTCTCAATAATAATAACAAAACTACATGTAACTGATGTTGGTGATAATGGCATTAATAAGACATAACAATATGTTATAGGTAAACAGCAATGTATAGCAAATTTCATTCAAAGCATTTTTATAAATATACTTTTATTTACAAAAATATGTGTTTGAAAATTGATCATGTTTTATGATAACATTTCTTATTCACCAGTTGCTATGAGAATAATACATTTGACATAATGTGCAAGCATCTGCCACTTCTGCATGCTAATATGCACATTTTAAATTTACTTTTTGGTTCATTTAAAATAGGTTTTATTATTTTATAATATTTATTTATTTATTTTTACTTTGTTCATCTGAAACTGAAAAAAAAGATTAAATGCAACATACATAAAAAAGTTTTACCAGTTTTTAACAAAGTGATGTAAAAGTATAAAACTTTATTCACAAATGGATTATTTATTTATTCGTTTATTTATTATTTACGTTTCTGCTGGCTTCAAAATATTTAGGCTGGAAACTGAAGAGTGAACTCTTGCAGAAGGTATATTGTAGGTCAGGGAAATACAATAAAGCTGATAATAACAGAAATGACAGGTATTAATGTAGGAATGGAACAAAGAAGGGGCAATAAATGAAATGGCAAAAAATGTCCTTATTTTGTTACATAAATAACAAATAAAACAATTTCTTGTTTTTTGGGTTTTTTTTCCAATAACAAAGAAAGAAGCAAAGATTTGTAACTCATCAGCAGATAATAAAAGAGAATCCTGCAGGGATTTGTCTAGGAGGATAAAAGCGAAAAAAACACAAATCCTGCCAGATCCTGAGATCCTCTTTTTTCCTGGGGTATGTGGACTCTAGAGACCAACAGCTCAGACTATAATCATAAAGAGTAACAAACTATACATAAAGCTGTAAAATGTTTACTCCTTTGTTGCAACAATTTATGACAGCATCTTGATTTGAACACTACACAAATTAAAAGACTTTAGCCTCATAAAAGTGAAGGGGAAATTTATTGCCACGTCATTGACAATTTACTTTACTCTGGAGATTTTTATGCTTTTGTAGTGTGTACACTGGTAAACTCACAGCCTTTCAAAAAAAAATATTTACTTCTTAACATAACTTTATTATGATTTTTAAAATCTTTCCTGCATTTTTTTTTAGATGGGGTGTATTTTGGGCATTGGCCTGTGCTTAGGGCAAATGATTTGGAGAGACCGTTCAATGGTGTTATACCGTCTCACAGGGCCGGTGCTAGTTCTTATGGCTACATAGGCTGACACATTTTGCTCCCCCCCCCCCCCCCCCCCCGATGAAATTATATACGCTGCCATTGCTACTCCTTAACAAAATGGTGATTTGTTAAGAATACATCTTGATAAATTTTGCCATAAGTATACATTTTCCAAAACCTACAATAGATCACATTTGCTGGCAAGTTTTAGCCAGGGGACCAGTACAACTCAGTGTTATTTTGCACAAGTCTCACTGTATGGTCATGATAACGAACATTATACACTTATAAACACAACACTCTGCACTATATGATAATGCTAGGCATACAGTGAGGGGAAAAATTATTTGATCCCCTGCTGATTTTGTACGTTTGCCCACTGACGAAGAAATGATCAGTCTATAATTTTAATGGTTGGTTTATTTGAACAGTGAGAGACAGAAGAACAACAATAAAATCCAGAAAAACATATTTTAAAAAAAGTTATAAATTAATTTGCATTTTCATGAGCGAAATACGTATTTGATCCCCTATTATTAAGCGAGATTTCTGGCTCCCAGAAGTCTTTTATACAGGTAACGAGCTGAGATTAGGAGCACTCTCTTAAATACACATGCTGCACTGTACCTATACAGTAATAACATATATGCTGCACTGTATAATAATGTTTAGGGTTCATGCACTAAAATAAAGAACAGGCATGCCCTGTATAATGATGATGGGTGCCTATACTCTGATGGTGAGATAATGATGCCGAACATTTATACACTGAAAATGAACACACTGCACTGTATAATTATACCACGGGGCCGATTTACACAACACTCAAACACATACACACACCTCCGATAGTAGGGTTACCACCTTTAGTTCAGGTAAAACCTGAATAATCTTGCTGCATGCACATAACAACACATATATTTGCACTTAGACATTCACACTCACACACTCTTTCTCACACACATGCACTCACTTTGTCACACACACTCTCACACTTTCTCTCACACACACAAATACATACAAGACAATAACACAGACATTCTCTCTCACAAACACAGAAACTCACACAAACACAAACTCACACACAACCCCTAGGACCAGGGCACACAGTCTACAAGACCAAAGTGGCATGCAATGACAAATTACAGTAGACAGCAGGGTACCAGGGCCCACATACAATCAGATCCAAAACCAAATATCTATTCAGGTCAGTTCCCTTTGTCACCAAGCAGATCACCAACAGAGAAATGTTCGAAAATTTGCTTTAAATGTATTTTTCAGGAAAGTCTTAAGGCTTTGACGCACTGCAAGCGGAGCGATGCGCAGCGTGTAGATGCTAGCTACTTTTAAGAGCACTCTGCAGTACTGAAAAGGTGAAAGGAATTCAACTTACCATTCGGGGGTGTCTGAATTTTTCACAAAGGAGGGACCATACAATCAGAAGTTAAAATTACTTCACCATGAATATTTGTTTTAAATCTAATAATACTTTATACATAAGTTTATTTAAGCTATATTTTATAATATGGGGCTTGTTTCATACTGAGAAATATTGTCAAATTAATATTACTGGGTTACAAAAAAAATCATGAGGTTAAACTGTGTTTAAAAGGAAAATGCTAACCATTTATTCTAATGGAAGAAGAAAAAAATCAGAAATGAATTTACCATATTGTAAATACACTAAAAAAAGAAAAGTAAATCTGTCCAGGACTAAAATTTGTGATTGTATCTATAGTACTTTTACCTTGTACATTTGCTGCAAATAAATGTATATGCACATCCTTAATTGTTAGAAAGAATAACGGCTAGATTTAGAGTTGGGCGGTAGCCATCAAAACCAGCGTTAGAGGATCCTAACGCTGGTTATGGCCGCCCGCTGGTATTTGGAGTCAGTCAGGAAAGGGTCTAACGCTCACTTTGCAGCCGTGACTTTTCCATACCGCAGATCCCCCTACGCCATTTGCGTATCCTATCTTTTCAATGGGATCTTTCTAACGCTGGTATTTAGAGTCTTGGCTGAAGTGAGCGTTAGAATTCTAACGACAAAACTCCAGCCGCAGAAAAAAGTCAGTAGTTAAGAGCTTTCTGGGCTAACGCCGGTTTATAAAGCTCTTAACTACTGTGCTCTAAAGTACACTAACACCCATAAACTACCTATGTACCCCTAAACTGAGGCCCCCCCACATCGCCGCCACTCTATTAAAATTTTTAACCCCTAATCTGCCGACCACACACCGCCACCACCTACGTTATCCCTATAAAACCCTAATCTGCTGCCCCTAACATCGCCGACACCTACATAATATTTATTAACCCCTAATCTTCCGCCCCCAACGTCGCCGCTACCTACCTACACTTATTAACCCCTAATCTGCCAACCGGACCGCACCGCTACTATAATAAATGTATTATAGGGTTGCTGTATTGATTCTCTGTTAAAGTAAGATTGTCTGTTTAAGTATTATAGTTAGCTAACAAAGCTAATTCATAAATATTTTGCTTTGCAAGGGTTGCATTTTATAAAACAAAATAACTGTTGGTTTGTATCTAAATATTTTTTTTTTTTTTTTTTCTTCTTGTTTCCTGTGTGGGTAATTAGGGGTGGGATTTTTTTCAGCTGTTTGGGCCTAGCTAGATTATAAATTTAGCACATTTACTCTGGGAGCTTGCTCTTTAAGGGTTGCTGTATTGATTCTCTGTTAAAGTAAGATTGTCTGTTTAAGTATTATAGTTAGCTAACAAAGCTAATTCATAAATATTTTGCTTTGCAAGGGTTGCATTTTATAAAACAAAATAACTGTTGGTTTGTATCTAAATATTTTTTTTTTTTTTTTCTTGTTTCCTGTGTGGGTAATTAGGGGTGGGATTTTTTTCAGCTTTTTGGGCCTAGCTAGATTATAAATTTAGCACATTTACTCTGGGAGCTTGCTCTTTAAGGGTTGCTGTATTGATTCTCTGTTAAAGTAAGATTGTCTGTTTAAGTATTATAGTTAGCTAACAAAGCTAATTCATAAATATTTTGCTTTGCAAGGGTTGCATTTTATAAAACAAAATAACTGTTTGTATCTAAATATTTTTTTTTTTTTTCTTGTTTCCTGTGTGGGTAATTAGGGGTGGATTTTTTTCAGCTTTTTGGGCCTAGCTAGATTATAAATTTAGCACATTTACTCTGGGAGCTTGCTCTTTAAGGGTTGCTGTATTGATTCTCTGTTAAAGTAAGATTGTCTGTTTAAGTATTATAGTTAGCTAACAAAGCTAATTCATAAATATTTTGCTTTGCAAGGGTTGCATTTTATAAAACAAAATAACTGTTGGTTTGTATCTAAATATTTTTTTTTTTTTTCTTGTTTCCTGTGTGGGTAATTAGGGGTGGGATTTTTTTCAGCTTTTTGGGCCTAGCTAGATTATAAATTTAGCACATTTACTCTGGGAGCTTGCTCTTTAAGGGTTGCTGTATTGATTCTCTGTTAAAGTAAGATTGTCTGTTTAAGTATTATAGTTAGCTAACAAAGCTAATTCATAAATATTTTGCTTTGCAAGGGTTGCATTTTATAAAACAAAATAACTGTTGGTTTGTATCTAAATATTTTTATTTTTTTTTCTTGTTTCCTGTGTGGGTAATTAGGGGTGGGATTTTTTTCAGCTTTTTGGGCCTAGCTAGATTATAAATTTAGCACATTTACTCTGGGAGCTTGCTCTTTAAGGGTTGCTGTATTGATTCTCTGTTAAAGTAAGATTGTCTGTTTAAGTATTATAGTTAGCTAACAAAGCTAATTCATAAATATTTTGCTTTGCAAGGGTTGCATTTTATAAAACAAAATAACTGTTGGTTTGTATCTAAATATTTTTATTTTTTTTTCTTGTTTCCTGTGTGGGTAATTAGGGGTGGGATTTTTTTCAGCTTTTTGGGCCTAGCTAGATTATAAATTTAGCACATTTACTCTGGGAGCTTGCTCTTTAAGGGTTGCTGTATTGATTCTCTGTTAAAGTAAGATTGTCTGTTTAAGTATTATAGTTAGCTAACAAAGCTAATTCATAAATATTTTGCTTTGCAAGGGTTGCATTTTATAAAACAAAATAACTGTTGGTTTGTATCTAAATATTTTTATTTTTTTTTCTTGTTTCCTGTGTGGGTAATTAGGGGTGGGATTTTTTTCAGCTTTTTGGGCCTAGCTAGATTATAAATTTAGCACATTTACTCTGGGAGCTTGCTCTTTAAGGGTTGCTGTATTGATTCTCTGTTAAAGTAAGATTGTCTGTTTAAGTATTATAGTTAGCTAACAAAGCTAATTCATAAATATTTTGCTTTGCAAGGGTTGCATTTTATAAAACAAAATAACTGTTGGTTTGTATCTAAATATTTTTATTTTTTTTTCTTGTTTCCTGTGTGGGTAATTAGGGGTGGGATTTTTTTCAGCTTTTTGGGCCTAGCTAGATTATAAATTTAGCACATTTACTCTGGGAGCTTGCTCTTTAAGGGTTGCTGTATTGATTCTCTGTTAAAGTAAGATTGTCTGTTTAAGTATTATAGTTAGCTAACAAAGCTAATTCATAAATATTTTGCTTTGCAAGGGTTGCATTTTATAAAACAAAATAACTGTTGGTTTGTATCTAAATATTTTTATTTTTTTTTCTTGTTTCCTGTGTGGGTAATTAGGGGTGGGATTTTTTTCAGCTTTTTGGGCCTAGCTAGATTATAAATTTAGCACATTTACTCTGGGAGCTTGCTCTTTAAGGGTTGCTGTATTGATTCTCTGTTAAAGTAAGATTGTCTGTTTAAGTATTATAGTTAGCTAACAAAGCTAATTCATAAATATTTTGCTTTGCAAGGGTTGCATTTTATAAAACAAAATAACTGTTGGTTTGTATCTAAATATTTTTATTTTTTTTTCTTGTTTCCTGTGTGGGTAATTAGGGGTGGGATTTTTTTCAGCTTTTTGGGCCTAGCTAGATTATAAATTTAGCACATTTACTCTGGGAGCTTGCTCTTTAAGGGTTGCTGTATTGATTCTCTGTTAAAGTAAGATTGTCTGTTTAAGTATTATAGTTAGCTAACAAAGCTAATTCATAAATATTTTGCTTTGCAAGGGTTGCATTTTATAAAACAAAATAACTGTTTGTATCTAAATATTTTTTTTTTTTTTCTTGTTTCCTGTGTGGGTAATTAGGGGTGGGATTTTTTTCAGCTTTTTGGGCCTAGCTAGATTATAAATTTAGCACATTTACTCTGGGAGCTTGCTCTTTAAGGGTTGCTGTATTGATTCTCTGTTAAAGTAAGATTGTCTAAGTATTATAGTTAGCTAACAAAGCTAATTCATAAATATTTTGCTTTGCAAGGGTTGCATTTTATAAAACAAAATAACTGTTGGTTTGTATCTAAATATTTTTATTTTTTTTTCTTGTTTCCTGTGTGGGTAATTAGGGGTGGGATTTTTTTCAGCTTTTTGGGCCTAGCTAGATTATAAATTTAGCACATTTACTCTGGGAGCTTGCTCTTTAAGGGTTGCTGTATTGATTCTCTGTTAAAGTAAGATTGTCTGTTTAAGTATTATAGTTAGCTAACAAAGCTAATTCATAAATATTTTGCTTTGCAAGGGTTGCATTTTATAAAACAAAATAACTGTTGGTTTGTATCTAAATATTTTTTTTTTTTTTTCTTGTTTCCTGTGTGGGTAATTAGGGGTGGGATTTTTTTCAGCTTTTTGGGCCTAGCTAGATTATAAATTTAGCACATTTACTCTGGGAGCTTGCTCTTTAAGGGTTGCTGTATTGATTCTCTGTTAAAGTAAGATTGTCTGTTTAAGTATTATAGTTAGCTAACAAAGCTAATTCATAAATATTTTGCTTTGCAAGGGTTGCATTTTATAAAACAAAATAACTGTTTGTATCTAAATATTTTTTTTTTTTTTCTTGTTTCCTGTGTGGGTAATTAGGGGTGGGATTTTTTTCAGCTTTTTGGGCCTAGCTAGATTATAAATTTAGCACATTTACTCTGGGAGCTTGCTCTTTAAGGGTTGCTGTATTGATTCTCTGTTAAAGTAAGATTGTCTGTTTAAGTATTATAGTTAGCTAACAAAGCTAATTCATAAATATTTTGCTTTGCAAGGGTTGCATTTTATAAAACAAAATAACTGTTGGTTTGTATCTAAATATTTTTATTTTTTTTTCTTGTTTCCTGTGTGGGTAATTAGGGGTGGGATTTTTTTCAGCTTTTTGGGCCTAGCTAGATTATAAATTTAGCACATTTACTCTGGGAGCTTGCTCTTTAAGGGTTGCTGTATTGATTCTCTGTTAAAGTAAGATTGTCTGTTTAAGTATTATAGTTAGCTAACAAAGCTAATTCATAAATATTTTGCTTTGCAAGGGTTGCATTTTATAAAACAAAATAACTGTTGGTTTGTATCTAAATATTTTTATTTTTTTTTCTTGTTTCCTGTGTGGGTAATTAGGGGTGGGATTTTTTTTCAGCTTTTTGGGCCTAGCTAGATTATAAATTTAGCACATTTACTCTGGGAGCTTGCTCTTTAAGGGTTGCTGTATTGATTCTCTGTTAAAGTAAGATTGTCTGTTTAAGTATTATAGTTAGCTAACAAAGCTAATTCATAAATATTTTGCTTTGCAAGGGTTGCATTTTATAAAACAAAATAACTGTTGGTTTGTATCTAAATATTTTTATTTTTTTTTCTTGTTTCCTGTGTGGGTAATTAGGGGTGGGATTTTTTTCAGCTTTTTGGGCCTAGCTAGATTATAAATTTAGCACATTTACTCTGGGAGCTTGCTCTTTAAGGGTTGCTGTATTGATTCTCTGTTAAAGTAAGATTGTCTGTTTAAGTATTATAGTTAGCTAACAAAGCTAATTCATAAATATTTTGCTTTGCAAGGGTTGCATTTTATAAAACAAAATAACTGTTGGTTTGTATCTAAATATTTTTATTTTTTTTTCTTGTTTCCTGTGTGGGTAATTAGGGGTGGGATTTTTTTCAGCTTTTTGGGCCTAGCTAGATTATAAATTTAGCACATTTAATCTGGGAGCTTGCTCTTTAAGGGTTGCTGTATTGATTCTCTGTTAAAGTAAGATTGTCTGTTTAAGTATTATAGTTAGCTAACAAAGCTAATTCATAAATATTTTGCTTTGCAAGGGTTGCATTTTATAAAACAAAATAACTGTTGGTTTGTATCTAAATATTTTTATTTTTTTTTCTTGTTTCCTGTGTGGGTAATTAGGGGTGGGATTTTTTTCAGCTTTTTGGGCCTAGCTAGATTATAAATTTAGCACATTTACTCTGGGAGCTTGCTCTTTAAGGGTTGCTGTATTGATTCTCTGTTAAAGTAAGATTGTCTGTTTAAGTATTATAGTTAGCTAACAAAGCTAATTCATAAATATTTTGCTTTGCAAGGGTTGCATTTTATAAAACAAAATAACTGTTGGTTTGTATCTAAATATTTTTATTTTTTTTTCTTGTTTCCTGTGTGGGTAATTAGGGGTGGGATTTTTTTCAGCTTTTTGGGCCTAGCTAGATTATAAATTTAGCACATTTACTCTGGGAGCTTGCTCTTTAAGGGTTGCTGTATTGATTCTCTGTTAAAGTAAGATTGTCTGTTTAAGTATTATAGTTAGCTAACAAAGCTAATTCATAAATATTTTGCTTTGCAAGGGTTGCATTTTATAAAACAAAATAACTGTTGGTTTGTATCTAAATATTTTTATTTTTTTTTTCTTGTTTCCTGTGTGGGTAATTAGGGGGTGGGATTTTTTTCAGCTTTTTGGGCCTAGCTAGATTATAAATTTAGCACATTTACTCTGGGAGCTTGCTCTTTAAGGGTTGCTGTATTGATTCTCTGTTAAAGTAAGATTGTCTGTTTAAGTATTATAGTTAGCTAACAAAGCTAATTCATAAATATTTTGCTTTGCAAGGGTTGCATTTTATAAAACAAAATAACTGTTGGTTTGTATCTAAATATTTTTATTTTTTTTTCTTGTTTCCTGTGTGGGTAATTAGGGGTGGGATTTTTTTCAGCTTTTTGGGCCTAGCTAGATTATAAATTTAGCACATTTACTCTGGGAGCTTGCTCTTTAAGGGTTGCTGTATTGATTCTCTGTTAAAGTAAGATTGTCTGTTTAAGTATTATAGTTAGCTAACAAAGCTAATTCATAAATATTTTGCTTTGCAAGGGTTGCATTTTATAAAACAAAATAACTGTTGGTTTGTATCTAAATATTTTTATTTTTTTTTCTTGTTTCCTGTGTGGGTAATTAGGGGTGGGATTTTTTTCAGCTTTTTGGGCCTAGCTAGATTATAAATTTAGCACATTTACTCTGGGAGCTTGCTCTTTAAGGGTTGCTGTATTGATTCTCTGTTAAAGTAAGATTGTCTAAGTATTATAGTTAGCTAACAAAGCTAATTCATAAATATTTTGCTTTGCAAGGGTTGCATTTTATAAAACAAAATAACTGTTGGTTTGTATCTAAATATTTTTATTTTTTTTTCTTGTTTCCTGTGTGGGTAATTAGGGGTGGGATTTTTTTCAGCTTTTTGGGCCTAGCTAGATTATAAATTTAGCACATTTACTCTGGGAGCTTGCTCTTTAAGGGTTGCTGTATTGATTCTCTGTTAAAGTAAGATTGTCTGTTTAAGTATTATAGTTAGCTAACCAAGGTAGTTAGGCAAACAAGGTTTTGGGGTAACCAAGGGGAAATATATTTTATACTTTTAAGTTAAACCTTTTATTAAGAATGTGTGAGAATCTCATTCAGTGTACAGCTTGCCACATGTTTGCATCACTGGAGCAGCCGCTTCTGGGATTATATGTTTGTGGCAAGTGCGAGCATATTGTCTCTTTAGAAACTCGTATTGGGGATCTGGAGGAACGAATTGCAACACTACATGAAATTCAGACACTTGAAAGGGAAATGGATAGGACTGAGCTGGTTGTTAATGGTTCCAGCAGTGGGAATGGGGAGGATTCAGATGAGGAGACTCCAGGATGTAGCTGGGTCACAGTAAGAGGGCGAAGTAAGCAGAAGAGACAGGCCAGTTCTGAGCTGGTACACCCCAATAGATTTGCAAGATTAAGTGAAGATGTTGGGGATATCAGTTCAGGGGTGGCAGTGTCAGAGAGGGCTGTGTTGCCTAGTATAGTGAACAGTCCTTTAGCTGTGGAAGAGGAGCATACTATGGTGGGCAGTCCTTCAGTCATGGAAGAGGGGCATACAAGTCAGAGGCAGATGTTGGTGGTAGGAGACTCTATTATTAGGAAGGTTGATAGGGTAATTTGTCATCCAGACCCTTTACATAGAACAGTTTGCTGTCTTCCAGGGGCTCGTGTTAGGCATATTGTGGAGCGTATTGATAGATTGTTAGAGGGATGTGGGTCTGATCCTGCAGTCATGGTGCATATTGGTACTAATGAAGGAATCGGTGGGAGATGGAGAGTCCTAAAAAATGACTTCAGGGAGTTAGGTAGCAAGCTTAAAGCAAGGACCTCCAAAGTAATATTTTCTGAGATATTACCAGTGCCGTGTGCTAATTCAGTAAGGCAGAAGGAGTTAAGGTCTGTTAATTCATCGCTAAAGACATGGTGTAAAAATGAGGGGTTTGACTTTTTAGAACACTGGGCTGATTTTTCACTAGGGTACAATTTGTACAGTAAGGATGGATTGCACCTGAATGACATGGGTGCAGGTGTGTTGGGGGAAAGGATGGTAGCACGTTTAGAGAACCTTTTAAACTAGGCAAAGGGGGGGAGGGTCAGTTAGAACAAAATAGAACAGAGAGATCAGTCTGTGAATATGACAATCCCTTAATATCTCAAGGAAGGGATGACTTAAGAAATGTCCCATTAGAAAATATAGAGGAAAGCACACCGAGTAGCAGCAGAAAGCACATGAAAATTAAATGTATGACAACAAATGCAAGAAGCATGACAGGTAAAATGGGGGAGCTGACGCTCTTAGTTGCAGAAGAGGACTATGATGTTATCAGTATAACTGAAACTTGGTGGGATGATTCACATGACTGGGCAGTTAAATTAGAGGGGTATACATTATTTAGGAGGGACAGGAATAATAAAAGGGGTGGAGGAATCTGCATGTATATTAAACCTAACCTTAAACCTACAATAAGGGAAGATATTTATGATACAAGTGACAATGTAGAGACCCTGTGGGTTGAAATAAAAAGTGGGGGGGAAAAATCCTAAAAAAATATTACTAGGAACATGCTACAAGCCTCCCAACATTAGTGACCCGGAGGAAACTCAACTACTTATCCAAATAGGTAAGGCTGCTAATAACAGTGCTGTAATTATGGGAGATTTTAACTACCCTGATATAAACTGGGCCAATGAAACTAGTAATTCAGCTAAGGGGGATAGATTTTTAAATGTTCTCAGGGATAACTTCTTGTCACAATTAATAGAGGAGCCAACTAGGAGTAAAGCTATATTGGATTTAGTGCTATCAAACAATACAGATATAATATCAAACATAGAAGTTAAAGAACATTTGGGTAACAGTGATCATAACATGGTCACATTTGAAATCTATTTTCAAATGCAGTGTTTTTAAAGGCTTAACTAAGACTTTTAATTTCAAGAAAGCAAAATTCAACGATTTAAGGAAATCATTAAATAATATAAATTGGGACAATGTATTTTCTAATAAAAATACAGAGAATAAATGGATAATATTTAAAAATGTGTTAAATAAATATACATATCAACACATACCATATGGTTATAAAAGTAAAAATAAAAAAACAAAGCCATTATGGCTAAATAAAAATGTGTTAAGAGAAATTAGGAAAAAACGTAGGGCATTTAAATTATTAAAAGAAAATAGTACAGACTCAGCATACAATATTTATAAGGAATGTAACAAAGCATGCAAAAAAGCAATCAAATTAGCCGAAAATGAAAAATTAATTGCTAAGGATTCTAAGTCTAACCCTAAAAGGTTCTTTAAGTACATAAATAGCAAAAAATCTAAGAAGGATAATATAGGTACATTAAAATGTGTGGAGGGTAGCATGATAAATAATGACAGGGAGAAGGCTGAGGTACTAAACCAGTTTTTTTCTTCAGTATACACAAGAGAAGAACCATTGAATGATACTTTTGAACATAATAGAACATGCCAGTCCATACCACTAACTGGGTTTTGTTTAGAGGATATCAGGAAAAAACTGGAAAATATTAAGGTAAATAAAACTCCAGGCCCAGATGGAATACACCCAAGGGTGTTGAGGGAACTTAGCACTGTTATAGACAAACCTTTACTCTTAATTTTTCAAGACTCATTATCCTCAGGCATGGTACCCCAGGATTGGCGTAAAGCTGATGTGGTGCCACTCTTCAAAAAGGGAAGCAGGGATGATCCAGGAAGCTATAGACCAGTTAGTCTGACATCAATAGTGGGGAAGATATTTGAAGGGATTATAAGGGATTATATTGATGAGCATATTCGTGTAAACAAGATTATGAGTTCTAATCAGCATGGCTTTAGGAGAAATAGATCATGTCAAACTAATCTGATTAGATTCTACGAGGAAGTAAGTCAAAATATAGATAAAGGGGAATCAGTGGATGTGATATACTTAGATTTTGCAAAGGCATTTGATACAGTGCCACATGAGAGATTAATGCACAAAATTAAGGGACTGGGAATAGCTGAAAATGTTAGCTCATGGATAAATAACTGGATAAAAGATAGGGAGCAACGAGTAGTAGTAAATGGATCATACTCAGATTGGACAAAGGTAATCAGTGGCGTCCCCCAGGGATCAGTACTGGTCCCTGTTCTTTTTAATATTTTTATAAATGACTTGGAGCAAGGATTAAATAGCGACATCTCTATTTTTGCAGATGATACTAAGTTAAGTAAGGTCATAAGGTCAGAGCAGGACGAACTGTCTTTACAAAGGGATTTGCTAAAATTAGAACTATGGGCAAGTGAATGGAAAATGAGATTTAATACGGAAAAATGCAAGGTTCTACATTTTGGAAGTAAAAATAAGCAGGCTACGTATTTTTTAAATGGGACAAGACTTAGCCAAACACAGGAGGAAAGGGATTTGGGAGTAGTAATAGATAACAAGCTAAAGATGGGTGCACAATGCAGGGCAGCGGCTTCAAAGGCTAATAAGATACTAGCATGTATTAAAAGAGGTATTGATTCAAGGGAGGAAAGCATAATTCTGTCATTATATAAAGCCCTGGTAAGACCTCACCTTGAGTTTGGAGTGCAGTTCTGGGGACCAATTGCTAAAAAAGATATTGCAGAACTAGAAAAAGTTCAGAGAAGGGCCACAAAGCTAATAAGGGGATTGGAGAAATTAACCTATGAGGAGAGGCTAGCCAAACTGGGTCTGTTTTCTTTAGAAAAAAGGAGCTTGAGAGGTGACATGATTACTTTATATAAATATATTCAAGGCCCATATACAGAGATGGCAGAAGCTCTGTTTATTCCAAGAAAATTGTTTCTGACAAGAGGTCATAATTTAAGGTTGGAGGAAAGGAGATTTAATCTCCTGCAACGGAAAAACGTTTTTTCACTGTGAGAGCAATAAAATTGTGGAACTCATTACCAAAGGAGGTAGTGAATGCCAATACCATAGATACATTTAAAAATAGTCTGGATAAGTTTCTGTATACTAACAAAATTCATGGATATGATTGCTAGTATTAAATGGGTCACATTTTAATGGGGTTATTTAAGCTTAACTGGAGCTTTTTTAAGTATTTTAGATTTGTATAGGTTGAACTCGATGGACTTCAGTCTTTTTTTCAACCTTATCTACTATGTTACTATGTATTGACCCCTAATCTGCCTCACTCCCGCCTCAATAACCATACAATAAAGAGTATTAACCCCTAATCTGCCCTCCATAACATCGCCAACACCTAACTTCAAGCATTAACCCCTAATCTGCCGACCGGAGCTCACCGCTACTCTTATAAATTTTTTAACCCCTAAAGCTAATTCTAACCCTAACCCTAACACCCCCCTAAGTTAAATATAATTTTTATCTAAAGAAATAAATTAACTCTTATTAAATAAATTATTCCTATTTAAAGCTAAATACTTACCTGTAAAATAAACCCTAATATAGCTACAATATAAATAATAATTATATTGTATCTATTTTAGGATTAATATTTATTTTACAGGCAACTTTGTAATTATTTTAACCAGGTACAATAGCTATTAAATAGTTAATAACTATTTAATAGCTACCTAGTTAAAATAATTACAAAATTACCTGTAAAATAAATCCTAACCTAAGTTACAATTAAACCTAACACTACACTATCAATAAATGAATTACATAAAAATACCTACAATTATCTACAATTAAACCTAACACTACACTATCAATAAATTAATTACATACAAATACCTACAAATAAATACAATTAAATAAACTAACTAAATTACAAAAATAAAAAAGAACTAAGTTACAAAAAAATAAAAAAATATTTACAAACATTAGAAAAATATTTACAAACATTAGAAAAATATTACAACATAAAATTAAAATAGAAAAGCTCTTTTACCTTACCAGCCCTGAAAATGGCCCTTTGCAGGGCATGCCCCAAAGAATTCAGCTCTTTTGCCTGTAAAAAAAAACATACAATACCCGCCCCCCAACATTACAACCCACCACCCACATACCTCTAATCTAACCCAAACCCCCTTTAAATAAACCTAACACTAAGCCCCTGAAGATCTCCCTACCTTGTCTTCACCACACCGGGTTCACCGATTCGTCCTGGCTCCAACGTCTTCATCCAAGCCCAAGCCGGGGGCTGAAGATGTCCATGATCCGACTGAAGTCTTCATCCAAGCGGGAGCTGAAGAGGTCCATGATCAGGCTGAAGTCTTCTATCAAGCAGCATCTTCAATCTTCTTTCTTCCGGATCCATGGTCATCCCGCCGACGCGGAACAGGTAGGAAAATTCTGATTGGCTGATCGGAACAGCCAATAGAATGTGAGCTCAATCTGATTGGCTGATCGGATCAGCCAATCGGATTGAACTTGATTCTGATTGGCTGATTCCATCAGCCAATCAGAATTTTCCTACCTTAATTCCGATTGGCTGATAGAATCCTGTCCTATACTTCAGCCCGATCATGGACCTCTTCAGCTCCGGCTTGGATGAAGACTTCAGTCGATCATGGACATCTTCAGCCCCCCGCTTGGGCTTGGATGAAGACGTCGGAGCCAGGACGAATTGGTGAACCTGGTGTGGTGAAGACAAGGTAGGGAGATCTTCAGGGGCTTAGTGTTATTTAAGGGGGGTTTGGGTTAGATTAGGGGTATGTGGGTGGTGGGTTGTAATGTTGGGGGGGTATTGTATGTTTTTTTTTTACAGGCAAAAGAGCTGAATTCTTTGGGGCATGCCCCGCAAAGGGCCCTTTTCAGGGCTGGTAAGGTAAAAGAGCTTTTCTATTTTAATTTTAGAATAGGGTAGGGCATTTTTTTATTTTGGGGGTCTTTGTTATTTTATTAGGGGGCTTAGAGTAGGTGTAATTAGTTTAAAATTGTTGTAATATTTTTCTAATGTTTGTAAATATTTTTTTATTTTTTGTAACTTAGTTCTTTTTTATTTTTTGTACTTTAGTTAGTTTATTTAATTGTATTTATTTGTAGGTATTGTATTTAATTAATTTATTGCTAGTGTAGTGTTAGGTTTAATTGTAGGTAATTGTAGGTAGTTTATTTAATTTATTTATTGATAGTGTAGTGTTAGGTTTAATTGTAACTTAGGTTAGGATTTATTTTACAGGTAATTTTGTAATTATTTTAACTAGGTAACTATTAAATAGTTATTAACTATTTAATAGCTATTGTACCTGGTTAAAATAATTACAAAGTTGCCTGTAAAATAAATATAAATCTTAAAATAGCTACAATATAATTATAATTTATATTGTAGCTATATTAGGGTTTATTTTACAGGTAAGTATTTAGCTTTAAATAGGAATAATTTATTTAATAAGAGTTAATTTATTTCGTTAGATTTAAATTATATTTAACTTAGGGGGGTGTTAGTGTTAGGGTTAGACTTAGCTTTAGAGGTTAATACATTTATTAGGGTAGCGGTGAAATCCGGTCGGCAGATTAGGGGTTAATAATTGTAGGTAGGTGGAGGCGAAATTGGGGGCGGCAGATTAGGGGTTAATAAATATAATATAGGGATTGGCGGTGTTAGGGGCAGCAGATTAGGGGTATAAAGGGATAACGTAGGTTACGGCGGTGTACGGAGCGGCAGATTAGGGGTTAATAATAATATGCAGGGGTCAGCGATAGCGGGGGCGGCAGATTAGGGGTTAATAAATATAATATAGGGGTCGGCGGTGTTAGGGGCAGCCAATTAGGGGTACATAGGGATAACGTAGGTTGCAGCAGTGTACGGAGCGGCAGATTAGGGGTTAATAATAATATGCAGGTGTCAGCGATAGCGGGGGTTAATAAGTGTAAGGTTAGGGGTGTTTAGACTCGGAGTTCATGTTAGGGTGTTAGGTGCAGACTTAGGAAGTGTTTCCCCATAGGAAACAATGGGGCTGCGTTAGGAGCTGAACGCTGCTTTTTTGCAGGTGCTATTTTTTTTTCAGCTCAAACAGCCCCATTGTTTCCTATGGGGGAATCGTGCACGAGCACGTTTTTGAAGCTGGCCGCGTCCGTAAGCACCGCTGGAATTTAGAGTTGCAGTGGCGGTAAATATGCTATACGCTCCCTTTTTGGAGCCTAACGCAGCCCTTCTGTGAACTCTAAATACCAGCGGTATTTAAAAGGTGCGGGCGAAAAAAAGCACGCGTAGCTAACGCACCCCTTTGGCCGCAGAACTCTAAATCTAGCCGTAAGCGTTTTACTTATCAATTGTGGCATTATATCAATTACATACTGTATTTATTGCCATTTCCCAATTTATGTTCTACACTATAATGTAAGTAAAGCTTATTTAACGCTAGCAGAAATATACTGGCAGCAAAAATTGTTAAAAGGGCATGAAACCCACAATTTTCCCTTCATGATTCAGATAGAGCATGCAATTTAAAAAAACTTTCTAATTTACTCCTATTATTTAATTTGCTTAGTTCTCTTAGTATAATTTGTTCAAAAGCATACTTATATAGGCTCAGGAGCTGGGAGCTAGCTGCTGATTGGTGGCTGCATAGATATGCTTCTTCTCAATGGCTTACCAAAGTATTCAGCTAGCATCCAGTAGGTCATTGATGCTCAACAAAATATACCAAGAGAATGAAGCACATTTGATAATAGAAGTAAATTAGAAAGTTGTTTAAAATTACAACCTAATTGCCATGATACAACAACTTTACCCCTTTACCCCAGGCGCAGCATTCTGCCTCTCACTGGATGGCAGTGTTTCCTATGGATATAGTGAAGGGGCAAGCAGGAGAACAGAAAAAGGTTAAAAGAGAGTAGGACACGTTTTTAAAATTTATTTTTAAAGTAGCAGCAGTACATTTGAACACGGCAACAATTGGCACCACTAAAATAATATGGGTTAATGAAAGTATATTAACAATAAAAATAAATACTGTCCACTCTGTGCCTAAATCAGCCCGTATTATGGGGCTTTGTTAAGTTGTATAACAAAGTATGAGATGTATTAAAATATTAGACAACATATTTATTTTTTTAACTTATCAATCAAGCAGTTAAAAGATTTTATTTCTCACACTTACAGGATCACAGACACTGCTACACACCTGGCCACAAACACACTCAGGGTGACACACAAAGGATCACACACACAGACACTGCTACACACCTGGCCACAAACACACTCAGGGTGACAAAGGATAACACACACAGAAACTGCTACACACCTGGCCACAAACACACTCTGGGTGACACACTTACAGGATCAAAAACACACATACACTGGTACATACCTGGTCACAAACACACTCAGTGTGACACACTTACAGGATCACACACACAGACACTGCTACACACCTGGCCACAAACACACTCAGGGTGACACAAAAATGATCACACACAGACTTCTACACACCTGGCCACAAACACACTTAGGGTGACACACAAATGATCACACACACAGACACTGCTACACACCTGGCCACAAACACACTCAGGGTGACACACAAATGATCACACACACAGACACTGCTACACACCTGGCCACAAACACACTCAGGGTGACACACAAATGATCACACACACAGACACTGCTACACACCTGGCCACAAACACACTCAGGGTGAAACACAAAGGATCACACACACAGACACTGCTACACACCTAGCCACAAACACACTCAGGATGACACACAAATGATCACACACACAGACACTGCTACACACCTGCCCCCCCCCCCCCCCTCCCCTCCTATCTGCTTTCCCTAAGCGCCTTGAAACCCTCACAGGTGATTAGTCTGCACTCTATAAGTACACAATAGATAGATAGAGAAACACACTCAGATTGACACACACATGATCACACACACAGACACTGCTTCACACCTGGCCACAAACACACTCTGGGTGACACACTTACAGGATCACAAACACACATACACTGGTACATACCTGGCCACAAACACACTCAGCGTGACACACTTACAGTATCACACACACAGACACTGCTACACATCTGGCCACAAACACACTTAGGGTAACACACTTACAGGATCATACAGATACTGCTATACACCTGGTCACAAACACACTCAGGGTGAAACACAAAGGATCACACATACAGACACTGCTACGCACCTGGCTCCAAACACACTCAGGGTGACACACAAATGATCACACACTACACACCTGCCCCCCCCCCTCCCCTCCCCTATTATCTGTTTTCCCTAAGCGCCTTGAAACCCTCACAGGTGATTAGTTTGCACTACACAATAGATAGATAGAGAAACACACTCAGATTGACACACACATGATCACACACACAGACACTGCTTCACACCTGGCCACAAACACACCCAGGGTGACACACAAGGGATCACACACACACAGACACTGCTACACACTTGGCCACAAACACACTCAGGGTGACACACAAACGATCACACACACAGACACTGCTACACACCTGGCCACAAACGCACTCTGGGTGATACACTTACAGGATCACACTCATACATACACTGGTACATACCTGGCCACAAACACACTCAGTGTGACACACTTACAGGATCACACACACACAGACACTGCTATACATCTGGCCACACTTAGGGTGACACACTTAAAGGATCATACAGATACTGCTATACACCTGGTCGCAAACACACTCAGGGTGACACACAAAGGATCACACACACAGACACTGCTACACATCTGGCCACAAACACACTCAGGGTAACACACAAGGGATCACACACACAGACACTGCTACACACCTGGCCACAAACACACTCAGGGTGACACACACATGATCACACACACAGACGCTTCTACACACCTGGCCACAAACACACTCAGAGTGACACACAAGGGATCACACACACACAGACACTACTACACACCTGGCCACAAACACCCTCAGGGTGACACACAAGGGATCACACACACAGACACTGCTACACACCTGGCCACAAACACACTCAGGGTGACACACACATGATCACACACACACACTTTTACACACCTGGCCACAAACACACTCAGGGTGACTCACAAGGGATCACACACACAGACACTGCTACACACCTGGCCACAAACACACTCAGGGTGACACACACATGATCACACACACAGACACTTCTACACACCTGGCTACAAACACACTCAGGGTGACACACAAAGGATCACACACACAGACACTTCTACACACCTAGCCACAAACACACTCAGGGTGACACACAAATTATCAGACACCCAAGCACAAGCATAGAGTCATACATACAGTACATGGAAACACATACACAGGATTCCACATATAAACATTGTCCTTTACCCCACACAAAAAAAGACACAGCAGCAAACATAGCACCATCTTTGTCCTAATCCAATTTACTATAAGCCCTTAATATACTGTATACTAATTCACACTTTCCAACTTTTATTTATTAAAGGCCACTATCACAGCATTTTAGTAATATCTGACCTAGTAAGCAATTCACAGCTTTCACTCCTAACCACCCATGCAATGTACCGGATGCAGGTACTCCGTGTTTATTTGAAAATAAATATTCTGCATCTTTATAAGGTCTCTTAGCAAGTGACAGGAATTAAAGGGACATCCTTGCACTGCTGAAATGCACTGATTCTTGAGTATTTTATTATTGCACAGTTGCTCCTTGGTAGCACTGTATCTAACCTCAAATTCTTAAAGTGATGGCAAACTCTCCCCTTTTTAAAATCAGATCCGGAATGTTAGGGATATTTTAAATGGAATTTAATTCATCAGTTGTAATGAAGATGCGGTATGAAATTCAAATACCCTGAGCTACGCCCCTCACTTCAAAAGTCCATTTTTCCGTGAATAGTTGTCCATTCAGCGCTCTCCCCATATGACACTTTTGTTGTAGCGTTACTGATTGGAGAACAATTCAAACCATTAGTTCACCGAAAAATTGACTTTTGAAGGGTGTGGCAGAGCGCAGGAATTTCATATCTATATTAAAAGTAAGTTATAGTGCATTTTCATTACATCTGATAAATTAAACTCTATCTAAAATATCACTAACATTCCGGATCTGATTTAAAAAAGGGCATAGTTTAACATCACTTTAAACCAGAGTGCTTTATTAACCAACAGCAGGCCCTCAAAACTGATCACTCCTAAGTTTAGCAATTATTTATGAAGAGAGGATTATTTTTTTACCATAACATATCAGCTAAGAGGGATACCTATAGTTAAAGACAGACTCTCAGACCACGTCTGTAAAATTGTACTGATTATAAGATTTTAATAGTGGGTAGATAAAGCACTTTAAGGGGTCTATTTATATATGTGTGGACAGACATGATCCACTATAGCGAACCATGCCCGCCGCACATCGATAAATGCTGACAGCATACGCTGTCGGCATTTATCATTGCACCAGCAGTTCTTGTGAACTGCTGGTGTAATACCGCCCCCTGCAGATTCCTGGCCAATCGGCCGCTAGCAAAGGGTGTCAATGAGCCCGATCGTACATGATTGGGTGGATTGCTATACACCTCCTCAGAGGCGGCATATGAGTTTAGGAGCAGCGGTCTTAAGACCGCTGCTTCTTAAATCCTGTTTCTGGTGAGCCTAAAAGCTTGCGAGGAAACATTGGGAACAGGGGCCATTCGTCCCTTGTTAAATAGACCCCTAAGAGGTGTATTATTAATGTATTAACACTCTACATTTTAGGAATAATCTGCATATAATTAATGGGTAATATATTCATTTAAAATTAAAGATAATATTTTAGAGGACAAATACATTATAAAATGGATACTGAAAAGAAAAAACAAACAAACATTTAAATGCATAAATCTTAATGAATTGATAGACTTTTGGTCTGGGATGACTTTTACAAAGCTGAAGCAACTAACAAAGCAATTTTGTCAGACCCACACACAGAGGACAAGGGTTATCAGAAGAAAAGGAACTGCATGGGAATGGCATACAATTTGCAGATGCTAAATTCCAAAACTTAACTAGTCCACATATGGCACGTTGCAATGTGCAGTACTGTACATAACTGACCCTAGGGGGTAGATTTATTTAAAGTCGAGTGGACATGATTCTGGTAAAATACATGTGCAATTCCGCCCCCTGCTCGCTGATGGCCAATCAGGGGCCGTCAATCATCCCGATCGGATCAGGATGATTTCAGTCCGCAACCTAAAAGGTGTCGGACAAGTTAAGGAGCAGCGGTCTTACAACCGCTACTTCTTAAAGTGAATGTAAACTTTCATCAATTAGTGCCTGGTTTTTAAATATACTAATATACATTGCACCATATTTTACAAATACTTCACTTTTACTTCTTAAAAGCCGGATCGGCATTCCCCGCCTGCAGGTCCTCTGTAAATACGTCACCAATGACGAAACCAGCTCCCTCCAATCATGGCAGGGCCTCACTAGATGGACGCTGTGGGGGGAAGCCGTGATTGTAGGAAACTGGCTGCTCTAAGTTTACACCACCTGCTGGGGTGTCCTTATGCAACCGCCGGACCTGTGTGTGCCTCACCAATGTCACATGTTTGTATTATTTAAATGATTAACAAATGATGAATAATTTAGACTTCTCAAAATATTACATATGAAGATATATATTTATTACATGTTTTTCCCTAATACCAAATTCACATATACATAATTTCAAAGTATAATACACAATATAATAAATGAAACTTACACCTCCTGATCAGTGATCGAATCGCCCTGTAGAGCTCCTTTTCTCTCTGTCGCAGGTCACTGATTCTGCAGAGACATTGTCTCATCCGGCGCATCATTTTGTAGCTAATCTTGTCCCTATCTTCATGAACCACTCCTCTTACTCTTCCAATCCTTCTTGATAAGTAGCGGTTCATCCCGTAGACAAGGCAGACCAATTCACCATCCGTGAAAGAAAATGGACGTGCCATCATGAAATAATAAAATCAGTCTAAAATAATTCATAACTGCGACACAACTGTAACAAGTATAGAGCAATGTGATTGGTTATTGACAGTAGAAAACGTATATTCTTATTCTATTGTCGGATTTTATGAATCATGTGATCATGCCCATTTGTATGGCAACAATATTGCCAATTTTTAAGCATATAATATTTTATGCATCACCAATGACTGACCTATGAAAATGATATCCTGTAAGAATCTAATAATATTTCTGTATCACCAATTTTCCAAGTATAAAGCAATTCTGATTTTGTATTGTGTAAAATACGTATATTAAATTAGTATAGGCTAATTGGATTGATCACGTGATTGATTATATAACAATAAAAAGTTAATGAAAAAGAACGAGATTGTGGTTATTTTTTAGATTACAATTATTTTAAATTATAATATTATATGCATCACCAATGACTGACCTATGAAAAATATATCCTTTAAGAATCTAATAATATTTCTGCGTCACCAATTTTCCAAGTATAAAGCAATCTGATTTTGGATTGTGTAAAATATGAATATTAAATTAATATAGGCTAATTGGATTGATCATGTGATTGATTATATAACAATCAAAAGTTCATGAAAAAGAACGAGATTGTGGTTATTTTTTGGATTACAATTATTTTAAATTATAATATTATATGCATCACCAATGACTGACCTATGAAAAAGATATCCTTTAAGAATCTAATAATATTTCTGCGTCACCAATTTTCCAAGTATAAAGCAATCTGATTTTGGATTGTGTAAAATACGAATATTAAATTAATATAGGCTAATTGGATTGATCATGTGATTGATTATATAACAATCAAAAGTTCATGAAAAAGAACGAGATTGTGGTTATTTTTTGGATTACAATTATTTTAATTTATAATATTATATGAGTCGGCAATGACGGCATTATTAATAGTATATCCTTTAAAGATATAATATCTCCATAAACAAAGATTCGAGTATAAAGCTATTTGATTGTTGATTGTCTATTAAATTAACGGCTGATCATGTCATGAGTAGTTAACTATAAAAGGTGCATGGAAATGGACTCGATTGTGTGTTGTTTACCAAGTTTATTTTGTGTGTGAGCTTAGTAATCGGAGAAATTGCTGTATTTGTATTTGCAACAATTTAGTTTTTTGTTTCAGTGACTGTATATGGCGTCTGCGGAGTCTGGGAAGACCAGATCCAGGTGCAATATACAGTTCAATTTTAATCAGAACTGGGTTCTTGTAACCAAGGTTCTGGAGCACTATGGTTTCATATGTGGTTCCAAAGCCCAGCAGACCTCTACATCAAGAAAAAATTAGATCTGGAGAGGTATAGCCGGTAGTGTTTCTGCTGAGGGAGCTCATCCGAAATTGGTGAACCACTGTCAGCAAAGATTCTCAGACACCAAGAGGATCTTAAAGGTAAAGCTGGCTAGGGAGAGAAAGTCTGCACATACTACAGGTGGTGGCTCTGCGTATGTCGCAGAGCTCTCGTCATATGAGCGAGAATCTGCTCAGGGAGAAGTTGGGTGCAAATATGGTGCAAGGTCTGGATGAGGTCGGGCATGATACTGACGAGTTGGCAGGTAATTACACTTTTATTACATGCGTGAGTCATGTCATAAATAATTTGTATTTAAAAATATGTTTAAGCCTTCTTATTTTATTACATTATTATATGCACTAATATTTATTTTTCTTTCTTAAACCTATATGTTTTACAACATCTACTAGTATTGCTGCTGATGCCACACTGCCATTGCCCGTCACTATCCTGACTGAGTCCAGCCACAGCTTCTCATCAGCAGCAACACTGCCTGTCATTATGTGCAGCACCCCTGAAGCAGCAGGTCTGTTAATTTAATATTTTGTTGAATTAAAAATGCTGTTATCCTTATGATTAAAATTAGATTTTTAACTATATATATATATATAATTAAAATTAGATTTTTAACTATATATATATATATATATATATATACTATATATACATACACCTTTTTATTTCAGTGAAGGTACCAAGGGCTGTGGGATAAGTTCCAACCTCGTCTATATCCTCCACAGGTAACAAAAACATGAAAATACATTAAAGTTCTAACGGCTAGATTAAGAGTTTTGTCGGTAACGACCCGCGTAGCTAACGCTGGCTTTTTTCTGGCCGCACCTTTAAAATAACTCTGGTATTGAGAGTCCACAGAATGACTGCGTTAGGCTCCAAAAAAGAAGCGTAGAGCATATTTAACGCAACTTCAACTCTCGATACCAGAGTTGCTTACGGACGCGGCCAGCCTCAAAAACGTGCTCGTGCACGATTCCCCCATAGAAAACAATGGGGCTGTTTGAGCTGAAAAAAACCCTAACACCTGCAAAAAAGCCGCGTTCAGCTCCTAACGCAGCCCCATTGTTGTCTATGGGGAAACACTTCCTACGTCTGCACCTAACACCCTAACATGTACCCCGAGTCTAAACACCCCTAATCTTACACTTATTAACCCCTAATCTGCCGCCCCCACTATCGCTGACCCCTGCATATTATTATTAACCCCTAATCTGCCGCTCCGTACACCGCCGCTACCTACATTATACCTATGTAACCCTAATCTGCTGCCCCTAACACCGCCGACCCCTATATTATATTTATTAACCCCTAATCTGCCCCCCACAACGTCGCCTCCACCTGCCTACACTTATTAACCCCTAATCTGCCGACCGGACCGCACCGCTATTATAATAAAGTTATTAACCCCTAATCCGCCTCACTCCCGCCTCAATAACCCTATAATAAATAGTATTAACCCATAATCTGCCCTCCCTAACATCGCCGACACCTAACTTCAAACATTAACCCCTAATCTGCCGACTGGAGCTCACTGCTATTCTAATAAATGTATTAACCCCTAAAGCTAAATCTAACCCTAACACTAACACCCCCCTAACTTAAATATAATTTAAATCTAACAAAATTAATTAACTCTTATTAAATAAATTATTCCTATTTAAATCTAAATACTTACCTGTAAAATAAATCCTAATATAGCTACAACATAAATTATAATTATATTGTAGCTATTTTAGGATTTATATTTATTTTACAGGTAACTTTGTATTTATTTTAACCAGGTACAATAGCTATTAAATAGTTAAGAACTATTTAATAGCTAAAATAGTTAAAATAATTACAAAATTACCTGTAAAATAAATCCTAACCTAAGTTACAATTAAACCTAACACTACACTATCAATAAATTAATTAAATAAAATACCTACAATTACCTACAATTAAACCTAACACTACACTATCAATACAATAATTAAATACAATATCTACAAATAAATACAATGAAATAAACTAACTAAAGTACAAAAAATAAAAAAGAACTAAATTACAAAAAATAAAAAAATATTTACAAACATCAGAAAAATATTACAACAATTTTAAACTAATTACACCTACTCTAAGCCCCCTAATAAAATAACAAAGACCCCCAAAATAAAAAAAATGCCCTACCCTATTCTAAATTACTAAAGTTCAAAGCTCTTTTACCTTACCAGCCCTGAACAGGGCCCTTTGCGGGGCATGCCCCAAAGAATTCAGCTCTTTTGCCTGTAAAAAAAAACATACAATACCCCCCCCAACATTACAACCCACCACCCACATACCCCTAATCTAACCCAAACCCCCCTTAAATAAACCTAACACTAAGCCCCTGAAGATCTTCATACCTTGTCTTCACCATGCCAGGTATGACCGATCGTTCCAGGCTCCGAAATCTTCATCTAAGCCCAAGCGGGGGCTAGACATCCATCATCCGATGGCTGAAGAAGTCCAGAAGAGGCTCCAAAGTCTTCATCCTATCCGGGAAGAAGAGTAGATCTGGACCGGCAACCATCTTCTTCCAAGCGGCATCTTCTATCTTCATCCGAGGAGGACCAGCTCCATCTTGAAGACCTCCACCGCGGACCCATCTTCTTCCGACGACGACTTCCCGACAAATGACGGTTCCTTTAAGGGACGTCATCCAAGATGGCATCCCTCGAATTCCGATTGGCTGATAGGATTCTATCAGCCAATCGGAATTAAGGTAGGAAAATTCTGATTGGCTGATGGAATCAGCCAATCAGAATCAAGTTCAATCCGATTGGCTGATTCAATCAGCCAATCAGATTGAGCTCGCATTCTATTGGCTGTTCCGATCAGCCAATAGAATGCGAGCTTAATCTGATTGGCTGATCGGATCAACCAATCGGATTGAACTTGATTCTGATTGGCTGATTCCATCAGCCAATCAGAATTTTCCTAACTTAATTCCGATTGGCTGATAGAATCCTATCAGCCAATCAGCCAATCGGAATTCGAGGGACGCTATCTTGGATGACGTCCCTTAAAGGAACCGTCATTCGTCTGGAAGTCGTCGTCGGAAGAAGATGGGTCCGCGGTGGAGGTCTTCAAGATGGAGCCGGTCCTCATCGGATGAAGATAGAAGATGCCGCTTGGAAGAAGATGGTTGCCGGTCCGGATCTACTCTTCATCACGTCTGTAAAATTGTACTGATTATAAGATTTTAATAGTGGGTAGATAAAGCACTTTAAGGGGTCTATTTATATATGTGTGGACAGACATGATCCACTATAGCGAACCATGCCCGCCGCACATCGATAAATGCTGACAGCATACGCTGTCGGCATTTATCATTGCACCAGCAGTTCTTGTGAACTGCTGGTGTAATACCGCCCCCTGCAGATTCCTGGCCAATCGGCCGCTAGCAAAGGGTGTCAATGAGCCCGATCGTACATGATTGGGTGGATTGCTATACACCTCCTCAGAGGCGGCATATGAGTTTAGGAGCAGCGGTCTTAAGACCGCTGCTTCTTAAATCCTGTTTCTGGTGAGCCTAAAAGCTTGCGAGGAAACATTGGGAACAGGGGCCATTCGTCCCTTGTTAAATAGACCCCTAAGAGGTGTATTATTAATGTATTAACACTCTACATTTTAGGAATAATCTGCATATAATTAATGGGTAATATATTCATTTAAAATTAAAGATAATATTTTAGAGGACAAATACATTATAAAATGGATACTGAAAAGAAAAAACAAACAAACATTTAAATGCATAAATCTTAATGAATTGATAGACTTTTGGTCTGGGATGACTTTTACAAAGCTGAAGCAACTAACAAAGCAATTTTGTCAGACCCACACACAGAGGACAAGGGTTATCAGAAGAAAAGGAACTGCATGGGAATGGCATACAATTTGCAGATGCTAAATTCCAAAACTTAACTAGTCCACATATGGCACGTTGCAATGTGCAGTACTGTACATAACTGACCCTAGGGGGTAGATTTATTTAAAGTAGAGTGGACATGATTCTGGTAAAATACATGTGCAATTCCGCCCCCTGCTCGCTGATGGCCAATCAGGGGCCGTCAATCATCCCGATCGGATCAGGATGATTTCAGTCCGCAACCTAAAAGGTGTCGGACAAGTTAAGGAGCAGCGGTCTTACAACCGCTACTTCTTAAAGTGAATGTAAACTTTCATCAATTAGTGCCTGGTTTTTAAATATACTAATATACATTGCACCATATTTTACAAATACTTCACTTTTACTTCTTAAAAGCCGGATCGGCATTCCCCGCCTGCAGGTCCTCTGTAAATATGTCACCAATGACGAAACCAGCTCCCTCCAATCATGGCAGGGCCTCACTAGATGGACGCTGTGGGGGGAAGCCGTGATTGTAGGAAACTGGCTGCTCTAAGTTTACACCACCTGCTGGGGTGTCCTTATGCAACCGCCGGACCTGTGTGTGCCTCACCAATGTCACATGTTTGTATTATTTAAATGATTAACAAATGATGAATAATTTAGACTTCTCAAAATATTACATATGAAGATATATATTTATTACATGTTTTTCCCTAATACCAAATTCACATATACATAATTTCAAAGTATAATACACAATATAATAAATGAAACTTACACCTCCTGATCAGTGATCGAATCGCACTGTAGAGCTCCTTTTCTCTCTGTCGCAGGTCACTGATTCTGCAGAGACATTGTCTCATCCGGCGCATCATTTTGTAGCTAATCTTGTCCCTATCTTCATGAACCACTCCTCTAACTCTTCCAATCCTTCTTGATAAGTAGCGGTTCATCCCGTAGACAAGGCAGACCAATTCACCATCCGTGAAAGAAAATGGACGTGCCATCAGGAAATAAAAAAATCAGTCTAAAATAATTCATAACTGCGACACAACTGTAACAAGTATAGAGCAATGTGATTGGTTATTGACAGTAGAAAACGTATATTCTTATTCTATTGTCGGATTTTATGAATCATGTGATCATGCCCATTTGTATGGCAACAATATTGCCAATTTTTAAGCATATAATATTTTATGCATCACCAATGACTGACCTATGAAAATGATATCCTGTAAGAATCTAATAATATTTCTGTATCACCAATTTTCCAAGTATAAAGCAATCTGATTTTGTATTGTGTAAAATACGTATATTAAATTAGTATAGGCTAATTGGATTGATCACGTGATTGATTATATAACAATAAAAAGTTAATGAAAAAGAACGAGATTGTGGTTATTTTTTAGATTACAATTATTTTAAATTATAATATTATATGCATCACCAATGACTGACCTATGAAAAAGATATCCTTTAAGAATCTAATAATATTTCTGCGTCACCAATTTTCCAAGTATAAAGCAATCTGATTTTGGATTGTGTAAAATACGAATATTAAATTAATATAGGCTAATTGGATTGATCATGTGATTGATTATATAACAATCAAAAGTTCATGAAAAAGAACGAGATTGTGGTTATTTTTTGGATTACAATTATTTTAAATTATAATATTATATGCATCACCAATGACTGACCTATGAAAAAGATATCCTTTAAGAATCTAATAATATTTCTGCGTCACCAATTTTCCAAGTATAAAGCAATCTGATTTTGGATTGTGTAAAATACGAATATTAAATTAATATAGGCTAATTGGATTGATCATGTGATTGATTATATAACAATCAAAAGTTCATGAAAAAGAACGAGATTGTGGTTATTTTTTGGATTACAATTATTTTAAATTATAATATTATATGAGTCGGCAATGACGGCATTATTAATAGTATATCCTTTAAAGATATAATATCTCCATAAACAAAGATTCGAGTATAAAGCTATTTGATTGTTGATTGTCTATTAAATTAACGGCTGATCATGTCATGAGTAGTTAACTATAAAAGGTGCATGGAAATGGACTCGATTGTGTGTTGTTTACTAAGTTTATTTTGTGTGTGAGCTTAGTAATCGGAGAAATTGCTGTACTTGTATTTGCAACAATTTAGTTTTTTGTTTCAGTGACTGTATATGGCGTCTGCGGAGTCTGGGAAGACCAGATCCAGGTGCAATATACAGTTCAATTTTAATCAGAACTGGGTTCTTGTAACCAAGGTTCTGGAGCACTATGGTTTCATATGTGGTTCCAAAGCCCAGCAGACCCCTACATCAAGAAAAAATTAGATCTGGAGAGGTATAGCCGGTAGTGTTTCTGCTGAGGGAGCTCATCCGAAATTGGTGAACCACTGTCAGCAAAGATTCTCAGACACCAAGAGGATCTTAAAGGTAAAGCTGGCTAGGGAGAGAAAGTCTGCACATACTACAGGTGGTGGCTCTGCGTATGTCGCAGAGCTCTCGTCATATGAGCGAGAATCTGCTCAGGGAGAAGTTGGGTGCAAATATGGTGCAAGGTCTGGATGAGGTCGGGCATGATACTGACGAGTTGGCAGGTAATTACACTTTTATTACATGCGTGAGTCATGTCATAAATAATTTGTATTTAAAAATATGTTTAAGCCTTCTTATTTTATTACATTATTATATGCACTAATATTTATTTTTCTTTCTTAAACCTATATGTTTTACAACATCTACTAGTATTGCTGCTGATGCCACACTGCCATTGCCCGTCACTATCCTGACTGAGTCCAGCCACAGCTTCTCATCAGCAGCAACACTGCCTGTCATTATGTGCAGCACCCCTGAAGCAGCAGGTCTGTTAATTTAATATTTTGTTGAATTAAAAATGCTGTTATCCTTATGATTAAAATTTGATTTTTAACTATATATATATATATATATATATATATATATAAAATTAAAATTAGATTTTTAACTATATATACAGGGAGTGCGGAATTATTAGGCAAATTGTATTTTTGAGGATTAATTTTATTATTGAACAACAACCATGTTCTCAATGAACCCAAAAAACTCATTGATATCAAAGCTGAATAGTTTTGGAAGTAGTTTTTAGTTTGTTTTTAGTTATAGCTATTTTAGGGGGATATCTGTGTGTGCAGGTGACTATTACTGTGCATAATTATTAGGCAACTTAACAAAAAACAAATATATACCCATTTCAATTATTTATTTTTACCAGTGAAACCAATATAACATCTCAACATTCACAAATATACATTTCTGACATTCAAAAACAAAACAAAAACAAATCAGTGACCAATATAGCCACCTTTCTTTGCAAGGACACTCAAAAGCCTGCCATCCATGGATTCTGTCAGTGTTTTGATGTGTTCACCATCAACATTGCGTGCAGCAGCAACCACAGCCTCCCAGACACTGTTCAGAGAGGTGTACTGTTTTCCCTCCTTGTAAATCTCACATTTGATGATGGACCACAGGTTCTCAATGGGGTTAAGATCAGGTGAACAAGGAGGCCATGTCATTAGATTTTCTTCCTTTATACCCTTTCTTGCCAGCCACGCTGTGGAGTACTTGGACGTGTGTGATGGAGCATTGTCCTGCATGAAAATCATGTTTTTCTTGAAGGATGCAGACTTCTTCCTGTACCACTGCTTGAAGAAGGTGTCTTCCAGAAACTGGCAGTAGGACTGGGAGTTGAGCTTGACTCCATCCTCAACCTGAAAAGGCCCCACAAGCTCATCTTTGATGATACCAGCCCAAACCAGTACTCCACCTCCACCTTGCTGGCGTCTGAGTCGGACTGGAGCTCTCTGCCCTTTACCAATCCAGCCACGGGCCCATCCATCTGGCCCATCAAGACTCACTCTCATTTCATCAGTCCATAAAACCTTAGAAAAATCAGTCTTGAGATATTTCTTGGCCCAGTCTTGACATTTCAGCTTGTGTGTCTTGTTCAGTGGTGGTCGTCTTTCAGCCTTTCTTACCTTGGCCATGTCTCTGAGTATTGCACACCTTGTGCTTTTGGGCACTCCAGTGATGTTGCAGCTCTGAAATATGGCCAAACTGGTGGCAAGTGGCATCTTGGCAGCTGCATGCTTGACTTTTCTCAGTTCATGGGCAGTTATTTTGCGCCTTGGTTTTTCCACACACTTCTTGCGACCCTGTTGACTATTTTGAATGAAACGCTTGATTGTTCGATGATCACGCTTCAGAAGCTTTGCAATTTTAAGAGTGCTGCATCCCTCTGCAAGATATCTCACTATTTTTGACTTTTCTGAGCCTGTCAAGTCCTTCTTTTGACCCATTTTGCCAAAGGAAAGGAAGTTGCCTAAATAATTATGCACACCTGATATAGGGTGTTGATGTCATTAGACCACACCCCTTCTCATTACAGAGATGCACATCACCTAATATGCTTAATTGGTAGTAGGCTTTCGAGCCTATACAGCTTGGAGTAAGACAACATGCATAAAGAGGATGATGTGGTTAAAATACTCATTTGCCTAATAATTCTGCACTCCCTGTATGTGTATATATATATATATATATATATATATATATATATATATATATATATATATATATATATATATATATATATATATATATATATATATATATATATATATATATATATATATATATATATATATATATATACTATATATACATACACCTTTTTATTTCAGTGAAGGTACCAAGGGCTGTGGGATAAGCTCCAACCTCGTCTATATCCTCCACAGGTAACAAAAACATGAAAATACATTAAAGTTCTAACGGCTAGATTTAGAGTTTTGTCGGTAACGACCCGCGTAGCTAACGCTGGCTTTTTTCTGGCCGCACCTTTAAAATAACTCTGGTATTGAGAGTCCACAGAATGACTGCGTTAGGCTCCAAAAAAGAAGCGTAGAGCATATTTAACGCAACTTCAACTCTCGATACCAGAGTTGCTTACGGACGCGGCCAGCCTCAAAAACGTGCTCGTGCACGATTCCCCCATAGAAAACAATGGGGCTGTTTGAGCTGAAAAAAACCCTAACACCTGCAAAAAAGCCGCGTTCAGCTCCTAACGCAGCCCCATTGTTGTCTATGGGGAAACACTTCCTACGTCTGCACCTAACACCCTAACATGTACCCCGAGTCTAAACACCCCTAATCTTACACTTATTAACCCCTAATCTGCCGCCCCCACTATCGCTGACCCCTGCATATTATTATTAACCCCTAATCTGCCGCTCCGTACACCGCCGCTACCTACATTATACCTATGTAACCCTAATCTGCTGCCCCTAACACCGCCGACCCCTATATTATGTTTATTAACCCCTAATCTGCCCCCCACAACGTCGCCTCCACCTGCCTACACTTATTAACCCCTAATCTGCCGACCGGACCGCACCGCTATTATAATAAAGTTATTAACCCCTAATCCGCCTCACTCCCGCCTCAATAACCCTATAATAAATAGTATTAACCCATAATCTGCCCTCCCTAACATCGCCGACACCTAACTTCAAACATTAACCCCTAATCTGCCGACTGGAGCTCACCGCTATTCTAATAAATGTATTAACCCCTAAAGCTAAATCTAACCCTAACACTAACACCCCCTAACTTAAATATAATTTAAATCTAACAAAATTAATTAACTCTTATTAAATAAATTATTCCTATTTAAATCTAAATACTTACCTGTAAAATAAATCCTAATATAGCTACAACATAAATTATAATTATATTGTAGCTATTTTAGGATTTATATTTATTTTACAGGTAACTTTGTATTTATTTTAACCAGGTACAATAGCTATTAAATAGTTAAGAACTATTTAATAGCTAAAATAGTTAAAATAATTACAAAATTACCTGTAAAATAAATCCTAACCTAAGTTTACAATTAAACCTAACACTACACTATCACTAAATTAATTAAATAAAATACCTACAATTACCTACAATTAAACCTAACACTACACTATCAATACAATAATTAAATACAATATCTACAAATAAATACAATGAAATAAACTAACTAAAGTACAAAAAATAAAAAAGAACTAAATTACAAAAAATAAAAAAATATTTACAAACATCAGAAAAATATTACAACAATTTTAAACTAATTACACCTACTCTAAGCCCCCTAATAAAATAACAAAGACCCCCAAAATAAAAAAAATGCCCTACCCTATTCTAAATTACTAAAGTTCAAAGCTCTTTTACCTTACCAGCCCTGAACAGGGCCCTTTGCGGGGCATGCCCCAAAGAATTCAGCTCTTTTGCCTGTAAAAAAAAACATACAATACCCCCCCAACATTACAACCCACCACCCACATACCCCTAATCTAACCCAAACCCCCCTTAAATAAACCTAACACTAAGCCCCTGAAGATCTTCATACCTTGTCTTCACCATGCCAGGTATGACCGATCGTTCCAGGCTCCGAAATCTTCATCTAAGCCCAAGCGGGGGCTAGACATCCATCATCCGACGGCTGAAGAAGTCCAGAAGAGGCTCCAAAGTCTTCATCCTATCCGGGAAGAAGAGTAGATCTGGACCGGCAACCATCTTCTTCCAAGCGGCATCTTCTATCTTCATCCGAGGAGGACCAGCTCCATCTTGAAGACCTCCACCGCGGACCCATCTTCTTCCGACGACGACTTCCCGACGAATGACGGTTCCTTTAAGGGACGTCATCCAAGATGGCATCCCTCGAATTCCGATTGGCTGATAGGATTCTATCAGCCAATCGGAATTAAGGTAGGAAAATTCTGATTGGCTGATGGAATCAGCCAATCAGAATCAAGTTCAATCCGATTGGCTGATTCAATCAGCCAATCAGATTGAGCTCGCATTCTATTGGCTGTTCCGATCAGCCAATAGAATGCGAGCTTAATCTGATTGGCTGATCGGATCAACCAATCGGATTGAACTTGATTCTGATTGGCTGATTCCATCAGCCAATCAGAATTTTCCTAACTTAATTCCGATTGGCTGATAGAATCCTATCAGCCAATCGGAATTCGAGGGACGCTATCTTGGATGACGTCCCTTAAAGGAACCGTCATTCGTCTGGAAGTCGTCGTCGGAAGAAGATGGGTCCGCGGTGGAGGTCTTCAAGATGGAGCCGGTCCTCATCGGATGAAGATAGAAGATGCCGCTTGGAAGAAGATGGTTGCCGGTCCGGATCTACTCTTCATCCCGGATAGGATGAAGACTTTGGAGCCTCTTCTGGACTTCTTCAGCCGTCGGATGATGGATGTCTAGCCCCCGCTTGGGCTTAGATGAAGATATCGGAGCCAGGATGGATCGGTGTGATACCCGGTGAGGTGAAGATAAGGTAGGAAGATCTTCAGGGGCTTAGTGTTAGGTTTATTTAAGGGGGGTTTGGGTTAGATTAGGGGTATGTGGGTGGTGGGTTGTAATGTTGGGGGGGGGTATTGTATGTGTTTTTTTACAGGAAAAAGAGCTGAATTTCTTGGGGCATGCCCCGCAAATGGCCCTGTTCAGGGCTGGTAATGTAAAAGAGCTTTGAACTTTTGTAATTTAGAATAGGGTAGGGCAATTTTATTTTGGGGGGCTTTGTTATTTTATTAGGGGGCTTAGAGTAGGTGTAATTAGTTTAAAATTGTTGTAATATTTTTCTTATGTTTGTAAATATTTTTTTATTTTTTGTAACTTAGTTCTTTTTTATTTTTTGTACTTTAGTTAGTTTATTTCATTGTAGTTATTTGTAGGTATTGTATTTAATTAATTTATTGAAAGTGTAGTGTTAGGTTTAATTGTAACTTAGGTTAGGATTTATTTTACAGGTAATTTTGTAATTATTTTAACTAGGTAGATATTAAATAGTTCTTAACTATTTAATAGCTATTGTACATGGTTAAAATAAATACAAAGTTACCTGTAAAATAAATATAAATCCTAAAATAGCTATAATATAATTATAATTTATATTGTAGCTATATTAGGGTTTATTTTACAGGTAAGTATTTAGTTTTAAATAGGAATAATTTATGTAATAAGAGGCAATTTATTTCGTTGGATTTAAATTATATTTAATTTAGGGGGGTGTTAGTGTTAGGGTTAGACTTAGCTTTAGGGGTTAATACATTTATTAGAATAGCGGCGAGATTTGGTCGGCAGATTAGGGGTTAATAATTGAAGTTAGGTGTCGGCGATGTTAGGGAGGGCAGATTAGGGGTTAATACTATTTATTATAGGGTTATTGAGGTGGGAGTGAGGCGGATTAGGGGTTAATAACTTTATTATAGTAGCGGTGACATCCGCTCGGCAGATTAGGGGTTAATAAGTGTAGGCAGGTGGAGGCGACGTTGAGGGGGGCAGGTTAGGGGTTAATAAATATAATATAGGGGTCGGCGGTGTTAGGGGCAGCAGATTAGGGGTACATAGCTATAATGTAGCTGGCGGCGGCGTGTGGACGGCAGATTAGGGGTTAATAAGTGTAGGTAGCTGGCGGCGATGTTGTGGGGGGCAGATTAGGGGTTAATAAATATAATATAGGGGTCGGCGGTGTTAGGGGCAGCAGATTTGGGGTACATAAGTATAACGTAGGTGGCGGTCGGCAGACTAGGGGTTAAAAAAATTGAATCGAGTGTCGGCGATGTGGGGGGACCTCGGTTTAGGGGTACATAGGTAATTTATGGGTGTTAGTGTACTTCAGAGCACAGTAGTTAAGAGCTTTATGAACCGGCGTTAGCCCAGAAAGCTCTTAACTACTGACTTTTTTCTGCGGCTGGAGTTTTGTCGTTTCTAACGCTCACTTCAGACACGACTCTAAATACCGGAGTTAGGAAGATCCCATTGAAAAGATAGGATATGCAATTGACGTAAGGGGATCTGTGGTATGGAAAAGTTGCGGCTGAAAAGTGAGCGTTAGACCCTTTCCTGACTGACTCCAAATACCGGCGGTAGCCTAAAACCAGCGTTAGGAGCCTCTAACGCTGGTTTTCACGGCTACCGCCAAACTCCAAATCTAGGCCTTAGTGTGCTCATTTAAAGGGACAGTCAATGCCATAAAGTTTAAATAGTCTTACTCTATAATATCACAGTATTAAACAACACTGTTAAATTACATTGATCTGTAATATAATCTTTGATTGACTAGTTACTTAAACTCTGCAAACATCCCCCTTATCGCAGATATTTATATCTGTATTTAAACAATTTTTTAAAATTATTAAGATAAATATCTTGGTTATGCAAATCTGTTTATTGTTTAGTCTATGCTTTTATATATCTTTATGAAAGAATGCAAATTCGGAGTTGTCTGTCCTACCAACATACATGTAAAAGAAGATTTTGTGAAAGATTAGTGAAAGGAGCAAACAATATCAGGCGTGACTAGGGTTGCCACCGCTGCCTTGTTTTCATTGACACTTATGAGTTACACATGGTGCAGGGTGTAAAGGGAGGAACATGAATAATGCTGTTCAGGATCAATATTCCTGTGCTGTCCAGGGCTGAAATTCATGTTCCCCTCTGCACACCCTGCATCATGTGTAACTCATAAGTGTCCAGGAAAACATGGCTGAGGTGCCAACCATAGGAGTGACATATATTAAAGCTTGTGTTGTAGCATGTAAAGAGTTAATCAGTCATTAGAAGCAATGTAAGGTTAGAAGAGAAAAGGCTGTGTTTAAAAAACATTTAAAGGGACGTGAAACACAAAGGATTTCTTTTGCTATTTGGATAGAGCAGACAATTTAAACAAATGTATAACTGATTTGTATTATCAATTGTGCTTAAAGGGACAGTAAAGTCATAAATTTGGCATTCATGATTTAAACAGAGCATACAATTTTAAACAACTTTAAAAATGACTTCTTTTATTTCATTTGCTTCCTTTTGTTGCTTTCCTTTGATAAAAGGTTTATTTAGGAAAGCTCAGGAGCAGGAAAGACTAGATTACAAATTTTGCGTTATGAGCGGCTCGTTGCTAACTTGCAAGTTATTTCCACCGCTCACCTCCCTATAGCGCTGCTATTACAGGTTTGCAAAAACCCGGCGTTAGCAGGCAATATGGCAGCGTTGAGCTCCATTAAGCTCCATACCGCACCCAAATACCTGCGCTGCTTTGAGCTGGTTTTACATGCTTGTGCACGATTTCCCCATAGACATCAAAAACCTTGCCTAAACTAAACTGCCAATAGCCCTTAAAAGGGCCTTTTGCGGGGCATTGCCCCAAAGAAATCAGCACCTTTACCTGTAAAAAAAAATACAAACAACCCCCCAACAGTAAAACCCACATCCCACAAAACCAAACCCCCCAAATAAAATCCTATATAAAAAACCTAAGCTCCCCATTGCCCTGGAAAGGGCATTTGGATGGCCATTGCTCTTTTGCTGCCCAAACCCTAAGCTAAAAATAAAACCCACCCAATAAACCCTTAAAAAAACCTAACACTAACCCCCGAAGATCCACTTACAGTTTTTGAAGACCGGACATCCATCCTCAACGAAGCCGGGAGAAGTTTTCATCCAAGCGCCAAGAAGTCCTCAACGAAGCCGGGAGAAGTCTTCATCCAAGCGGCAAGAAGTCCTCAACGAAGCCGGGAGCAGTCTTCATCCAAGCGGCAAGAAGTGGTCCTCCAGGCGGGTAGAAGTCTTTCTATGGCATTCACGGCCTCTGAGGTGGCGGTTTGAACGATAGGTACGCTGCGTTGGAATAAACACAAGCGTATCTATTGAATATTTGATAACTTAGTAACAGGGTGAAATAGAGTTGAATATGACGGCGAATGATCAGTATTCCGCTCGAAAAAGACAAGTATCGATCTGCATTGGATTGATCTTGTGGGAGCGTATATTACGTCACACATTTTAACATTTGACGTTGTTGATGCTTTGTTAACTACAGCGGATCAAATTTGCGTCTAATATGACGTGAGATTCCAGCAGATTCCAGTGTAATATTAGTTGAAGGTTTGATAAATCGGCCCATATGCCTGATAATATCCCTTTGTCTAGCAGCTCCTTGCTGTATCACTAAAAGGTGGAGAATTTAAAGAACTTTCCAATTTACTTCCATGATCAAATTGTACATAGTCTTTATGAGCACTATTACAGGTTTGCAAAAACCCGGCGTTAGCAGGCAATATTGCGTTGAGCTCCATTGAGCTCCATACCGCACCCAAATACTAGTGCTGCTTTGAGCTGGTTTTACATGCTCATGCACGATTTCCCCATAGACATCAATGGGCAGAGCCAGCTAAAAAAAGCCTAACACCTGCAATAAAGGAACGTAAAGCTCTGTAACGCAGCCCCATTGATTCCTATGGGGAAAGAAAAGTTATGTTTACACCTAACACCCTAACATAAACCCTGAGTCTAAACACCCCTAATCTGCTGCCCCCAACATCGCAGACACCTACATTATACTTATTAACCCCTAATATGCCACCCCCGACATCGCCGCCACCTACCTACACTTATTAACCCCTAATCTGCTGCCCCTAACATCGCTGCCACCTACATTACACTTATTAACCCCTAATCTGTTGCCCCCAATGTTGTTGCTACCTACACTTATTAACCCTTAATCTGCCGCCCCCACATTCCCACCACTATACTAAAGTTATTAACCCCTAAACCTAACCTAAGTCTAACCCTAACACCCACTAACTTTAATATAATTAAAATAAATTTAAATAAAAATTACTATCATTAACTAAATAATTCCTATTTAAAACTAAATACTTACATGTAAAATAAACCCTAAGCTAGCTACAATATATATATAATTAATAGTTACATTGTAGCTAGCTTAGGTTTTATTTTAATTTCACAACTAAGTTTGTATTTATTTTAACTAGGTAGACTAGTTAGTAAATAGTTATTAACTATTGACTAGCTACCTAGTTAAAATAAATACAAATTTTCCTGTAAAATAAAACCTAACCTGTCTTACACTAAAACCTAACCTACAATTAAATAAATTACATTAATTAAATACAATTAACTAAATTACAAAAACAAACACTAAATTACACAAAATAAAAAAGAAATGATCAAATATTTAAACTAATTACACCTAATCTAATAGCCCTATCAAAATAAAAAAGCCCCCCTAAAATAAAAAAAACCTTGCCTAAACTAAACTGCCAATAGCCCTTAAAAGGGCCTTTTGTGGGGCATTGCCCCAAAGAAATCAGCTCTTTTACCTGTAAAAAAAAATACAAACAACCCCCCAACAGTAAAACCCACCACCCACACAACCAAACCCCCCAAATAAAATCCTATATAAAAAACCTAAGCTCCCCATTGCCCTAAAAAGGGCATTTGGATGGGCATTGCTCTTTTGCTGCCCAAACCCTAAGCTAAAAATAAAACCCACCCAATAAACCCTTAACCCCTGAAGATCCACTTACAGTTTTTGAAGACCAGCCATCCATCCTCAACGAAGCCGGGAGAAGTCTTCATCCAAGTGGCATGAAGTCCTCAACGAAGCCGGGAGAAGTCTTCATCCAAGCGGCAAGAAGTCCTCAATGAAGCCGGGAGAAGTCTTCATCCAAGCGGCAAGAAGTGGTCCTCCAGGCGGGCTGAAGTCTTTCTATGGCATTCACGTCCTCTGAGGTGGCGGTTTGAACGATAGGTATGCTGCGTTGGAATAAACACAAGCGTATCTGTTGAATATTTGATAACTTAGTAAGAGGTTGAAATAGAGTTGAATATGACGGCGAATGATCAGTATTCCGCTCGAAAAAAGACAAGTATCGATCTGCATTGGATTGATCTTGTGGGAGTGTATATTACGTCACACATTTCAACATTTGACGTTGTTGATGCTTTGTTAACTACAGAAGATCAAATTTGCATCTAAAATGACGTGAGATTCCAGCAGATTCCAGCGTATTATCAGTTGAAGGTTTGATAAATCGACCCATATGCCTGATAATATCCCTTTGTGTATTACTTCCATGATCAAATTGTACATAGTCTTTATGAGCACTATTTTGGAGATACCAGCTCCTGCTGAGCATGTGCAACAGTTCACACTTATATAAGTCTGTGATTGGCTGATAGCTGTCACATAATGCAAGGGGTAGGAAAAAATATGGAAGCTTTAAAATTTGTCAGAAAACTCGCAGTAATTGTTATTGCACTGTCTTATTATTGTAAAATAGTTGATTATTCAGTTATACTGTACTTAATGGTTATTTAATTTCAGCATATTATTCGTAAAATCAGAAAGGTAGAGAACAAGAGAAATAGAGAAAGACATGCAGAGACATACAGAGATAGCATGAAAAACGTGTACTGTAGAAAAGAAAGACAGAGACAACCACCGTATAGAGAAAGTATAAGGAATTAAGCAGAATAAAGATGTGTTTGGAAGCAGTGAATGAAACAAAACTATATGAAAAGGCAGCTGGATACAGAGCGAGTGGGGAAGTTATCAAGAGAGCATGAAAGGAACAGAAATAAGCTGAAAATACATAGAACAGTGAAAGGTCAGCTTATGACTGAGCACAAAATGACAGTTATACTGCAGCCAGTCTATCAGTCTTTTTTATATGTTTGGACAGGAAAATCACATTGTTTCTGAAATATTTTTGCTTTATATCTCAGTATAGTTAAACTGATGTTTACTGTTTTGACAGGCTTTATATTTTAGGCAGAAAACCTGGTAGGATTACCAGGTGTCCTGTGTTCAGTCGGACAGTCCAGTATTTTAGCAGACTGTCCAGTAAAACCTTCACAAAAATACTGGACACTCATATTTCCAGTTTGTTAAGGTCTATGAGTATCAACTGACTGTAAAAGCCTTCTATGCCTCAAGGCATTACAAATAAGGGGCAGAAAAAGTGAGGGGCAGGCAAGGGATTCAAATCACTTCTGTTTCCATTTGTTACTGTCAGCCAAAGAGGTAAAGTTATTGATTTGTTACTTGCAGCCAAGGGTAATAAGACTGCTTAGTAGTGAAAAATATGCATGGTGAGCTTAAGAGTAGGGGCTAAATCACCAAAAGATTGTACAGTATTTTTTTGGAGGGCAGTTGGCAACCCTATCTGCACCATGTAACTCCAGAGGATGTGATGATGTGTGTATTAATTCAATTAGACAGAAAATAACAATGCCTGTAGACAAATACATTAGCTTTTGTTTTTTTTGTTTGATAAAGCATTATTTATTAGTGAGGGTTAGGGTTAGAAATCTGTGTGTTAGAGAATTAATTGCACTTACTAATTTTTCAAAATGAAGCTGGCAAATATTAAATAATTCTATTTTAATTTTGGCAGAAAACGTCACCAACGACCACCCCAAAATAAATGATAGACTCACTCATTATTCATGTAGTTGCATAGACCAATAGCATGGCAGCACAAATAGCTACTTTTTTAGATGCAAACATGCATGTAAACATTTTCTCTGTATCTTACTATAGAGCTTTTGCGTCTTGGATTATTTGTTCGCATAGTTTATATTTCCACACTATCTACTAACTAACGCTGGGTAAAACAGGAAAGAGTCTCACTTGGAATTATCCTATTTTAAACCTGCTGTAGTAGGTTACTCTGCGCTGAGACCCTTTCAGCTGTAGAACAGCGGCGCTTCTGTGAAGGCAGCAAAATCTGACAGACAGGGGCCTAGTTATCAACGTGTCAACTTTCCTGCCTTCGCCGGCCCAATACGCCGCCTAAGCTCGCCTCACATCGCCGCTGCGGACCTGAAAAAATACGTCTAAGTTATCAAATAAAGCTGTCAAAAAGCCGCGCACCAAGTACGGGCAATGAGCAGCGGACTGTGAGAGTTATCACTCATCCGATCTCGCTGCTCTTCGGCTTTTTTACAGCTTTATTGCTAGCCTGTCACTAAGCACCCACACTAAACTACACTGTTCTACCCCCTATACCGGCACCCCCGGAGCCCCCCGCAACTAAATAAAGTTACTAACCCCTAAACCGCCGCTCCTTGACCCCGCCGCAATTCTTATAAATGTATTAACCCCTAAACCGCCGCTCCTAGACCCTGCCGCAACTCTTATAAATGTATTAACCCCTAAACTGCCGCTCCCGGAGCCCACCGCCACCTACATTATACCTAGTAACCCCTATCCTGCCCCCCCTATACCGTCGCCCTCTAACTAAATAAATAGTTTAACCCCTAAACCGCCGCTCTCTGACCCCGCCGCAACCTATATTAAATTTATTAACCCCTATCCTGCCCCCCTACACCGTCGCCACCTATAATAAATTTATTAACCCCTATCCTGCCCCCCACTACACCGCCGCCACTGTAATAAAATTATTAACCCCTAAACCTAAGTCTAATACTAACTCTAACACCCCCCTAACTTAAATATTAATTAAATAAATCTAAATAATATTTATATTATGAACTAAATTAATCCTATTTAAAACTAAATACTTACCTTTAATATAAACCCTAATATAGCTACAATATAAATAATAATTATATTGTAGCTATCTTAGGATTTATATTTATTTTACAGGTAACTTTCAATTTATTTTAACTAGGTACAATAGCTATTAAATAGTTATTAACTATTTAATAGCTTACCTAGCTAAAATAAAGAGAAATTAACCTGTAAAATAAAAACTAACCTAAGTTACAATTACACCTAACACTACACTATACTTTAATAAATTATTCCTATTTAAAACTAAATACTTACCTGTAAAATAAACCCTAAGATAGCTACAATATAATTAATAATTACATTGTAGCTATTTTAGGATTTATTTTTATTTTACAGGTAACTTTGTATTTATTTTAGCTAGTTAGAATAGTTATTAAATAGTTATTAACTATGTAATAACTACCTAGCTAAAAGAAATACAAAATTACCAGTAAAATAAATCCTAACCTAAGTTACAATTAAACCTAACACTACACTATCATTAAATAAATTAAATAAATTAACTACAAATAACTACAATTAAATACAATTACATAAACTAACTAAAGTACAAAAAAAAAAGCTAAGTTACAAAAAATAAAAAAATAGGTTACAAACATTTTAAAAATATTACACCAATTTTAAGCTATTTAAACCTAATCTAAGCCCCCTAATAAAATAACAAACCCCCCAAAATAAAAAAATGCCCTACCCTATTCTAAATTTAAAAAGTTCAAAGCTCTTTTACCTTACCAGCCCTTAAAAGGGCCTTTTGTGGGGGCATGCCCCAAAGAATTCAGTTCTTTTGCCTGTAAAAGAAAACTACAACCCCCCCAACATTAAAACCCACCACCCACATACCCCTAATCTAACCCAAACCCCCCTTAAAATAACCTAACACTAATCCCCTGAAGATCATCCTACCTTGAGTCGTCTTCACTCAGCCGAGCAGCGATGGAACCAAAGAGGAGACCCGGAGCGGCAGAACTTATCCTCCAAGCGGCGCTGAAGAAATCTTCCATCCGATGAAGTGATCCTCCAAGCGGCACTGAAGAATTCTTCCATCCGGGCGATGTCATCTTCCAAGCGGCACTGAAGAAGCCTTCTATCCGGGCGATGTCATCTTCCAAGCGGGGTCTTCCAATCTTCAATCTTCATCCCGCCGATGCGGAACATCCTTCTTTACCGTCGGACTACCGACAAATGCAGGCTCCTTTAAGGGACGTCATCCAAGATGGCGTCCCTTCAATTCCGATTGGCTGATAGGATACCTAAGTTACAATTAAACCTAACACTAGCAATAAATAAATTAAATAAAATACCTACAATTATCTACAATTAAACCTAACAATACACTATCAATAAATTAATTAAATACAATACCTACAAATAACTACAATGAAATAAACTAACTAAAGTACAAAAAATAAAAAAGAACTAAGTTACAAAAAATAAAAAAATATTTACAAACATTAGAAAAATATTACAATTTTAAACTAGTTATACCTACTCTAAGCCCCCTAATAAAATAACAAAGACCCCCCCCAAAAAAAATGCCCTACCCTATTCTAAATTAAAAAAGTTCAAAGCTCTTTTACCTTACCAGCCCTGAAAAGGGCCCTTTGCGGGGCATGCCCCAAAGAATTCAGCCAATCGGATTGAACTTGAATTCAGCCAATCGGATTGAACTTGAATCTGATTGGCTGATTCCATCAGCCAATCAGAATTTTCCTACCTTAATTCCGATTGGCTGATAGAATCCTATCAGCCAATCGGAATTCGAGGGACGCCATCTTGGATGACGTCCCTTAAAGGAGCCGTCATTCGTCGGGAAGTCGTCGGTGAAGATGGATGGATCTGCGCTGGAGGTCTTGAAGATCAGCCGGTCGTCATCGGATTGAAGAACATAGAAGATGCGGCTTGAAAGAAGATGTTTGCCGGTCCGGATGTCCTCTTCTGCCCGCTTGGATCAAGACTTCAGCCGGAGGATGGACGTCACTCTTCAGCCCCCCGCTTGGGCTTGGATCAACACTTCGGAGGCTTGGATCAAGACTTCTGAGGACGGATCGGTGAACCTGGCATGGTGAAGATAAGGTAGGAAGATCTTCAGGGGCTTAGTATTAGGTTTATTTAAGGGGGGTTTGGGTTAGATTAGGGGTATGTGGGTGGTGGGTTGTAATGTTGGGGGGGGTATTGTATGTTTTTTTTACAGGCAAAAGAGCTGAATTCTTTGGGGCATGCCCCGCAAATGGCCCTTTTCAGGGCTGGTAAGGTAAAAGAGCTTTGAACTTTTTAAATTTAGCATAGGGCAGTGCATTTTTTTATTTTGGGGGTCTTTGTTATTTTATTAGGGGGCTTAGAGTAGGTGTAATTAGTTTAAAATTGTTGTAATATTTTTCTAATGTTTGTAAATATTTTTTTATTTTTTGTAACTTAGTTCTTTTTTATTTTTTGTACTTTAGTTAGTTTATTTAATTGTAGTTATTTGTAGGTATTTTATTTAATTAATTTATTGATAGTGTAGTGTTAGGTTTAATTGTAGATAATTGTAGGTAGTTTATTTAATTAATTTATTGATAGTGTAGTGTTAGGTTTAATTGTAGATAATTGTAGGTATTTTATTTAATTAATTTATTGATAGTGTAGTGTTAGGTTTAATTGTAACTTAGGTTAGGATTTATTTTACAGATAATTTTGTAATTATTTTAACTAGGTAACTATGAAATAGTTATTAACTATTTAATAGCTATTGTACCTGGTTAAAATAAATACAAAGTTGCCTGTAAAATAAATATTAATCCTAAAATAGCTACAATATGATTATAATTTATATTGTAGCTATATTAGGGTTTATTTTACAGGTAAGTATTTAGCTTTAAATAGGAATAATTTATATAATAAGAGTTAATTTATTTCGTTAGATTTAAATTATATTTAATTTAGGGGGGTGTTAGGGTTAGGGTTAGACTTTAGGGTTAGGGTTAGGCTTTAGGGGTTAAAAAATGTATTAGAATAGCGGTGAGCTCCGGTCGGCAGATTAGGGGTTAATGTTTGAAGTTAGGTTTCGGCGATGTTAGGGAGGGCAGATTAGGGGTTAATACTATTTATTATAGGGTTATTGAGGTGGGAGTGAGGCGGATTAGGGGTTAATACATTTATTATAGTAGCGGTGCGGTTCGGTCGGCAGATTAGGGGTTAATAAGTGTAGGTAAGGTAGCGGCGACGTTGGGGGGGGCAGATTAGGGGTTAATAAATATTATGTAGGTGTCGGCGATGTTAGGGGCAGCAGATTAGGGGTACATAGGGATAATGTAGCTGGCGGCGGTGTACGGAGCGGCAGATTAGGGGTTAAAAAAATTTAATAGAGTGGCGGCGGTGTGGGGGGGCCTCGGTTTAGGGGTATATAGGTAGTTTATGGGTGTTAGTGTACTTTAGAGCACAGTAGTTAAGAGCTTTATGAACCGGCGTTAGCCCAGAAAGCTCTTAACTCCTGTTTTTTTTCTGCGGCTGGAGTTTTGTCGTTAGATTTCTAACGCTCACTTCAGCCACAACTCTAAATACCGGCGTTAGGAAGATCCCATTGAAAAGATAGGATACGCAAATGGCGTAGGGGGATCTGCGGTATGGAAAAGTCGCGGCTGGAAAGTGAGCGTTAGACCCTTTCCTGACTGACTCCAAATACCAGAGGGCGGTAAAAACCATCGTTAGGTGCCTCTAACGCTGGTTTTGACGGCTACCGCCCAACTCTAAATCTAGCCGTTAGGGTTTATTTTACAGGTAAGTATTTAGTTTTAAATAGGAATAATTTATTAAAGTATAGTGTAGTGTTAGGTGTAATTGTAACTTAGGTTAGTTTTTATTTTACAGGTTAATTTCTCTTTATTTTAGCTAGGTAAGCTATTAAATAGGTAATAACTATTTAATAGCTATTGTACCTAGTTAAATTAAATTGAAAGTTACCTGTAAAGGTATCCTAAGATAGCTACAATATAATTATTATTTATATTGTAGCTATATTAGGGTTTATTTTAAAGGTAAGTATTTAGTTTTAAATAGGATTAATTTAGTTCATAATAGAAATATTATTTAGATTTATTTAATTAATATTTAAGTTAGGGGGTGTTAGGGTTAGTGTTAGACTTAGGTTTAGGGGTTAATAATTTTATTACAGTGGCGGCGGTGTAGTGGGGGGCAGGATAGGGGTTAATAAATGTATTATAGGTGGCGACGGTGTAGGGGGGCAGATTAGAGGTTAATAAATTTAATATAGGTTGCGACGGGGTCAGGGAGCGGCGGTTTAGGGGTTAAACTATTTATTTTGTTGCGGCGAGGTGCGGGATCGGCAGGATAGGGGTTAATAACTTTATTACAGAGGGCGGCGGTATAGGGGGGCAGGATAGGGGTTACTAGGTATAATGTAGGTGGCGGTGGGCTCCGGGAGCGGCGGTTTAGGGGTTAATACATTTATAAGAGTTGCGGTGGGCTCCGGGAGCGGCGGTTTAGGGGTTAATACATTTATTATAGTTGCGGTGGGCTCCGGGAGCAGCGGTTTAGGGGTTAATACATATATTATAGTTGCGATGGGCTCCGGGAGCGGCGGTTTAGGGGTTAATACATATATTATAGTTGCGGTGGGCTCCGGGAGCGGCGGTTTAGGGGTTAATACATTTATTATAGTTGCGGTGGGCTCCGGGAGCGGCGGTTTAGGGGTTAATATGTATAGAGTAGCTTGTGGTGGGCTCCGGGAGCGGCGGTTTAGGGGGTAATAACTTTATTTAGTTGCGGCGGTGTAGGGGGGACAGATTAGTGGTGTTTAGACTCGGGGTACATGTTAGGGTGTTAGGTGCAGACGTTTCCCATAGGAATCAATGGGATGTCTGGCAGCAGCGAACATGAACTTTCGCTATGGTCAGACTCCCATTGATTCCTATGGGATCCGCCGCCTCCAGGGTGGCGGTTTGAAAACCAGGTACGCTGGGCCGTAAAAGTGCAGAGCGTACCTGCTAGTTTTTTTATAACTAGCAAAAGTAGTCAGATTGTGCCGCACTTGTGTGCGGAACATCTGGAGTGACGTAAGAATCGATCTGTGTCGGACTGAGTCCGGCGGATCGAAGTTTACGTCACAAAATTCTACTTTTGCCGGTCTATAGCCTTTGATAACTAAGGCGAATCAGCCTCGCCACAAATACGCTGCGGAATTCCAGCGTATTTGAGTTTGACGGCTTGATAACTAGGCCCCAATGTGTGTTCTGTCAGATTCTGCAACCTGTCATTTTTGCGCTCAGGAATGCGGTCGCAGATTTCAACAGAACACCTGACAATCAGTTTTGCTCATGCGTGGGTTTAGGACAACGCATACTGCGCATGCGGGCCGCCATTATTGTTCTACCTAGGTAGAACACTCCAATTTGATATGCATAATGAGGATCCGGAGAGGTTTGGCACAAAATCATTTTTTTATGTAAAATTACAGGTAGACCAAAAGAAATTGCTTAACAATGCTATTTGTGAATTATAAGAATAGTTTGAGATGTTTGTAAATCTGAAAAGTTTTTTTTGGGGGTTTCCTATGCCTTTAATATGCAAAAGTTGTACAGGGAGTGCAGAATTATTAGGCAAGTTGTATTTTTGAGGATTAATTTTATTATTGAACAACAACCATGTTCTCAATGAACCCAAAAAACTCATTAATATCAAAGCTGAATAGTTTTGGAAGTAGTTTTTAGTTTGTTTTTAGTTATAGCTATTTTAGGGGGATATCTGTGTGTGCACTTGACTATTACTGTGCATAATTATTAGGCAACTTAACAAAAAACAAATATATACCCATTTCAATTATTTATTTTTACCAGTGAAACCAATATAACATCTCAACATTCACAAATATACATTTCTGACATTCAAAAACAAAACAAAAACAAATCAGTGACCAATATAGCCACCTTTCTTTGCAAGGACACTCAAAAGCCTGCCATCCATGGATTCTGTCAGTGTTTTGATCTGTTCACCATCAACATTGCGTGCAGCAGCAACCACAGCCTCCCAGACACTATTCAGAGAGGTGTACTGTTTTCCCTCCTTGTAAATCTCACATTTGATGATGGACCACAGGTTCTCAATGGGGTTCAGATCAGGTGAACAAGGAGACCATGTCATTAGATTTTCTTCTTTTATACCCTTTCTTGCCAGCCACGCTGTGGAGTACTTGGACGCGTGTGATGGAGCATTGTCCTGCATGAAAATCATGTTTTTCTTGAAGGATGCAGACTTCTTCCTGTACCACTGCTTGAAGAAGGTGTCTTCCAGAAACTGGCAGTAGGACTGGGAGTTGAGCTTGACTCCATCCTCAACCCGAAAAGGCCCCACAAGCTCATCTTTGATGATACCAGCCCAAACCAGTACTCCACCTCCACCTTGCTGGCATCTGAGTCGGACTGGAGCTCTCTGCCCTTTACCAATCCAGCCACGGGCCCATCCATCTGGCCCATCAAGACTCACTCTCATTTCATCAGTCCATAAAACCTTAGAAAAATCAGTCTTGAGATATTTCTTGGCCCAGTCTTGACGTTTCAGCTTGTGTGTCTTGTTCAGTGGTGGTCGTCTTTCAGCCTTTCTTACCTTGGCCATGTCTCTGAGTATTGCACACCTTGTGCTTTTGGGCACTCCAGTGATGTTGCAGCTCTGAAATATGGCCAAACTGGTGGCAAGTGGCATCTTGGCAGCTGCACGCTTGACTTTTCTCAGTTCATGGGCAGTTATTTTGCGCCTTGGTTTTTCCACACGCTTCTTGCGACCCTGTTGACTATTTTGAATGAAACGCTTGATTGTTCGATGATCACTCTTCAGAAGCTTTGCAATTTTAAGAGTGCTGCATCCCTCTGCAAGATATCTCACTATTTTTGACTTTTCTGAGCCTGTCAAGTCCTTCTTTTGACCCATTTTGCCAAAGGAAAGGAAGTTGCCTAATAATTATGCACACCTGATATAGGGTGTTGATGTCATTAGACCACACCCCTTCTCATTACAGAGATGCACATCACCTAATATGCTTAATTGGTAGTAGGCTTTCGAGCCTATACAGCTTGGAGTAAGACAACATGCATAAAGAGGATGATGTGGTCAAAATACTCATTTGCCTAATAATTCTGCACTCCCTGTATAGTTCATCAATAGTGGGCGGGACAGAGATACATAATATCCCGTACAGTAATCAAGAATGCAAAAAATGAAATCACAATTGATACCTCGAGAAATTACGTTTATTAATCACACTCTTAATATATTCGTTTTTATTTCATACTCGCATTTTTGGAATTGTAAAGTACACTATTCTCATCTTTATGAATGGTGTTTCTCCTGGCAATCACAATGTCACTGGTCGTTAAGGTTTTGTCGGCTCATATTAGCTTGGGTCTCACCACCAGCTGCAAGAATGCCCTATTATGACCTCCCTCATGCAGGTCTCCTGAAATAGTGCAGTCTCTCTGCTTGCAGCAAGGTTGTACTATCGAAAAATCAAGACCCATTAAAAGACTAGCGACGTACAGGGTATGACCAGGGATAGGCATGGACCATACCTGTGGCGGACATTTTCCAAAGTACAGACCTTAGTGAAGGACACCAAGGTCTACATTTAGCTGCCAATCAGCAAACTCTACCCAGGTGCTCAATAAAAAATGGGCCGGCTACTAAGCTTACATTCCTGCTTTTCCAAATAAAGATGCCAAAAGAACAAAGAGAAATTAATATTAGGAATAAATGAGAAAGTTGCTTAAAATTGCATGCTCTATCTGAATCATGAAAGAAGAAAAAAATTGCGTTTAGTGTCCTTTAATGGAAACAAAATTTCCATCAATCTAACTGGATCATATATTATATTGTGTGTGGTGCAAGAAAGGTTAAAAAGGAAATATCACAATTTTTTTGGCTTTAGGGCATAAAGAACAAAAATTTAAAAGTTTTATACAATGCTGGCTCCTTTGTGACCTGTTAGTTTGTGAAACCCCACACGTTTCTTAAATTTCATTATTATTAATATTTAAAAATCTAATCTATCAGAGAGAAATAAATAAATTTAAAAAAACAGGCAGAACTGTAACTTTTATGTGATAAAAACATGAAACAACATTTAAAAAAAATATATTAGTAGTTTTCCATTATTTTTTTCTACAAAGCAGACTATGATTTTCTTAGCTATTCTCCTGAATTTATAAATATTAAGTATTTTAAATTAAAATGTACATAGCCAAAATGACAAAATATTATTGAGTATTTATATATAATGATAGTCTGGGATATCAGAATAGCTATTGTCTTCAACTAAATAAAATAAAATTGTAATACATTTATAACAACAGAGGTAAACTAGAGATGTGCAAAAGCAGGACACAAGCTAAAATTACCACTATGACTTCCTTATAATCAGCACGAGATCTCAGGTCGGTGCACTGCTTTTTTATGCTTTACATTTGCATATAAAGAAACAGTGCAATGGCAGCTTACTTCTTAAATCGTCCGTCTCTCATCTCACTCTGAGCCTCCAGGCTCGCCAGAAACAGCATTTATGGAGCAGCGGTCACAAAGACCGCTGCTCCATAACCCTGTCCGCCTGCTCTGATGAGGCGGACAGGAATCGCCAGAATTCAACCCGATCGAGTATGATCGGGTTGATTGACACCCCCTGCTGGCGGCCGCGAGTCTGCAGGGGGCGGCGTTGTGAGCTGCTGGTGCAATGCTGAATATGGAGAGCATATTGCTCTCCACATTCAGTGATGTCTGTCAGACCTGATCAGAATTGTCGGATCAGGTCCAACAGACATTTGTTAAATAGGCCCCTTTATATCAACTCCAGGGGTTCTACAGTTACCTTCTCCCTCCCATGTGAAATTTTATATCCCAGAGAGCTTCATTACTTTCTATCAGCTAGATTATGAGTTATGCGCGCTTTAGGGAAATTAACAAACGCAACAAAAGTTGTGTTATTTATCCCTCTATAGCGCAGCCATTACAAGTTTTTAAAAACCCAGCTTTTGTGTGCTATACGGTGCTCCATTCCGCACCAAAAACAACCGCTGTTTTGACGTGCTCGTGCACGCTTTCCCCATAGACATCAATGGGGAGAGCGGGTCAGAAAAAAGTCTAACACCTGCGATCGCGGAAAGAAAAGCTCTGTAACGCAGCCCCATTGATGTCTATGGGAAAAAACTAACCTAACACCCTAACATAAAACCTGAGTCTAAACAGCCCTAATATGCCCCCCACCGACATCGCCGGCACCTACATAATGTTATTAACCCTTAATCTGTCACCCCCGATATCGCCACCACCTAAATAAAACTATTCACCCCTAATCTGCAGCTCCCGATATCGCTGCCACTTTACTAAAGTTATTAACCCCTATTCCCCTGCAGCCCAACATCGCCCACACTATAATAAATATATTAACCCCTATTCCGCCGCTCCCTGACATCGCTGCAACTAAATAAAGCTATTAACCCCATAACCTCTGGCCTCCCACATCACTACCACTAAATAAATCTATTAACCCCTAAACCACCAGCCCCCCACATCACAAAAATCTAAATGAAACTATTAACCCCTACACCTACTCCTAAACCTAACGTAACCCTAACCGTAACCCTAAACCTAACCCTAACACCCCCTAACTTTAACATAATTACCATAGAGCTAAATTAAACTTACAATTATTAACTAAATAATACCTATTTAAAACTAAATACATATTTACCTGTGAAATAAAACCTAAGCTAGCTACAATATAACTAAAATAAAAATCCACCCAAAAAACCCTTAAAAAAGCCTATTACTAACCCCCGACGATCCACTTACAGTTTTTGAAGTTCCGCTTGAACGATCCTCATCCCTGCGGCGACGTCCTCATCCAGGTGGCAAGAAGTCTTCAACCAGGCTGCCTCTTCAATCTGCATCTTGGCGGCGAAGTCCTCAATCAAGCTGCGAGAAGTCTTCATCCAGGTGGCCTCTTCAATCTTCATCAAGGGGGCATCTTCTATCTTGATCCCGGCGGCGCAGAACGGATCCATCCTGAAGACATCCGGCACGGAGCATCTTCTTCATATGGTCGCCGCCGTACACTGAATCTTCAATGTAAGGTTCAAGATGGCGTCCCTTGCTTTCCTATTGGCTGAAAAATTTGAATCAGCCAATAGGAATTAGAGCTGCTAAAATCCTATTGGCTGTTCAAATAAGCCAATAGGATTTAATCATCTCTCATTCTATTGGCTGATTTGAATGGAAGGCAAATATTTTACTAGGGATCTTGCAGTGTTGGAGAATCATTTTAGAATATCTCGCCTGAGCAGAGAGGTTTTAAACATTAGAGCCAGTGTGAGAACTGTTAAAATAATATTATAAAAGGTGAGATAAGTTGCGGCCAGTTTCCTCTTATATAAATTAAAGGGACACAAACCCCAATTTTAAACAACTTTCTAACTTAGTCCCATTATACATTTTGCTTCATTCTCTTGCTATCTTTTTTTTTTTTTTTAATTTGATGATCTTTTATTAAGGTAATTGGATATTACAACATAAAGACAAATGTTCAATCACATTTACATCAAGTTAACGTAGTATACAGTATCTCTCAGGAGATCAAGTTTAGGAAGATATACTTCCATATGTGAAGAAAATGTGTTCTGCTCTTCAATATACAGTAAGGCGTATATTACTAACAGAAAACATCAAGGTCCGATCTAGAAAATCTAAAGTCAGTATATATAATAAAATCATATGGAGTGGTTATAGTCAACGTACTTGTCTGTTCTAGTTCTCTTGTTATCATTATTTGAAAAAGCAGGAATGTAAGCATAGCAACCAGCCCATTTTTGGTTTAGCACCTGGGTATCTCTTGCTGATTGATGGTTACATTTAGCCACCAATCTGCAAGCGCTACCCAGGGTGCTGAACCAAAAAAGAGGCCGGCTTCTATGCTTACATTCCTGCTTTTTCCAGTAAAGATAGCAAGAGAATGAAGAAAAATGTATAATAGGAGTAAATTAGAAAGTTGTTTAAACTTGCATGCTCTATTTGGTTTTTGTGTCCCTTTTAATATCCTGCAGTGTTCTTCTTGAATTTAGGTGAATATCTTGCCAAAACAGAAAACAAGGTTTTCTTAATGAATTAAAATGATAAAATTAAAATAAATACTTAAAATATATAAAAAAATGTAAAAAAATATAATTGGTCAAACATGCCCAGTATACCAATGACATTCATATTGTTTAACACTTATTATAAAAAACACTCTATCCAACTGCAAAACATAATCACAGACTCTATTGACCCATTTGATAGTTCAGTGATTGACATCCTTTATTAGCAGTTCCAAGTGCCATTGTGGGAAATGGTGATCAATCTTGGCTTTGTCTGACTTGGAAAGATGGAGATCACTTTGTTTATGAAAAAAAATGAACGGGGGCAGAGCCGGCTGCAAAGAATGATGGCCGCACTTTAAGTGTGCTCTCAGTACCTCGTCTACAAAACCAACTTATAGTATGAGTTATTGTGCAATAATACTCTTGAAAATCATTTTAAAGCCTACTCTAATGATCCAGGAAGCGGATTGAAGCACCCACTCCCGGATCCTGTCAAATGTGTGACCGTAGCCTGAGGCCTAAACAACACGGTAAAGGCACATCCTAACAGCCGGAACTGACCGACTATCAACGAGCAGGTAAACAAAGCTCCTTGTCAGAGTATCATGACACCACAGTGTTGAGACGCTACAAGCTAAATGTGCTGACACAATCAGCCAAAATCAAGATCGCAGCCTGCGGCCTAAACGGCGTGATAAAGACCCACCTCACAAACCAGTATCAGCTGACTACTTACTATAAATTATGGCCTCCTGTCAGGGAATCATGTTCCCACAGCGCTAAAACGCTACAAGTTGAGTGAGCTGATACCGGTAATATAACCAACCTGGCATGAAAGTCAAGGCTGCATGGCTCTGAAGGCCTCTGTAGCACACAATTGTAGGCATTGAATAATCGTATTCACACTGCTGTGGGAATACACACTTTAAGCATCAAAGCCTCTAACTCCACAACTCCACATTATTACAGCATAATCATGCTTTAATACCCAACTGATATGCCTTTATAAGCGTGAATTTATTATGGATGCAGCAATTATTTCAAGCTGATAATTGTATTAATATATATTAATGACCCTCTCCTACTAATTGCTGCCCAAAAAAAATAACCATATGGGGCAAGTTATTTTCTTTCCACAAATATGAGATATAACAGTATACATTGTTGGATTCCCCGGGCCCCCGGCTAGCTTATTGTCCACATGATCTTCCACTAATGTATGTCTATGCAGGATGGTTTATCAATTCTCAGTGCTCATCCATGTGGCTTACAATTTAAAATAATTGTATTACGAGATCAGAGACTGACATTCTAAAGCAACAATATAGTTTCTGAAGATACCTTGGTAACTAGAAGAATCAAAACACCACTGCTATCTATTGTACACGTGGCAATCCCGCGAACAATGTCACCCAAAAAAACTCACAAAACAAGATAAGTTGCAGAAACTCCATCTACACCACCTGTTAACACCTTTTTTTTTAAATTCATGATAATGCCTTGAGAGCAGATATGTCTGTAACACCTCAATATCAATCCCCCCTTGGGGGTCTGAGGGAGAAGACGAAGACCCAGAAACCATGGTCTCAGTATTCAAAACCTTATTGGTGTCACTTCCCTCTAAACAGGATTTTACAGCACTACTGACTCAAGTCTGCAGCTGTATCAAAGAGATTCCAGGACTTCGAAAAGATATTAATGAGATAGACAACAAAGTAACATATCTTGAGAAAGTTCAAGAGAGTAATCAAGAAGACATTACAATACTACAACAAATGCTGAAAGGTCAAGAAACTTCTATCATACAGCTCCACGACAAACGTAAAGACCCCGAGAACAGAGAAAGGCGGCAAAATCTAAGGATCCGTGGGGTCCCAGAATCCACATCTTCTCTACACTCTTATCTGCGGGGGATGTTTACACATCTTAAAGGTTCTCCATTCAAATAACCACTCCTTTTCAACAGTGCTCTTGTGCCCCAATGGCTACGATATAACCAGCTAACACATTTTATAAACTCACATAAACACAAATCAGACTTACTATGAAATAGATCAAACTTTGAACAACTCTGCAGCTCATCTCATTGCCCAACACATACTATGAGGCCCATTTATCAAGCTCCGAATGGAGCTTGAAGGCCCGTGTTTCTAAAGACCGCTGCTCCATAACCTGTCCACCTGCTCTGATGAGGGGGACAGAGATCGCCACAATTCAACCCGATCGAGTACGATCAAGTTGATTGACACCCCCTGCTGGGTCCCCCCCCCCCGCGAGTCTGCAGGAGGCGGTGTTGCACCAGCAGCTCACAAGAGCTGCTGGTGCAAAGCTGAATACGGAAAGCGTATTGCTCTCCGCATTCAGCGAGGTCTGTCGGACCTGATCCGCACTGTCGGATCCAGTCCGACAGACATTTGTTAAATAGGCCTCCATATCTCTTCTTTATACCATACTTAAATCCCCTATGCAAGACTATCTCCCCTCTTATACACAAAAATGGCAAAAAGAACTCCCAATACAAGTCTCAATCAAAGAATGGCACAAATTTTTCAGACACACAGTTAAATCATCACATTCAACCTTGCTATTAGAAGTTAAGTATACATTTATGATGAGATGGTATCTCACCCCACAACGCCTTAAATACAAATTCCCACAGACGTCAGACCAATGCTGGAGAATATGCAAACAGGTTCTATGTTCCATATCTGGTGGTCATGCCTCAAGATTCAAAATTTTTATTTTATTAGACCCCTAGTTCTGCTATTCCATGACACTCCTAAACTTCAATCCAAAGCACACGCCAAATTATTACACATAGGGCTCAACAGCGCCAAACAATTAATACCTAGGAAATGAAAACAACATAGCACCCATACAGTGGATGAATGGATGAAGCAGCTCTCCCTCAACATAACATTAGAAAAGTATAATTACCTATATATAAACCAGCTAGACTTCTATTACGAGATACTGTTTCTTTGGGAATCTAGGCCTAGAAATACGCCTCTCTAGCTTGTCCCATCACACCTTGATGTGGTGAATGTCACTAAATTTATCTTACAGCCTGGTTTAATAGGAAAAAAGTTTGGATCTCTTGTCAAGTTATAAATCAAAAACAACTTTATTGACTTCAACTGGATAAAATTCCAAAACTACCAGCACAAAAAACACAGGAGACAGCTGGCCTTACTAGTTTCGGCATTATGCCGTAATCATAGACCTGCTGGATACTTGGAAGGGGCGTTCTTAAAAGTATACCTTTCCACAGTCATTGGTTGGAGGGGTGCTTAAACCACCCTTCCATTTTTTTTTGGCAGCAGCTACATTTTAAGCACCAGAGTTTGACTTTACTATTTAGTGAATGACACTGAATAAGGAATTTCGCTTTATTACTAGCCTGGTGTAATACTTCAACTTTGCAAAACTTCCTTTACATTGAACACGCTTCAGATAACTGTCATATTAAAATCTAACCTTGTACCAACACCGAAATACCCTTAAAATCATTATTGACAAATATAAAATGTATTTTTCTCTCAGCTTCTTTGTCTTTCTTTCTTCCTTTCTTTCCCTTTCTTTGCACCCCAATCTAGTCATCTATATCTAAACCAAAATGTATCTATATTTGATTGACTGGGGTGATAAATATTGAAATTATGTAATTAAGTCCATGTTCATTTTACTCTTCGTTGTATTTTGTTCTACTTACTGTCAACGTCCAATTGAATATTTTTTACTGTCGAAAGAGAGGAACCTTTAGCTTGATAATAAAACCTTCCCAGGACTATATCAGGACTTTGTATCATATAAATGTGGACATTCAAGCTATTTCCAGTCAAAAGGAACTATTTCCATAAAAAGCACCTCTCTGTTTACCTTACGGACATGGAAACATTTAAATGAAATATATTTTTATTAATCACACTCCTCCAGCAGTAACATCAAAAGAAAAGAAAATACAGACTTTCAATCATTAGAAAACACCAGACCTTGGGGAATAATAATCACATTTCATCAAGAAATATCTGTTCAGAGCACTTTTTGTTGTTTCAAAAAACTCTTCTTTCCATGGAGATTCGACCCAGTCATTGCATAGAGCTACTGTGGAAGTCATCAATCAGGTCTCTCCATCTTTACTTTCATGAGATTAACCCCTTTCATTTTATGCAGTCCTCTGTATAACTTCAGGACATGGAAACATTTAAAGGATAGAAACTTTACAACATGAGGCAGAGAACCCATAAGAAACATATTTCTAATTGTATATTTATGGTCTATCTTGAAAATGTACCTTAATGGAGGAATGTTATTATTTCTTATACCACACTTGTAATTATTTGATTTTCAAATAAAGTTATTTGAAACTAAAAAAAAAAAATAACACCATCCTTTCCCGTTTTTCCAACCTCAGGAAAAAAATTCAGAAAGATTAGAATTGTCACTTTTATTGGGATTGAAAAAATATTAGTTTAGTTTAATGGTTTAAGCACAGGGGTCAAGTCCAGCAGAAACGGATGGGAACAGAGTTCCTGCACTATTTTTGCAGGAGGAACTGAATTCACCCTGGACAGAGAACAAAAATGCTTCAGTAAACACTGCTATTGCTGGTGGAAGGAGCTGGAGCACAGTCTGGTTAGAGGGATTGCGACATCCTCTAGTAATGGGCAGTAATACTTCCTACAATACACTAAATGTAAGCCTGTCAGTGGTCCAGCTGTGTGATCACCCCGCACTGTGTGTAACACATGGTATTGGATGTCTTGAAGATGGAGCCGCTCCGCGTCGGATGGATGAAGATAGAAGATGCCGTCTGGATGAAGACTTCTGCCCGTCTGGAGGACCATGATTTAAACACCTTTATTGAGTTAAAAAAAACACATAATGTTTCGGTCCCTCACAGAGGCCTTGGTCACATGTACATATGTTGCGTTTGTACATGTGACCAAGGGGCCTCTGTGAGGGGCCAAAACGTTATCGGCTAGATTTAGAGTTTTGTGTTAGAAGGGGTGCGTTAGCTACGCATTTCCCCCCCCCCCCCCGCACCTTTTAAACAATGCTGGTATTTAGAGTTCTCTGAAGGGCTGCGTTAGGCTCCAAAAAGGGAGCTTACAGGCATATTTACCGCCACTTCAACTCTCAATACCAGCGTTGCTTACGGACGCGGCCAGCTTCAAAAACGTGCTCGTGCACGATTCCCCCATAGGAAATAATGGGGCAGTTTGAGCTTGAAAAAACCCTAACACCTGCAAAAAAAGCAGCGTTCAGCTCCTAATGCAGCCCCATTGTTTCCTATGGGGAAACACTTCCTAAGTCTGCACCTAACATGTACCCCGAGTCTAAACACCCCTAACCTTACACTTATTAACCCCTAATCTGCTGCCCCCGCTATCGCTGACCCCTGCATATTATTTTTAACCCATAATCTGCCGCTCTGTACACCGCCGCAACCTACATTATAGCTATGTACCCCTAATCTGCTGCCCCTAACATCGCCGACCCCTATATTATATTTATTAACCCCTAATCTGCCACCCCCCAATGCCGCTACCTACCTACACTTATTAACCCCTAATCTGCTGACCGGACCTCGCCGCCACTATAATAAATGTATTAAAGCCTAAACTGCCTCACTCCCGCCTCAAAAACCCTATAATAAATAGTATTAACCCCTAATCTGCCCTCCCTAACATCGCTGACACCTAACTTCAAGTATTAACCCCTAATCTGCCGACCGGAGCTCACCGCTACTATAATAAATGTATTAACCCCTAAAGCTAAGTCCAACCCTAACCCTAACACCCCCCTAAATGAAATATAATTTAAATCTAACGAAATAAAATAAATCTTATTAAATAAATTAATCCTATTTAAAGCTAAATACTTACCTGTAAAATAAACCCTAATATAGCTACAATATAACGAATAATTATATTGTAGCTATTTTAGGATTTATATTTATTTTACAGGCAACTTTGTATTTATTTTAACCAGGTACAATAGCTATTAAATAGTTACTAACTATTTAATAGCTACCTAGTTAAAATAATTACAACATTACCTGTAAAATAAATCCTAACCTAAGTTACAATTAAACCTAACACTACACTATCAATAAATTAATTAAATAAACTACCTACAATTATCTACAATTAAATCAACTAAACTAAATTACAAAAAAAAACCACTAAATTACTAAAAATAAAAAAAGATTACAAGAATTTTAAAATAATTACACCTACTCTAAGCCCCCTAAAAAAATAACAAAGCCCCCCAAAATAAAAAAATGCCCTACCCTATTCTAAAATAAAAAGTTAACAGCTCTTTTTTTTTTTTTTTTTTTTAATAGTTTTTTTATTGAAGTCATAAACAAATATAACAATAATGACACGTCCAACAATAGTGACAGGGAAGAAAAATACAATACTAATACCATGATCTTGCCAGGTAAACAACTCAGGTTAAGCCAACATAGTATGCATGTATGAGTTTAAAGAGTGGAACTCTATGATGAGTAATAAAAGAATGGAGAAGCTATAGTTGGTTAGTATTGTGTAAGAGCATGGAGGTTAACAAGGCAGTAGAGCTAAATAGAAGGGGCAAATAAATCCCACTTATTAAAGGCATTAGTAAAAAGTTTGGACTATCAAGATTAAGACCTCAGTTTTATATTTTATATGATGTGTAGACTAGAAGTGACCCCACCTTGTGATGGTTAGATATACTGTAAAATATTTATTTAAGAAATATAAAAGCAAGGGGGGGGTGGTTTTATGGGGGTAAAGGGAGGGGGAAATAGAGTATATTCTCCACATTGTCCTAAAGAGCATTTGTAGTGTTATATAATCTGGTAAAAGTAGGACAGATGTGTATTAGCTTGTGTTTGGCCACTTATGGACCAAATTAGCGGGGAAAGGGATAAGGGAATGCAGCGGGCAAAAGCCGCTCAAAGTGGAGTGGGGAGGGGAATGGAGGGGCGGAGCCATACAGGACAGGAGAATAGGTATGGAAGGGCTTATTAGATGGTTATAAGGGTGGGCTTCGCAGGAGAGACCTGTTGTCTACAAAACCAATAGGGATGGGCATGGCTTTATCTGGGTAAAGTAATTATCTAAGTGAGGTGTTATGCTCATATAATGAGATAGTAAGAGCAAATGTGTAGAATATGCTACCTAGATAAATCTAAGACTTAATTATGGGAAGTGATGGGGCTCAGCAGTCACTCTGTATTATTATGTGGAAAGGAGGGCATTAGAATGTTCAAGATATAGGGAATCTCTGGATGGGCCCCTCTCCTAGGGGAGTGTCACCTATAGACAAAGCTGGAAAAAGGAGTAGGGATATGACCCGCAGGCAGTAAGTACCGGCGGGAAAGGGAGGAGAGAGGCTTAACCTGAACAAGTAATATGTACTGATAACGTGGGCAGAACTATGAAAAGGCTTGTGATGACAGTCCTACAGTCAATATTAATGATAGCACATACATAGACAAATATAAATATACAAACATACATTGACTGCTATACACGTGGACAACTAAAGCAATTAGTATTGAGTAATATATATTACTTGTATGTTTAAACTAACTTCTAGCCTATGAGTATCTGATAACTATGCACCCCAACCTCTGGGCTATAAAACTGGTGTATGGAAGTACAGCTAGAACTAAAGCCAGTATCACAAGTAATCAATTTTGGCTTAAGGCACCAAATCAGAGGGGTACTACAGAATATTGAGTAGGTACTCTAAAGCCATTAGATAGAAATAGCCATATTTAGTGGGGCAGGTACAATGCAAGCTTATAGTCTAGAAGGGGATAAGTGGCTACGCTAAAATATTCATTTGGCTTTCTGTTTAGTATATAGATAGTGGCAACAAGGCTATTCTTCAGATACCAGAGATCCCAAAACTATTCTAGTAGTACACAGGGGGTATAGTGCGATGAGGCTAAATGCAGAACAGGAGGTATTATGTAGATATACACTAAAGAGAGCTATGCTCTCTCAGTTCGGCAGAAACAGCACCTCTCTAAATAAAGGTTTTAGGGAACGTGGACATCATCTCTATACGACAGAAGAGGGAGTGCAGGCCTAACAAAGCAATGCCTAGACAAGACAGATAAGCAACATATGAAAACAACAATTAACAACTTGAACATTTAACCTATAGAAGGATATATTGTGATGTGAGTCACCCAAAAGAGAGTCAGGGTATGTGCCAGCGTAATGATAGATGAGGAAGATGTATGGTAGTATATAAAACGAGATGAGCGAGCAAATGCACAGCTTAGATGAGATATAATAACTACATTTAGCAGGAAACATTGCTCTACCCTTATACATATAAGTATTATAACAGAGACCTCTAAACATCTAGTGAGAATAACATCAAATTGAGAGGTAGAGTATCTATCTTAAGGCCAACACATAACAGCATGTATAATGTACACGTGAGTAAGTTAAAAGAAAAACATATAACCAAATCTACACCAAATAGGTCAGAGGGGTACATACAGTTGCAGGGTGAAGATAATAGCTATAAAGTAAAATGAACTGTTATTAACTATCTTATAAGAGTGAATAACATCTTACACAGTTGGATCAAATCTTAGCACCCCAGTTGCTAAAACTTTGCAGAGCATAATGTCAGACTATAGTTAGGTGGATAGGGTAGACAAGGTTAGTAAAAGTGCTAACTGTGTTAAACAACTAACAAGATATATTTCTCCCTAAGCTATAATGCTGCTTTAAATAAACTTCCCCTAGTTAACATCTAGCAGACATGGGCATTAATAAAATAGAGATAGAGTTACAGTCTACCATCCAACTTCAAGCAAGATAAAGATTAAAAATAACATCAATCCTTGCTTATGAAAATTGACTAGGGGTTATCCAAAACCCAGCAGGGATGTCCATGAGCCCTTAAGTGTGTAGAAGCTCAAGTCTTAGGATTAATAACAAGGAAAGAGGAGCATTCAGTAAAGCCAATATGCGTGGCCAGACCTAAAGAAGTGAGTAACTTGGTACCCCGTATAAACTGACTAACAGTGTCACCTTGATCAACCGATACCTCTCCGGAGCATGCAGTCAAATCGGTATGTGTAGCACTGGTCCTTGTGTGTTGAATGGGGGACCTGGGTATGTTTGGTGTAAAGATTCCATCTAGAATAGCCGGGATGCGTGGCTCTTAATATTACTCGAGACCGGGTATTAGGCCACAATGTCCTTTTCATGTCCCCGTGATCTGTCAATACATGGGGCAAGTTATTATACCTGAAACAGAGCTCCTGGATTAGTATATCACAAACGCTAGCCCTTAGCTGTATGTCCATGGTGGATCTACTGATGCCTCTCTCGTTCTCATAGTCCCAAGCTGCGCTCAGAATGGTGAGACTGAGGTCACTGTGGTAGTAGATGTAGGAGACCTGCTCGCCGATGTCTGCGCAAAGTCCCGAGCATTGCTCAGAATCTATCAGCCCTGAGGAGTCAGCAAGACAGCGATCGTGTGACTCAGCAACTCGAGTAATTCCAAGTTCTCGCATGTCCATGGCATTGATCACCTGCTCTGCAACGGTCATATCTCCCATGTCTGGGACTGAAGAGAAGGGCATGCGGCATGCTGTTGTGTACCTCCAAGTACAGGATTGTTCATCCTCTCTCGCCGATGCGTACCCATCTAGTTGCGCGTCCCCGGGCTGTGCTTTGGCTGTAACGGATGGCTCAGGTATAAATATGGCCGATGCCATGTGCACGTCCCTTATTATAGATCTGAGGTCTTCAAATCCAATGGTTAACTTTAGATCCAGTTCCAACAAGAGATTGCGGATCAAGTCATTCGCCTCTTCCATGTTCAGAAAAATAAAGCGAGTCAAAAGTGTGCACTAGTTGTTTCTGCTACTCGACTTGCCGGTCCGGCACTGCTCAACTGAGGCTAGAGGCCTACGCAACTTCGAGACTGCGTCTCCGTGTAGCCTTCATTAAGTGCCCAGTTGCTATCAAAACCATCGCCTATAACTAAATAGGAACCCAGCAAGTGGGAAGGTATACTTAGATAGTGGTTTTAGTATGTTTTTGGTGATATTGGTTCTCAAAACAGCAGAGCCAGGGAAAAACACGTCTGCTCCCGTTGCTGGCTGACTCCGCCCCCGTTAACAGCTCTTTTACCTTACCAGCCCTTAAAAGGGCCTTTTGCAGGGCATGCCCCAAAGTAAACAGTTCTTTTGCATTTTATAAAAACATACAATACCCCCCCAACATTACAACCCACCACCCACATACCCCTAATCTAACCCAAACCCCCCCTTAAAAAAACCTAACACTAAGCCCCTGAAGATCTCCCTACCTTATCTTCAACACGCCGGGTATCACCGAATCGTCCAGAAGAGGGTCCGAAGTCTTCATCCTATCCGGCAAGAAGAGGTCCAGAAGAGGCTCTGAAGTCTTCATCCTATCCGGCAAGAAGAGGACATCCGGACCGGTAGACATGTTCATCCAGGCGGCATCTTCTATCTTCATCCATCCGGCGCGGAGCGGGACCATCTTGAAGCAGCCGACGTGGATCCATCCTCTTCTTCTGGCGACTCCCGACGAATGAAGGTTCCTTTAAGGGACGTCACCCAAGATGGCGTCCCTCAAATTTCCGATTGGCTGATAGGATTCTATCAGCCAATCAGAATTAAGGTAGGAAAAATCTGATTGGCTGATTGAATCAGCCAATCAGATTCAAGTTCAATCCGATTGGCTGATCCAATCAGCCAATCTGATTGAGCTCACATTCTATTGGCTGATCGGAACATGTGTAAGATTTTAATGAGTATATAAATGGTGTCCATATTGTTACAGAGAAGGTTAGTGTGTGCTTATGACTATTTTAAACTCAGCCATGGTATAATGCTGACCTGGTCAGTGAGCAAGTATATAACATATATGGATATGGGAGTGACAAGTATTGCAAAGGGCTTCAAATAACTCACAATACCTAGTTTGGAACATGGCCAAAAGTGTATTGTCAGCAGTTTTAAAGTGTATAAGAATCAGGGAGAAATAATGGTAGACAGAGTTCATCTTTGAAAGGAAAACACCAACAGCTGTAGCCGGGACTCCCACAGGAAACAAACGGGGTAATATTCATTTATGTATTATTTCTCTGTTAAATTGTTTTTATGTTTTTAACCTTGTAAACAGTAACATGTAATCTTGTTATTTATCTGTTCTTTAATAAATGTGTGATGGTTTAAATAGTTGAAGGTAGTATGGTTGTCTGTTTCTGGAGGGTTTCAAAAGATATACAGTACGGTATATGAAATTCGTTTGTACAGGGCCGATTATTAATATATTTATATATTAATTTTTAGACGTGAATGGTTTTTAACATAAGATCCTTTGGTTATTTAAGAGTAATATCTTACATTTTGGCGGCAGCAGGTAGGAGATTTGTTAAGATTCGTGTTCACAACAGATAGCTTTATTTTTAGGTTTTGTTAAAGAGAGATAGATTACTTGTGCTGAAGAATTAGCTAGCATTCTTTAGATGAGTAGTTGTTTATAACATTCACAAGGTTAAAAGGTTATTGAGCTGTATTTGGGAAAAATCGCTTCAGTTAAAAAGCAGAATGCAATTTTAAACTGTATTGAAGGTGTTTTTAATCCATGGTCTAATGTACAAGAGTATGTTAATAAATCTATTGACAATAAGATATTTTCCAAGTCTGAGGGAAAGAAAGCATTAATGTTTAGTGCATACAAATAGCAGAGAATTATTCTAAAGTAACTGGAGAATTGCAGGATTTACAAAGACAGTTAACTGAGGTGAAATGTCGGAATGAATCTTTAAAAAAATACTTCAGCTGTTTCTTTTAGTCAGGAAACTATAGAAGCTTTGTTGACAAATAGAGGATTGAGTGCAGAGATTGGGTCTTTACAACAAATGTTACTTGATGCTTATGGAGCAATACAAGGTTTAAAACATTCAGGGCAAGTGTGTGTACCTGAGGATCATTCTAAATGTCATGAAATTATTAATGATTTACAAATAAAACTGGGTCAAAGAAATGCATTAATCGCCGCATGCAAAATACCAGTTAATTTTGTAGAGTCAAAGTGTGTTGATGAAGTTGTGTGTGACAAAAAGAATGGGGAGAATGTAAAGATGGCACCAATTTTAGTTAAGGAACAGTTGGATGAAGAGAAAGAGATCATTTTACGTACTAAAATTAACCAGTCTTTCTCTAGCACAGAAATTGCTACATTAAGTAAAAAACTAGGACAGTTTAAATTAAGCGATGATCCCTTAGATGTTATGATTAGTTTATCACAGTTTGAAAGAATACACAAAGAATTGCAAACAAATATTGACATATTTGATATAATTGTAACAAGTATGGATGATGCACTAAAAGCAAGCATGCCTTCAGATGTTTTTCTTAGACCAAGAGTTAAACAACAGTTAGTGCATGAGTTACTAAAAACATTAGGAATTGATAAAATGGATGCTCATTCATCTTATGGAAATTGCAAGCAGAGAAAGAATGAATCAGTGCAAGGATTTGCTGATAGACTGTTTGAAATTTATAAACTAACTTTGCCTGAAAATACTGAAGTAGATCATAACAATAAAATATATAAGCATGAGATAAACTGCAGTAATCCAGAAATTATAAAATTGTTTGATTTGACTGTGTTTTCAAGTAACACTTTTAACAAAATAATTGAATGTCTAAAAAGAGCAGAGTTGTGTAATGAAACTAACAAGGGAATAAAACAGAGAATGTCTGCAGTTGGAAAGCCATTCCCAGATAACAGAGAATGTACTAAAATCATTTCTAACTAGAAAATATTGGTAAACTTGAAGTATTATCTTTGTAAAAAACTGAGACATATTAATGCCAAATTTGTACAAAGACATAATACTGTTGTAGCAACATCTGCTGAACAATTTGAAACTAGTTACAAATTGGAAAATCTAAAAAAGGAACTGGAAAGAGTTAAATTGATTCAAATTACAAATAAAATTACCAGTTCTGAAAATGGGTAAAAAGGGATAATTGCCTCCAAATCTTGTCTGGAGTGAGGTTCAGACGTAATGTATATAGTTGCCCAGTTTTTAAAGGAGTCGTGAATGGGGGCTCATGATGAAATGTATTTTTAATAAATACTGGTGTACCTATATTGATTATTTATACCTCACAAAACCTCAATCTAATCCATTGTTCGTAGGGGGAAAAACAAATTGTGTTGCAAGTTTTTCAATGTTCATATATTGATGTTATAAAGCTAAAAATGATATGAATTTAATTGATAATGGTATTTTGAATTAGAAGAATATTTAGTGAATTTGTCTGATGAAATGTCAATTTTGGGTTATAAATTTCTCACAAAATATGTTTTACTTTATTATGCTAATGGTAAAATATAGTTTAATACAGATGACAAACATTATGTTATTTCTGTTTCACATTATGTTTATAGTCTAAAGAAATCTGACAAGTTAAATTTACTTGTACATAAAAATGATAAGGTTACAAATATTTTGCAGCAGTTTGCACATGCATTTGCTAAACATAAATATAATTTGGGAAATTGCAAGAGGAGGAGTTTCACAGGAAATGTACATTTAGCTATAAAAGCAATATCCATATTATTATTATTATTATTATTATTATTATTATTATTATTATTATTATTATTATTATTATTATTATTATATTATTAAGGAAAGTGAGCCATATGTACAGCAAATAATATATTATTTACTTGAACAATCTCTATTGAGAAAATGTAAATCTGTTACTAATTTTACTATTTAGTTTGTACAGAAACCTGATGGAAATGGGCATTTAACAATTGATTAAGGTAAATTACATCCAGTGACATCTGCCTAGGCATCAAAATGTCAGAGAGGTTCCTACTTTTTCCTTTATCCCTCCAAATACAAAGTTTTATTTAAGCCTTGATATAGCAAACAGTTATTGGTTTGTATCTCTGCACCCAAATTCACAGTACAAGTTTGTTTTCAAGTGGAAAAAAAAAAAAAGAAGATCAAGTTATATTTATGTCTTCCTGTGGTCCTGAACAATTCAGCAACAATTTTCCATAAAAAGATGGCTACTATTCTATCAAGATTGTCAAGACTATTAGCACTTCTGCAATATGTTGATGATTTGGTATGTACTACAGAAACAGAAAAAGAACATTTTAAATTGTTTACAGAATTGTTGAAATTATTGGCAAATGCTGGACTAAAGGTGAATATAAAGAAGTGCCAATTTTTACAGACAACAGTGAACTTTACAGGAGTGACAATATCATCTGAAAGAAAGACTCTAGATCAACAAAAGTGGATGTCATAAAAAGACTAAACATACCTGTGTCAAAGACTGTTTTAAGATCATTTTGGGATTGTTCCAATACCAAAGAGACTTTATTCCAAAGTTTAAAGTTTTAGCTGGACCCTTGTATGACTTGCTAAAAAAAGAAAACATTTGAGAACTTAAAAAAAAAAAGACTTTATCTGCAGTGCTGTGTCAAGAGAAGTTTGGAAAATGGAAATCTGAGACTAGTGACCTATGCATCACGACTTTTGAAAATATCTGAAGAAAAGTATTCCTGTGTGAGGAACAGTTGTTGTCAGTATTCTGGACATAAGAACATTTTAAATAACATGATTTCAAAAAGTGTTATTGCAAAGTTCACATTTTTCTTTTGAACTTAATTGGTGAAACTAGGAAACATTATAATTTCATCTGCAAGATTTTAAAAGTGGGTGCTGATGCTAATGAAAAGAAATATAGACATTATAATAAAGGAAACAACTTTGTTGCCAGCATGTTTGCTATATGAAGGTCAACCACATAGTCACTTTGTTGTGTTCTGTTTTTCCCTTTCAATTCAAGTTTATATATTTTGGTGCAAAGTACAGATGTTTAATGTGATGGTTTTTTTATCATAAAGATGGTAAAGTATATACAGGTTTTTCAATAATTTTACCTGATAAAATAGATATGCATTTATGTGAGATACATTATTCTCAATATGCTAAATTGGCTAATGTTTGTTGTACATTGGAACACTAAGCAGATATGGCTATTGACATTTATAATAATAGTGCATATGTGGTTAACACACTGACAATGCTTCCTTTGTATGTATATAATGGTTTTAAATCATATGATGAAAGACCATTGATACATATAAATCTGTTGAAGTATATTTTATATTTGCTAAATAAATGTAAATTGCCATATGTAATAATTAAAGTAAAAAGCTCACACTAAAAGTGATGAACATAATGAACAAAATAACTTAGTTGATGCTTGTGCTAAAAAGGCTGCAAAACAAGTAAAATTATGGGAGTTCAATGAGGAACCTGAGATTTCTGCAATTACATTAAAAAAAAAAGAAAATAATAAAATTAAAAAGATAAAATGAAAATAAAGCAAATTTGGTATTATTGCAAAATTCTTATGTTTCTTATGTAGTGTTAAAATAAAGGCATTTAGCAGGGAAACCTTTATCAATGCCAGTATCATGGGCAAATTACAAATTTATAAAATCTGAAGAAAATTGAACTTTAATGTGTTTAAATAAGTAAAATATGTTGTTTGTATTTCCAGTTGTTGCATTCCTTAAAGGGACAGTGAACACCAGAATTTTGTTGTTTTAAAAGATAGATAATCTCTTAATTACCAATTTTCCAGTTTTGCATAACCAACATAGTATTAATTATACAAGTTTACCTCTGTAATTAATTTGTATCTACGCCTCAGAAGACTGCCCCTTATTTCAGTTCTTTTGATAAACTTGCAGTTTAGCCAATCAGAGCTGTCTCCATGGTAAATTCACGTGCATGAGCTCAATGTTATCTATATGAAACGCGTGAATTAATGCCCTCTAGTGGTGAAAAAAATATAAAAATGCATTTAGATTACAGGTGGTCTTCAAGGTCTAAGAAATTTGCATATGAACCTCCTAGGTTTAGCTTTCAACTAAGAATACCAAGAGAACAAAGCAAAATTGGTGATACAAGTGAATTGGAAAGTTGTTTAAAATTACATGCCCTATTTTAAACATGAAAGTTTATTTTCCCTTTAAGAATGTGTAGATTAATTTTCAAAAAAATATAATTTTCTTCCTATAGGCGGACATTATTTTGCAGATAGAACATGTGACAAAAATACAGAAAAATTTGTAATGGTGGCCACCAATGAAAGATAATATTTTTTGTTTTTTTCCAATATGTTCTAGAAATTTGCCTTGTCTGCAGTTTAATTCTTCAGTCAATATGAATCAATAATTATTAAGGTTTTTACTTTTCCCCATGACAAACCTTGGTTACAAATATAAATAGATATTATTTTGTTTTGTTGGTTTTGACCTAGAATACTAGAAGAATACATGTATAGTTTAGTGGTAATAGATGTATTCACAAAATGGATTGAGGTTTTTTCCAAAAACAAATCAAGTAGTTTTTATAGTTGCATAGGTTATTTATTTGAGCTTTTCTCTAGATGGGAATGCCATTTGTAGTAGAAAGTAATAATGAGCCTGCATTTAGTGGGAAAATTAATTAATCATTGGAAATTAAGCATAAATTATATATTGCTTATAAACTGCAATCATCAAGAGCAGTAGAAAGGGTAATAAATACTATAAACAATTATAAACTAAAATTTGTAGCATTAAACTTTCAACATGGAAAAAAATGTTACCTCTATGTTCAATGACCATAAGATATATCCTACATTCTACTACAGGTGTCACGCCATATCAAGTAATAACTTGTAGATTGAATAACACACTTGGAAGGATTTTACTTTCAATTTCTACACCAAATCTACAAGGGGCAATAATAAAAATTTGGATAAAAACATAAATTATGCTTACCTGATAATTTTTTTTCTATTTATGAAGAGAATGAGTATCACAGCATATTGACAAGGTAAATGTGTTGGTAGCTCAAAATATTGTAAGGAGTAAAGCTCAAATAAAAACATATTTTGACAAAATGTTAGACCTTTTGAAATATAATGTAATAGATTTAGTAATGATAATGAGATTTTATGTCTAAAAAAGTTGCTCATTTGTTCCTAAAATGAATTGTTCTTTTTTGTATTTTGGATAAAGATAATCTTATTGTTTTATTTCTTTGAAATAACGAATAAGAAAACAAAAAACTATTTTAAATGATATTATATTAAGCAATTTTAAAAATATATGAATTAACAGATACTGCATTTGATTTTTCTTAGAAAGAATCTGAAGAAATACCAAAAAGATGACAACCTATCTTCAAGTTGGGAAAATCCATGTCCTAATGTTGTTATGACTGATTATGGAGGGTTTTGCTGGACGAAATTCTTTTGCATTTTCAGAGGACTGCATGGGTATTTTGGGTTTGACTCAGACAACTTCAAGATGGAAATCGTGATTGTGGTATCAAAGTCAATGTAACTGAACTAGTTTTTGGAAAATGATCAACAACATCAAAATGAACATTATGATCCTGAACGTATTAACATAGCATTGGACAAAGGCCGGTCTAATGTTACAAGTTGTACAAAATGGGTTAAATGTGGCAAAGAAACATTTATTTTTAAGTTTATTTTTGCAAAAAAATGACAGTCAAGGACAATGACATTATTTTGGGAACAAAAGAACGTTATAACATCTGATTGTACGATGTTACTTTAAAAATGTTAGTTGTTGTTAAATGTATAATTCTTTTGTTTTATGTTAATTTTGTATAAAGAGAATAGTTTATAGAGTAATGTGCTAAACCTTACCGTTACACTATAAGGCCTAGCAAAGGGGTGGACTGTAAGATTTAAATGAGTATATAAATGGTGTCCATATTGTTACAGAGAAGGTTAGTGTGTGCTTATGACTATTTTAAACTCAGCCATGGTATAATGCTGACCTGGTCAGTGAGCAAGTAAATAACATATATGGATATGGGAGTGACAAGTATTGCAAAGGGCTTCAAATAACTCACAATACCTAGTTTGGAACATGGCCAAAAGTGTATTGTCAGCAGTTTTAAAGTGTATAAGAATCAGGGAGAAATAATGGTAGACAGAGTTCATCTTTGAAAGGAAAACACCAACAGCTGTAGCCGGGACTCCCACAGGAAACAAACGGGGTAATATTCATTTATGTATTATTTCTCTGTTTAATTGTTTTTATGTGTTTAACCTTGTAAACAGTAACATGTAATCTTGTTATTTATCTGTTCTTTAATAAATGTGTGATGGTTTAAATAGTTGAAGGTAGTATGGTTGTCTGTTTCTGGAGGGTTTCAAAAGATATATAGTACGGTATATGAAATTCGTTTGTACAGGGCCCATTATTAATATATTTATATATTAATTTTTAGACGTGAATGGTTTTTAACATAAGATCCTTTGGTTATTTAAGAGTAATATCTTACACATGGGGTTTGCAGTCAATTTTCTTGGGACCCTAGAAATATTCCATTCAAGTTAACTGGTAGTACGTTCCAGATAATCTCTTCCTACAGAAGTGTGGAAATAAGGTGTAGTTACTTTTTTATAAGTTAAAAACCTATTTTATTGGTATACTTAAAATAAATAAAAAAAAGTACTAGTCTTTACACATAAAAATATTGAATATCAAAAAAATGATTATAAAATAAATAACGTTAAACAATCTCATGAAAATCCGTTCAAAAGTAATACAAAAGTTGTGAATTGATAAAAATGTATAAATCAATAAATTCGTATCTATAAATATTTGCTAATACAAAAAACTTCCCAGGAGCCGGCCTCCTAACGACAAAGCTATGTTTGCAGCATGCCGTGTGGTGAAACCAGAACCAGGAGTGACGCAATTTCGGGCATCCCGTGAATCTGTATCTAACGCGTTTCCTGAGCTCGCACTCAGTAGTGCGCACAGAAATAACAAAACTAAGCGCAGATTATGGGTTCACAGAATCACAAATATGCACTCAACTCATAATCTAGCAGAAAATCTATGTTTCACCAACTGCCATAGAGGGGTTACTGCATTTCATTATTTATCTTTAGATTATCAAACAATATGATACAGGAATAATGTCTTATATTTTATAAACTCATAGTAAAACGTGTTAAAGAAATTTAAACTTCCCTTGCGATATTGTCTGGATAAATGCAGCCTGTCCCAGTGTCTCCAAAGCTGTGTATGGACTCTCTTTCCAGGCAAAATCTTCAATCAGCAGAACTTCAATAAAGAGACAACCAACATAGTACAATACAGCTGAGAACAAATGCACTAAATGGTATATGCTCACAAGTAGACATGTGCGTTTCATCAATACCAAATACATCAGAATACATCTGAATTTATTTGAATCCGAACGAATCCGAAACAAATGCATTCAAATGTATCCGAATTCAAAACAATCTGAAAACGAAATTCGATAACATCCAAATTGATCCGAAACAAACCGAAACTAAATTTTCTACTCACAAGTCTACTCACAAGCAGGTGTGTCAATGTTGCGCTTTATTAAAAGAGAGACAGAATCTTCTTTACATCAAAAAATTCCAGTTTAATAAAAACATGTATTAAAAATCTCAATAAAAGTAAAAAAACTCTACTGATTTGGTGGATCAACCAAGTAGTGACAAAATGTATCAGTGTCACACCGTACCGCTCTAGCCGTTGCTAGTGACGCGGCGCCTGCTGTTCTGCTCGTTGCCTAGGGGGAAGTCGGTTCCTCTCTGCATGCGGCGGTGTCGTCATCGCCACAAACTTTCCCTGTTCTGAAGCCGGGCGGATCTCCTGTGGCGCGAACCCTGCGCCTATGTAAGTAACTCACTTGCTACCTATCACTGCCCAAGTATAGGTGTTCTTACTGTTCTCCTAAGTGTTCTTTATTCTTATGCTGGACTGTTATATTGTTGCTGACCCTTGATGGTCTACCACTCTGCCTGTTTACCCCTTAACTGCTGGATTGATACACTACCACTGAACTCTGCTTGTCTGACCACTGTGCCTGTTTACCCATTAACTGTTGGATTGATATACTGCTGCTGAACTTTGCTTGTCTGGCCACTCTGCCTGTTTACCCCTTAACTGCTGGATTGATATACTGCTGCTGAACTCTACTGAACTCTGCTTGTCTGACCACTCTGCCTGTTTAACCCCTTTTCCTCTGGATTGCCTTACTGTTACCAAGCCCTGTCTGCCTGCCTGCCTGCCTGACCCTCCTAGTGGTTTACCTCTGGCTGCCTTACTGTTGCCAAACCCTTGATGCCTGACCATACTAGAAGTTTGCCTCTGGATTGCCTTGCTGTTGCCAGGTCCTGTCTATCTGACCTTTTTGGTGGTTTGCCCCTGAACTACCTTTCTCTGGTTTCCTGTCTGTTGCCGCCAAGGACCGTCCTACCTGTGGTGAGTGTCGCTTACCTCATCTTACAAACTTTCTCTGCTCTGGGATATTCCCTATCTTTCCGGCTTGACGCCGGGATAACAAGACTACTGGTCGAGTTCGGTCTGATAGTGGAGTATCCCACGAGCATTACAATCAGCAAGCTATCATTCATCTTTAGTTGACTTAAAAAGACAGTAAACACCAAAATTGTTATTGTTTAAAAAGATAGATAACGCCTTTACTACACATTCTACACAGATTTGCACAACGAACATTGCTATATTAATATACTTTAAACCTCTAAATGTCTGCCTGTTTCTAAGCCACTACAGACAGGCAGACAGCCTCTTATTGCATGCTTTTTTTCTTAGCTTTTCACAGCAGAAGACTGCTAATCCATGTGGGCCATATAGATCACGTTGTGCTCACGCCCATGAAGTTGTGAACAACACAGCACTAATAGATAATAAATAAAAAGTCATGTGAACAGGGGAACTGTCAAAGGAGGCTTAGATACAAGGTAATCATACAGGTAAAAAGTATATTTATATAACCATGCTGACTGTGCAAAACTCGGGAATGGGTAATAAAGGGATTATCTATCTTTTTAAACAATACAAATTTTAGAGTTGACTGTCCCTTTAATTAGCTAAAGAGAAAAATAAACTTTAAGAAATTGAACTCTTTCCAGGTAACCTCCTTCTAGGTAGCCATGTGCTGAATTGCAAGCAGGTAAAGACTAGCACATTTATAGGCAATAACCGTATGCCTTTTCAGGGCAGTTGCATTAAGGTGCTAATCAAATCTTTCAGAACACTAGAACTACTGCTAAATTACAGCCAATCAAACATATAACTGACAGTGTCATTTCAAGGGTACCATAACACGCCAATATTGTTTTATAGCCAGCCTACATATTGTTATTAATGTTAAGTTCTGCTTCACTAATTCTAAAGCTCTTTGTATTCGTGTGTTATCATTCAACACAGCAAACCTACTTTGGAATCATTAACTGTTCAATATTGATTTAAGGTATATGCAAAGCTCATAAAACATTTTAAGCAGTGTGGAATTCAAAGTTTATTCCATTTAATACCCTAAAGCACATTATTGTAAATAACTTGAAGAATGACTGCTTGCTTTAGTATCAACATTAATCTGCTCACAGAGAGCATAGGTAAAAAATCTGTTGATTAAAATAACCTTTCGATTGGCAGTGGTTCAAAACAGACACCTGGATATAATACCATGCTGGTGAAACCTGCAGCAAACCATATAACCCAAAATTACCCTAGGGAGCTTACTTTTCATATAAATGTGTTTAACACTGATGCAGTAGTATGATCTTAAAAACAATTTGAGAAAGAAAGAAAGAAACAAAATGTATGCTTACCTGATAAATGTTTTTAGTTTGTAAAATGATCATGGTCCACCACTAGGACGAGGTCAAGAACCCATACAAGAGCTTTAAAACCTTCCCACCTCCCATCTCTCTCTTAGCTTTAAGTATAGCAGAGAATAGAATAGGAAAGAAATGCAAAGCAGGGTCTATAGAGGTGCCATTATATCTGTCACAAAATAAAGCGGGCAGGGCTTTTAGACTATCATCAATCCAAAATAAAAGAATTTATCAGGTAAGCATAATTTTTTCTTTCTTTCATAAAATGATAATGGTCCACAGTCCTTCATAACATATGGTATTAATACCAAGGCAATGGTCTATGTTATGGATAGGGTGGGAAAATACTTTCTATGACAGTTCATATTTAGCCGACACCATGGCCTGAAGGACTTTGTTGCCAAAAGCTGCTTGTGAAGAAGCAAAGACATCAAAACTATACAATTTGTATGTAAGGAGGACCATGTGGCAGCTTTGCAAATCAGCTCTAAAGATGCATCATTCTTAAAGGCCCACAATGTTGCCACTGCTCTGGTAGAGTAAGCTGTAATACGTTTACTTGTGAATCACCGGTTTAAGCCAAGATGCCAACGCTACCTTAGTAGCTTTCTGTCCTTTACAATTCCCAGAGTAATGCACAAACAAACTACACATTTTTCTAACCTCTTTAGTCGATTGGAAATAGAACTCTGACAAAGTCCACATTATGTAACTATATTTCCTTAGAGTTTGCAGGGCCTGGATAAAGAGAAGGAACAACAATTTCTTGGTTGATGGTATTAGTAGAAACCACTTTGGGGAGGAAATTTATATTTGGTACGTAGTGCAGCCTTATCCGTGTGAAAAATAAAAAATGGAGGATAACTCAGAAACTCTTATGGTTTAAGAGCTAGCAAACAAGAAAAACACCTTCCAAGACAACAGTTTTATGTCTATGGAGTGCATTGGTTCAAAGGGAGGACCCTGAAGAACTGAAAGAACTAGGTTCAAATTCCAGGGAGGAGAAATAGGTCTTACAACTAGCCTAATTCTAACTTAAGCCTGAAAAAAGTCTGAACATCACAAAGTTTAGCCAACGTCCTATGAAAAAGAACAGATAAATCTAAAATTTGACCCTTCAGGGAACTAGCTGATAAACCCTTTTCAAGACCATCTTGTAAGAACTGAAGAATTCTTATGATCCGAAAGAAACACCAAGAAAATCCCTTACAGGAGCACCACACAAAATATGCTTTCCAAATTTTCTGGTAAATCCTTTGAGTCACAGATTTCCTAGCCTATATCAGAGTATCGATTACAGATTCTGAAAATCCTCTATGTCTCAAAAATAGGCATTCAACCTCCATGATGTCAAACTTAGAGATTTGAGATCCTGATGGAAAAGAGGACCTTGTGAAAACAGGTCTTGTCTCAGAGGAAGATGCCATGTAGGCGTTGTTGACATCTGTACTAGGTACGCATACCATGTTTTGCGGGGCCAGGCTAGAGCAATTAATATTACTGATGCTGAATCCTGTTTGATCCAAGCAATGACTCTCAACAGAAGAATAAAAATGGAGAAAAACAGGTATGCTAGATGGAATTCCCATGGACATACCAAGGCGTCTATCATGTGAACCCTTGGATCCCTTGATCTTGCACAGTAATTTGGAAGTTTGTGATTTCAGTGTGAAGCCATCAGATCTAATTTTGAGATGAGATTTTAAGCAATGGCACCACCAAGGGGCAAGCTCTCTTTAAATTATTCAAACCTCAGTTTATAGGATTTGTCTAATAATGTATTAGTATTAAGAGAGGGGTGCTTCGCACAAAATTTACTAATCTACAAAGGGCGTGAGAATGAGAAGAAATTCCCACTAAAGAATGCGATTGTAGCGCTCACTGCTCTGACTACTAGGCAGAAAATAGCACCAACTAAATTAAAACATAACTTTTAATAATATAAAATGGGTGAAAATCTTAAAAACAAGGAAGGAGTAGTTGTGTAACCCTTATTATCAGTATTCAATAGGCCTCTAATTATATAAGGGTTAAGTGTAAAGTAGCGGTTGGTATCTAAGCAATAATTCCAGTGCCAGTAGGGTGAATTACAGATCCTGACCACTAGTACCGTAATTCATATATCAGAATTAGTAACAGATACGTATGATTAATTAATACTTTATTATTCACATAACAAAAATATAATGTGATCATAGGGGGCTACATTTCGTCCCATTAGAGTAAATCTACAAGTATATATTCAAACCCTATTTGCAGTCTTGCAGATTGATACCTTAAACTATATTAGGTTAAACAAGTGCCCACTAATTCTGGTATATGAGTTCAAGTTATAGACCTATAGTTACTCTAAGGATATTTCAAAAATATTTTTTCTTCCACCTCTGCAGTTAATATTAAACGCTGCAGTATGGAGTCAACTAAAATGTATAGTTGGTGTGCCCCTTTTTTTATAATATAATCTATCTTGTAATTAAACAGAAAGTTGATTTTGGCTGGTATAGTCTTTTCTCATATGCTGGATATTGTTACAACTTTAGTAACTAAGCATATATTTCTTTAATAATAGTGGATATAAAAAGTCTACACACCCCTGTTAAAATGTCGGGTTTCTGTGATGTAAAAAAATGAGACAAAGATAAATCATTTCAGAACTTTTTCCACCTTTAATGTGACCTATAAACTGTACAACTCAATTGAAAAACAAACTGAAATCTTTTAGGTAAAGGGAAATAAAAATAAAAAAATAAAATAATATGGTTGCATAAGTGTGAACACCCTTAAACTAATACTTTATTGAAGCACCTTTTGATTTTATTACAGCACTCAGTTTTTTTGGGTATGAGTTTTTCAGCATGGCACATCTTGACTTGGCAAGATTTGCCCACTCTTCTTTGCAAAAACACTCTAAATCTCTCAGAATGCGAGGGCATCTCCTGTGCACAGCCCTCTTCTGATCATCCCACAGATTATGAATTGGATTCAGGTCTGGGCTCTGGCTGGGCCATCCCAAAACTTTAATCTACTTCTGGTGAAGCCATTCCTTTGTTGATTTAGATGTATGCTTTGGGTCGTTGTCATGCTGAAAGATCAAGTTCCTCTTCATGTTCAGCTTTCTAGCAGAAGCCTGAAGGTTTTGTGCCAATATTGTCTGGTATATGGAACTGTTCATTATTCTCTCTACCTTGACTAAGACCCCAGTTCCAGCTGAAGAAAAATAGCCCCAAAGCATGATGCTGACATCACCATGCTTCACTGTGGGTATGGCGTTCTTTTGGTGATATGCAGTGTTGTTTTTGCGCCAAACATATCTTTTGGAATTATAGCCAAAAAGTTCAACTTTGGTTTCATCAGACCAGAACACCTTTTGCAAAATGCTTTTGGGAAACTTCAGATGTGTTTTTGCAAAATTTAGCCGGGCTTGGATGTTTTTTTTTGTAAGAAAATGCTTTTGTCTTGCCACTCTACCCCATAGCCCAGACAAATGAAGAATACGGGCGATTGTTGTCACATGTACCACACAGCCAGTACTTGCCAGATATTCCTGCAGCTCCTTTAATATTGCTGTAGGCCTCTTGGCAGCCTCACAGACCAGTTTTCTTCTCGTCTTTTCATCAATTTTGGAGGGACATCCAGTTCTTGGTAATGTCACTGTTGCACCATATTTTCTTCACTTGATGATGACTGTCTTCACTGTGTTCCATGGTATATCTAATGCCTTGGAAATTCTTTTGTACCCTTCTCCTGACTGATACCTTTTAACAATGAGATCCCTCTGATGCTTTGGAAGCTCTCTGTGGACCATGAATTTTGTTGTAGGATGCGACTAACAAAATGTCAGGAAAGACCTACTAGAACAGCTGAACTTTATTTGGGGTTAATCAGAGGCACTTTAAATGATGACAGGTGTGTACTCACTCTATTACTGTTACTATTTAACATGATTTTGAATGTGATTGCTTGATTCTGAACACAGCTACATCCCCAGTTATAAAAGGGTGTTCACATTTATGCAACCATATTATTTTATTTTTTTATTTTTATTTCCCTTTACCTAAAAGATTTCAGTTTGTTTTTTAATTGAGTTGTACAGTTTATAGGTCACATTAAAGGTGGACAAAGTTCTGAAATGATTTATCTTTGTCTCATTTACATCACAGAAACCTGACATTTTAACAGGGGTGTGTAGACTTTTTGTATCCACTGTATATTGTATATTGTACTGACTAACCCCCCCACATCATTCTGATTACATCTGTATTCCCCAATTGAGTACTCTGTATTATCGGCGGTCTAGCCGTGTACGCTTACAGGGTTCTGTCTAGATGTGTAAGTGGTTGTAAGGATCTCCGGCAATGTCACAACAGCGCAGGTGGGAGATTAATTGGATTCCAGATACCAACTATGCTCTTACTAAGATAACTTTTCCTATCCAGTTAAACAAGAGCCCCCATAAGCTCTTAGTCATTCCCTAACACGTTACGCCCCTCTGGGCTTTTTCAACCTTGCCTCTAAAGTAGACCAAACTCCTTGGGCCCTTCGATAATTCCAGCCTAAAAGACTGGCATCCATTGTGACAATGGTCCATGATGGATGAATAAAAGATGCCCCAAGGATCAAAGAAGGACTTTGTGTCCAATAAGACAGAGATTGTCTGACAGATGAATCCAGAGCTATCTGTATCTCCAAATGTAGATAAGTCTTTGACCACTGACTGAGCATGAATAATTTAAGGGGCATAAGTAAAGATGGTCAAAAGGAACTGCATCTGAAGCAGCTACCATAAGACTAACTACCTCCATGCACTGAGCTACAGATGGCAATGAAGTACTCTGCAGGGTAAGACATGCTCTCTGGAGTTTTAACCTGCACGGTTCCGTCAGGAAAAAACGCATACAGACTGAATCGATTATGACTCCTAAAAATGTTAACTTTGAAGAAGAAACAATGATCTTCCAACCATGCTTTTGAAAAAAATAATAGTAGCTTGTGAGTGTAAGTGATAGCTAATAACAGAAGGAGCTTGCACCCCAGAACTATGATCATTACTAACAGGGCACCTAGCACCTTTTAAAAGATGCGTGGAGCTGTAGCCACCCCAAACAGAAGAGCAACAAACTGGTAGTGTTTGTACATATAAGCAAACCTCAGGAACTGTTAGAGGTGTTTAAGCAGAGCGCTGGTTAGAGGGAGGATACCACACAGCTTACAAAGGAGAAAAGATCCTTCTATCTTTTCAAATGTAGTAGAGTTAGGAAGTGGTAGTAAGTGCGCTAAAAGAAGCTAAAGGTATCCTTAATTGAAAAAAATTGTATATATAGTATATATATTAGAAATTGTAAAAAATATCTATAGTGCAAAAGTTAATCATATGTGATAAGAGGTTCTGCAATCCTATTTAGAATAAGTGAAGAGTAATGTATCTAGGAAAATGTATCTATCCAAATTATTAGTGAAAAACCATAAATTTTATTATCCCTACAATGGGAAACTATAGAGGACTAAAACAGTCTATCAACTGTGTTCTATTTCAAAAGGAAAAAGAAAAAGAAAATGACAAGGTGCTAAAAATATGTAACAAATAGCAGGGTTGCAATATACTAGTAAAGAAAAGTATTCTATAATACTATGAAATGGATAAGTGTAGTTACTTTATAGTGGAAGTGTTAAACAGAAACAATGTGCATTACTATAGTGCCAAAAAAACAATGGTGCTAAAAAAACAGTAATATACACTAATAATATATACTAGATATCCAAAAGTGAATACTTGAATAATAGTCTAAAAATTACTTGAAGCCTTATTTGTATATATAAAAATTTTTTTATTTTTACACAACCAAAAATCAGAATAAAATTTAAGCTAAAACAAGGGGACGTCTCCCCAAAGATAAAATGTTAAAATCAATATTGAGCAGGTTGATATTCCACACCAGGTACTATGTAAGCTAAATGCTTTGCTGAAAATTGTATTTGTAATCCACTCTGTTTATACAGGGAAAAAACAGTCTCTTTATATTACATCAAATGTTTGTGAAATGTTGTTGCCTTGTAAATAGGCTTTGCTGACCAGGCTCGAAGCTGAGCAATAAAGCAGTAGTGAGACTTCTTATAACACGATACAGTCAGTTTATCTTAGTATTTTAAGGTTCTTTTTACTCACGAGAGGTGAAGTGAGTATTGTGTTATAAGAAGTCTCACTACTGCTTTATTGCTCAGCTTCGAGCCTGGTCAGCAAAGCCTATTTACAAGGCAACGACATTTCACAAACATTTGATGTAATATAAAGAGACTGTTTTTTCCCTGTATAAACAGAGTGGATTACAAATACAATTTTCAGCAAAGCATTTAGCTTACATAGTACCTGGTGTGGAATATCAACCTGCTCAATATTGATTTTAACATTTTATCTTTGGGGAGACGTCCCCTTGTTTTAGCTTAAATTTTATTCTGATTTTTGGTTGTGTAAAAAAAAAAAAAAATTTATATATACAAATAAGGCTTCAAGTAATTTTTAGACTATTATTCAAGTATTCACTTTTGGATATCTACTATATATTATTAGTGTATATTACTGTTTTTTAGCACCATTGTTTTTTTGGCACTATAGTAATGCACATTGTTTCTGTTTAACACTTCCGCTATAAAGTAACTACACTTATCCATTTCATAGTATTATAGAATACTTTTCTTTACTAGTATATTGCAACCCTGCTATTTGTTACATATTTTTTAGCACCTTGTCATTTTCTTTTTCTTTTTCCTTTTGAAATAGAACACAGTTGATAGACTGTGTTAGTCCTCTATAGTTTCCCATTGTAGGGATTATAAAATTTATGGTTTTTCACTAATAATTTGGATAGATACATTTTCCTAAATACATTACTCTTCACTTATTCTAAATAGGATTGCAGAACCTCTTATCACATATGATTAACTTTTGCACTATAGATATTTTTTACAATTTCTAATATATATACTATATATACAATTTTTTTCAATTAAGGATACCTTTAGCTTCTTTTAGCACACAAACCTCAGGAACTGAAAGTGATCCCTGTTGATGGGAATGTGCAGGTATACATTCTTGAGGTCTTTCGTAGTCATAAATTGAATTAAGGGCAAGATTGTGTGAATTGTTTCCATCTTGAAAAAGGGAGCCCTGATAAACATGTTTAACATATTTAGGTCTAAGACAATAAACAGACTGGAGTAAAACCCTTGACTTTGTTGAGATACAGGTACTGGGATAATATCCCCCATATCCTCTAATTCCCGAACACATTGTAGAAAGGCAGCCGCCTATGAATTAAGGTTTTAAACATGAGACAGAAGGAATCACCCTCGAAGACGTCTGGACATGAAGCCTATCCAATAGCCCTGAGAAATTATGTTTCCAAACCAGGGGTCCAGGACTGATTTACACCTGGCTCCTTACCAGAACAGATTCTGGTTCGGGGGCTACACATTCATGCTGATTTAGTGGTGTTGGACTTTTCAGATTTCTTGTTCTTTGACCATGAAGAACTAGGCTTCCAGGCTGACTTGGAGGTCTCAGGATTCTGAGAAGAGGAGGACTGACTTCCTCTTCTGTTCTTTCCTTTGGAATTTTTATCCTGAGGAAGAAAAGCTAATTTCCCACCAGTCTGAACTGAATAGAATCTTCCCTTGGAAGGAAAGAGCAAGCAGTCTGTTTTTAGAGATCATGTCTGCTGACCAAGATTTTAACCATAAAGATCTTTTTTACCAGCACTACCATAAACATATTTTTGACATTAATCTTATTAATGTCCATTTCAGCATTGCACATGAATTGCTTTAATGCAGTTTTGTAAATCCTCAGTATAGGAATTGTCCGCCATTATGACTGAAGTTTGGAAAATGCTGTGCACATAACAGTGTATTCCTGTGTCCCTGTACCATTCAGATACTGTGAAGAGTCCTTTTTGGTCTTCTTTGTAAATTATACTCCCCAGGGGCTCATATAGGTCTGAGCTTCCAATTTGTAATCCATTAGCAAGTAGCTGGAACAACCTCCATTCTCAACCATCTCCTACAAGGCCAAGAACAAAACTAAGAGAAATTTGGGAGGGTTTTAAAGCTCTTGTATGGGTTATTGACCTCCTCCTAGTGGCGGGAAATATATCCCATATGTTAGACTGTAGACTATTATCATTTTACAAAATAAATGATCTATCTTGTTTCCTAATATCTTCAATGACATCATTAGTTGCATTACACATGGTATCATGCATGAGATTATCAAGGAAGTCACTTAATTTTTTTTGTATGTCATGCCCTACATGGAGGCAGTTTATTAAAAAAAAAATTACTAACCTTATCAGTAAAAGGTTTTCTTATTGCAAAGACTGGTGGGTTTATTGTATTTATTTCTACAGTATATACATTTTTATGTGATTGATTAGTCAAGTAAAAATGCTCTATCTTTAGTTATCTGAATTGTAAATATCAATTTCCTCCACAAAGCATCAAGGAGCATCTAATTCTCGGTCCATTGAGAATGAGGAAGCAAAATACTGCACTTTGAACTTTAATATTTCCACTTTTTAAATATTGTAATGCTTTGAAGCCTTAATAAATCAAATCTTCTATACCTCCAGTAGATATTGTGGTGGGTTTGAAAAGAGTGTGCTGACCAATGAAATGCTAAAAATGTGTTACCATTTCATAACTCGAAAATATTTAGCTTTGTTGGACTGACAACCCCCGAGCAAAAAAAGTTAAGGGTCCCATCATCCCCTTCTGTCTTTAGTCCCTTCCTAGTCATGCTCTAATTTAATTTGTAAACTGCATAATATTTGCAGATGCCATTTCATGAAATTAAATATAATCGGCTAGATTACGAGTTTTGCGGTATGAGTGAAAAAGCAGCGTTAATGCTCTTTTTCACTACCGCTGGTATTACGAGTCTTGCAGGTTTAGGGGCACCGCACACTTTTTTGTCCGTAACGCAACGTAACTACTGCAGCTTTCAAAAAGTCCTTTTTCAATGAGACTTCCATAGCACCGGTATTACGAGTCTGCCTGGGAGGCCAAAAAGTGAGCGGTACACCCTATACCATCAAGATCCATACCGTAAACTGAAAGTCAGTAGTTATGAGTTTTACACTACAAAGCCTTAACATACAACTTATAACTAAAGTGCTAAAAAGTACACTAACACCCATAAACTACCTATTAACTCCTAAACCGAGGCCCTCCCGCATCGCAAACACTAAAATAAAATAATTAACCCCTAAACTGCTGCTCCGGACATCACCGCCACTATAATAAACATATTAACCCCTAAACCGGTGCACTCCCGCATCGTAAATACTAGTTACATATTATTAACCCCTAATCTGCCGCCCCCAATGTTGCCACCACTATACTAAATTTATTAACCCCTAAACCTAACCCTAACACTCACTAACTTTAATGTAATTAAAATAAATCTAAATAAAACCTACTATTAATAACTAAATAATTCCTATTGAAAATTAAATACTTATCTGTAAAATAAACCCTAAGCTAGCTACAATATAACTAATAGTTACATGGTAGCTAGCTTAGGTTTTATTTTTATTTCACAGACAAGTTTGTATTTATTTTAACTAGGTAGAATAGTTAGTAAATAGTTATTAATTCTTTACTAACTACCTAGATAAAATAAATTCAAATTTACCTGTAAAATAAAACCTAACCTGTCTTACACTAACACCTAACCTTACACTACAATTAAATAAATTACATAAATTAAATACAATTAACTAAATTACAACAAAACCCCCCACTAAATTACACAAAATAAAAAAGAAATTATCAGATATTTAAACTAATTACACCTAATCTAATAGCCCTATCAACAAATAAAAAGCCCCCCCAAAATAAAAAACCCTATCCTAAACTAAACTGCCAAAAGCCCTTAAAAGGGCATTTTGCAGGGCATTGCCCCAAAGAAATCAGCTCTTTTACCTGTAAAAATAAATACAAACAACCCCCAACAGTAAAACCCACCACCCACACAAAAAAACCCCCAAATAAAATCCTAACTAAAAAAACGTAAGCTCCCCATTGCCCTGAAAAGGGCATTTGGATGGGCATTGCCCTTAAAAGGGCATTTAGCTCTTTTTCAAGTGCCTAAACCCTAATCTAAAAATAAAACCCACGGAATAAACCCTTAAAAAAGCCTAACACTAACCTATGAAGATCTACTTATAGTTTTTGAAGACCCGACATCCATCCTCAAAGAAGCCGGCAGAAGTCCTCAACGAAGCCTTCATCCAACCGGGCAGAAGTCTTCATCCAGATGGCATCTTCTATCTTCATCCATCTGGCGCGGAGTGGGTCCATCTTCATGACATCCGGCGCGGAGCATCCTCTTCAATTGACGTCTTCTTGAACAATGAATTCTCCTTTAAATGGCATCATCCAAGATGGCATCCCTTGAATTCCAATTGGCTGATAGAATTCTATCAGTCAATCGGAATTAAAGGTGAAAAAATCCTATTGGCTGATGGTATTGGAGTGTGGTATGGAGCTAAATTTTGCTCTACGCTCACTTCTTGCCTGCTAATGCCAGGTTTTTTTAAACCTGTAATACCAGCACTGTAGGTAAGTGAGTGGTGACAATAACTTGCAAGTTAGTACCGAGCAGCTCTTACCGCAAAACTCGTAATCTAGACGAATTATTATTCTGCTGCTGTAATAAAAACAGTGCAGAGGGCTCAGATAACACAATATTCGAACATATATAAATGCGAGACCAACAAAGAACTCCCGTCTAATTCTCAAAGTCAGGAATCCATTATAAGCCCAGATCTCAGTGTAGATGTTCACAATGCAGTATAAGCCTGCAAAGCATTAGTAGCACATCTCAGTGAGAAATTACACATTTATTCATTTTAAATATAAAGTTTAAATATATTCATTGCAGATTATTTTTTAATACAGGTACAAATCCCCAGATAAAGAAATTCCAAAATCTAGAATTATTCTTAAAAAGCAACTTTTTTCATTAATGTTTTTTTAAAAAAATGTTTTTTTATTAAAAATGACATGTTCTAAATGGTGTTCTAATATGCAAATAATAGTCTATGTTTATTTAAAACAACTATTACCTCTCTGATTACAGTACTGTACTATCTTTCTGATGGAACAAATTATATCAAACTACCATTTGGTTCTCATGCATAAGCTGTATTATGACGTGTAAATATTGCTAAATGACATAAGATATTTTGTTTACACTTTGGGCGTCAAATTTTTCGCACAGACCGTATCGAATTAACCCGCCGGCATTCGCACCATGCGGATAGAACTTCGTTACATGAATGTACTAAAAACCAAGCCATAAAATTTTGCGTCTATTGTGTCTCGAAGACAATCGGATTATTGATAACTTTGAAGCTTCGTTCAGCGCGAAAGAGCAAAGTAAGAGCAAAGTTACGAAGCAGTCTGCGACCTAATTGGTTTAGTTCTCCACCCACGTGACCATCTAGGTGTCATAATCGTCAGACAAGAGGCAACGTCTGCCTGCTGACATGTATAAGAATGTGCATTTTCCCAGAAATCTTAGAATATTGTTTATTTACTTTTCGGTATTCACTTTGAGAAGATGGCTTGCTCTGGAGATTCAGCTACTTCTAAGAAGACTCGCAACCCTAATTTCTCTCATCAACAGAATGTTGTACTTGTTAATCTAGTACTCGAATATTATGACAATATTTATGGTAGTCGAGTCAAGCAAACCCCCGGTGCTCGTAAGAAGTTTATTTGGGAAAAAATTAGTGACGCAGTGAGTGCTCAAGGACCAACTAAAAGAGATATTGGCTCCTGCAAAAAAAGGTTCAACGATATAAAGCGTCAAACTAAATCCAAAATTTCCAAAGAAAAGCAATATGCACGAGGTACTGGAGGCGGACAACCTTATGTCGCAGATTTGACTGACTTTGAAAGAAAAGTTTTACAGAGGCTTGGCACGGAGGTCATTGAGGGCATAACCGATGACTGTGATAGCGATATTCGAGGTAATTATAAATTAATCTCCAAATTAATATTTATATTGTTTAATTGTCTGCACCAAAAATGTGTCTCTTACGTTAATGTATTATGTATATGTATTATAAAATTGGATTCTGTAACAGAATCATGATTGAACAATTTTTGGTTTACTGTCCCTTTAAAATTGTTTATTAATTGTATTACTTCTCTCTGTATCTATTTTTTGAAAGTTCCAGTGAACCAAAAATTATGCATTCATGATTCATAAAGAGAGCATGAAAAACATTTTCAAGTTTCTAATATACTCCATTTTTTTTTCTATTGCTTAATTTATTTAAAAAAATAAAGCCTACATGGAACATGGCAATCACTTTTTTTGAAGTTAAATGAAACCCAAATGTTTGATTTTGAAAGAGCATGCAATTCTAATCAACTGTATAATTGATTTTTATTATCTAATTAGCTTTATTTTCTATATATTCTTTGTTGAAAAACATATATTGATATGCAGCTCAGTAGCTGCTGATTGTTGGCTTCAAATAGATGTCTCTTGTCATTGGCTCACCCATGTCCATTGCTATTTCTTCAACAAAGGATAACCAATGAATGAAGCAAATTAGATAATAGAAGAAATTTGGAATTATTTTTTTTTATTGTATTCTCTATTGGAATCATGAAAGAAAGATGTGTTTAGTGACCTTTTACTTAGTGCATTTTAAATAAAGATACAAATCGAAGGTAGAACATTTAATAATAGGAGTACATTTTACTTTTAATTAGCATTGCAAAAATTGCACCTAAAGTTTTAATTTTATTGAATGTATTAATTGAAATCTGTATTTACTATTTCATAGGTGGTTCTGTTCGAGCATCGACCTCTGCATCTGTCCATACCCCATCTACCTCTTCATCACAGCTACCACGTCCTTCAACATCACAGTATTTGAATATAAGACAAGAACCACAACATGGGCAATATATACGTTCAACAACCAATACCAGCCACAGCCTATCGTCTGCAGATACTATTCCAGATGTAAGGAGCAGTACACCAGATACAGCTGTTGGAAGAAGCTCTGGTATGTATCTTTAAACCACTTATATATACACCTTCTAAATATTTTAATATAAATTAGATATTAATCTTTAATTTTTATTTCTACAGCAGATGTTGGACGTCTCTTCAGAGCCATGGTGACCGATTCTGCATCACTTTTCGATGGTAAGTTACTTTTGTAAAGTAAATATAGGATGACAAGACAAATAATTTTGGTACAAACTAACTCTAAAATTTAAAACTTTGATTGATATTCAAACTGTGAGACTGTGAGATGGATGGATTTTATATGCAAACAGTTTTACCATGTAAAATCACAATTATTTATTAAGAAGGCCTTTAATCTAATTGTTTAAATCCAACATGACTGTATACATTTCTCTTGTATAGTAACCCCTCTAACCATTACTGTAGGAACAAATTTTGATCTGCCCCTTTTTGTATAAATTAATGCTAAATTTCTTTTTTTTTTTTTTTTTAATAGATATCGGTGAGGAGGATGATTCTTCTAGAGAGGTCATTCTGAATCTTGTTCCAGTTCCAGCACCAGAGGTTAGATCTCAAGAAAGCAGAAGCCTGACTCCTGACCTAACAAAGGCCTCGCTTCCATTGAGTCGTTAAAAATGAAGCCGTCTCAAGAGGAGGGACACCTAAGAGCAGCCCTACCCTTTGGTAACAACAAGTCTCCTGAGCAAGGTTAATTTTATCTATTGAGGCATTTAGATATCAAAGACCTATATAACAATATAAACTAACCTGTCATATGTATACAGCCCTGTTTCTTTTAACTCTCCATGGGATCAGATAGGCATTCCCCCCACATTTATAGGGATGTGAGCTCTGGTGTGTTTATAGAAAAGTGGTATCCAGTGTGATAGCAGTATACTGTATTATAGTTACTCAAGACTTCTGACTGAGTCGCTACGCATCATCTAGAGCATCACACACAATATCTAATGGAGGCTTAATCTCTGCTGTATTGAGGGCCTTCTAGGTGTATCATAGGTTGGGGGCTAGTCTTACACTGTTAAATATTATACCTTGAATCGGCTATGTGTCCCCCTATTAGTTATCTAAACAGTAAGTCGTCTCTTCAGAGTCCATTCTTGTAACTATATACCATGACCCTTATTCACCCTCCGCACATTATTACTTTGGCACCCTAAATGGCTCCGCCCCCTCACACCCTCCCCTATTTCACTTAGAGCGGCTCTTGTCCGCTGGACTCCCTTCCCCCTTCTCTTGCTAATCTGGTCCAAGAGTGAGCAGGTAAAAACCAATCCACACTTGCCCCGCTTTAACTAGAAACAATAACTACATGAACGTTCTCAATAGCAATCTGGAGATCATATCACCTATATATATATAATATAAAAATGAGGTTCTATTATATTCTATTGGCACACCGCTTATCTTCATCTTGCAATATCACATTGCCTTATCTGTTACTTATTGCAAGCCTTGTCATCTACTTAATTTACTGTATGAACACTAGTTATGGTTATATCTCCTTTAGTTATCATGTATAGGTCCTTCCAGGGATGCACAGACTATGTACCTAGAATTGCAATGTTTCTACTTCTTTGCTAAGTATTTATAGTAATATGGTGTGTCTCAATGCTATGTTATCATTGTCACTGGATGAATACTTTGTTATATTTTTCATAACCTCAATAAAAATATATTTAAAAAAAAAAAAAAAAAAAGAGAAAAATGAAACCGTAAGCTACCGAAGCGGACGACAGCTAAAAGTAATTTACGGCTCCATTTTAGTACCAGGTTTCCATTGAAAAGATTAGCGTGTTGCGCGCAGTCGCTCTTTTCGGCCGTACGTAAGTTTGCGTTGCCAACCGATGTTGGATTTGTCGAAAAGCGCACCATAACAAGTGCATTGCCATGGTAACCCGACCACTGTCTATAAGAATAACGGTTTGCGCCTGCGCTCTTTACCTGTGATCGCCTCTAGAGAGAAAGACACGGGAGCTAGTTGCGTTGGTAGGAGTTTTGGGTTTTTGAGAGTTGTTTGAGAGTTAGTGGAGAGTTTGATATTTTCTTTTCATATATTCTTATTGTAGGCCTCATATAATATTAGGAACACACACACACATCCATACATTAGTTAATTAACACACATTAGTTCATACACACAAACACACACACACACATACACACTTTTATTTGATACAAACACATTCACATTTTTTTTATTTCATTAACCCCCATACCCCCATCTTCCTTTATTACTCCTTTCATGAATCCCCTTATTCCACTTCCCATCCCCCCTTTGACTACCCTTCCCTTCCTCACTATATAACTTTTTTTTTATATACATTTTGCCCATCCTATTTTTTTTTTTACATCCCATATTTTTTTTTTTCATTTGACTATATAGCCCACCCCTTTCTTCATTTGCATCCCTTATTATTTTTCTATAATTTTGTTATAATCCTCTTTAGTTTTTCCTTTTTCATTTACATCCCTTTGTTTATTTTCACCCCCACATTTTATTTTTATTTTGAGGGATATAGAATAGAGATAGTTAGGGTCTAGATAGGTTAGGTAGTTAGTTTTGGGGATATTTAATTTAAGGTTTAGTTAGGTGAATTAGTGTAGTTAGGTAAGCTAGGGATTTTAGTGTTAGGTTAGAGTTAGGGAGGAAGAAGAAAGGGATGGATAGGCCTAGTGGAGTTGGGAAGGGGGTGGCTAGGGGGAGGGCAGTGGAGAGGGTGGATAGAGGGAGGGGGAGGGGGGAAATAGGGAGTAGTATGGGCAGAATTAGGGGCCGAGGTTTGGGTGGAGGATTTGTCCTTCCTCAAACTCTGGCAGAGGAGGGAAGGAGAGAGGGTGGAAGAGGAGTGGAGGTGGGAGGAGTGAGGAGGAGTCAGCCTCAGCTAGGCACAAAAAGAAGAGGGAGAGTGGGGCAGACTGTGGCAAGTGGGGGTGGGGCTGGTGGTAGCCTGTCACAGCCTGCAGGGACAGAGGAGGTAGAGAGGGCTGGTCCCCAGTCACAGGAGGGAGAGTCTGTGTCTGCTGGCCCTTCAGGTGTGAAGGGCAGGCTAAGAGAGGAGAGGTACTCTGAGGAGGAGAAGGAGGCTCTTGTTGAGGCCTACTTGGAGAGGGCAGCTCAGCTGGAGAACCCTAACCTGAGGCTGGGTGTCCGGAATAAGCTGTGGGAGGAGATTCGAGTGGCAGTCAGCTGCTTAGGACGTAATCGTTCTACTGCCAGCATTAAACACCGCTATCATGACTGCAGGAGGGAAACCAAAGCTAAGCTGGCACAACAGGCCAAATATGCACATGGGACAGGTGGTGGTCCTAGCAAGAGAATACACCTAAGGTCATGGGAGGAGATGCTGTCCAATGTCATCTCGGATGAATCTGTTCACAGATGTAAGGGGACAATGGACACCTCTGTGCCACCTGAAGAGGTTATGAAGGTGAATATTCAATATTAAATATAACCATATATGTGATGTATATATGTTGTATATCATAAATACCCATCTGTGTTTAGCTATGAATCTAAATTTACATAGTTGTATTTAATATGTTCAGCAAGCACTCTGTATTGTATATCTGCTCCGACAAGCAAGAATATTGATTATATAATATCCAAGAATATTAAGCATTTCATATAAATCATGTGTCATTGTCCTTAAAGGGACACTGTACCCAAATTTATTATTTTGTGAATCAGATGCAGCATGCAATTTTAAGCAACTTTCTAATTTACTACTATTATCAACTTCTCTTCGTTCTCTTGCTATCTTTATATGAAAAAGAAGGCATCTAAGCTTTTTTCTAAGTTCAGAACTCTGGACAGCAGTTTTTGATTGGTGGATGCATTTATCCACCAATCAGCAAGGACAACCTAGGTTGTTCACAAAAAATGGCCCGCCATCTAAACTTACATTCTTGCATTTCAAATAAAGATACCAAGAGAATAAAGAACATTTGAAAATAGGAGTAAATCCGAAAGTTGATTAAAATTGCATGCTCTATCTGAAGCACAAAAGAAAATATTTGGGTACAGTGTCCCTTTAACAATGTTCCTTTAAGACACAGTCTATAAAGATTCATCAGTTATGGTCATATATGCTTGGATTTTATCCCAAACACACTATATGTGTGTGTGTGTGTGTGTGTGTATATGTGTGTATGTGTGTGTGTGTATGTATGTGTGTGTGTGTACATATATACACATAAATATGGAATATAATAGTCTGTATTGTTATGCTACAAAGTAATATATTCTATTAGATAATGTAAACATACCGTATATTTATTTGTAGGTTCCGAACTGGAGGAGTATGAAGCTGCACCAACACCACAGCAGGATGTTCCTACATTCACTGAGGAGGATGAGGATATCTATGGTGACACTACCTCCTCTATCAGCCTCTTAGAAGATGATATGCAGCAGCCTAGGGCATATGAGGTGGAGGATGTATCATGCCATTCTCCATCTACCTCGGAGACAACATTTCATGTTTTGGGTTCTGAACCCCAGCAGACTCATCCTCCTCAACAATGGCAGTTCATGCATACTTCGCAGCAACAAATGGCACAGCCCCCACAGCTGCACCCACCGCAGCAGATGATGCACCCCCACAACATCCTCCTCAGCAGCAGATGATGCACCCCCCACAACATCCTCCTCAGCAGCAGATGATGCACCCCCCACAACATCCTCCTCAGCAGCAGATGATGCACCCACCACGACATCATTATCCTCAGCTGCAGATGATGCACCCACCACAGCAGCATACAGATCTGCATCATCTGTACTATATGCCTCCCACTCCTATGGCACAACAGGAATCCACACCACCACCCACTGCACCCACCAATGTATTGCCAACAGTGCTATCACAGACAACCTCACAGTCACCAATACGGAGAGACAGCCCTGGAACCAGCCAATTATTAGTTCCTGAGAACAACAACCATGTTCTCAATGAACCCAAAAAACTAATTAATATCAAAGCTGAATAGTTTTGGAAGTAGTTTTTAGTTTGTTTTTAGATATAGCTATTTTAGGGGGATATCTGTGTGTGCAGGTGACTATTACTGTGCATAATTATTAGGCAACTTAACAAAAAACAAATATATACCCATTTCAATTATTTATTTTTACCAGTGAAACCAATATAACATCTCAACATTCACAAATATACATTTCTGACATTCAAAAACAAAACAAAAACAAATCAGTGACCAATATAGTCACCTTTCTTTGCAAGGACACTCAAAAGCCTGCCATCCATGGATTCTGTCAGTGTTTTGATCTGTTCACCATCAACATTGCGTGCAGCAGCAACCACAGCCTCCCAGACACTGTTCAGAGAGGTGTACTGTTTTCCCTCCTTGTAAATCTCACATTTGATGATGGACCACAGGTTCTCAATGGGGTTCAGATCAGGTGAACAAGGAGGCCATGTCATTAGATTTTCTTCTTTTATACCCTTTCTTGCCAGCCACGCTGTGGAGTACTTGGACGCGTGTGATGGAGCATTGTCCTGCATGAAAATCATGTTTTTCTTGAAGGATGCAGACTTCTTCCTGTACCACTGCTTAAAGAAGGTGTCTTCCAGAAACTGGCAGTAGGACTGGGAGTTGAGCTTGACTCCATCCTCAACCAGAAAAGGCCCCACAAGCTCATCTTTGATGATACCAGCCCAAACCAGTACTCCACCTCCACCTTGCTGGCGTCTGAGTCGGACTGGAGCTCTCTGCCCTTTACCAATCCAGCCACGGGCCCATCCATCTGGCCCATCAAGACTCACTCTCATTTCATCAGTCCATAAAACCTTAGAAAAATCAGTCTTGAGATATTTCTTGGCCCAGTCTTGACGTTTCAGCTTGTGTGTCTTGTTCAGTGGTGGTCGTCTTTCAGCCTTTCTTACCTTGGCCATGTCTCTGAGTATTGCACACCTTGTGCTTTTGTGTACTCCAGTGATGTTGCAGCTCTGAAATATGGCCAAACTGGTGGCAAGTGGCATCTTGGCAGCTGCACGCTTGACTTTTCTCAGTTCATGGGCAGTTATTTTGCGCCTTGGTTTTTCCACACGCTTCTTGCGACCCTGTTGACTATTTTGAATGAAACGCTTGATTGTTCGATGATCACGCTTCAGAAGCTTTGCAATTTTAAGAGTGCTGCATACCTCTGCAAGATATCTCACTATTTTTGACTTTTCTGAGCCTGTCAAGTCCTTCTTTTGACCCATTTTGCCAAAGGAAAGGAAGTTGCCTAATAATTATGCACACCTGATATAGGGTGTTGATGTCATTAGACCACACCCCTTCTCATTACAGAGATGCACATCACCTAATATGCTTAATTGGTAGTAGGCTTTCGAGCCTATACAGCTTGGAGTAAGACAACATGCATAAAGAGGATGATGTGGTCAAAATACTCATTTGCCTAATAATTCTGCACTCCCTGTAGAGAGCTTAGGCTGTCCAGGCTCCAGCAGCAGCAGGATTTGAGAAGGATACAGAGCCAAATGGACATCCATAATGCCTCACTCGTCCGCCTGGCAGAGGCAGTGGAGAGGCTCGCGGATAGGCCCCAAACTCCATCCTCCCTTGCATCCTCTGTCATCTCCCTGCAGGACCCTGAATCCCGGTTATTAGCCTCACATTCAGCTGGTGGCCGTCGCACAAGACGCCACACTGCCCCCCTAAGTACCTCTCCTCCAAAGTCAAAATCCCGCCGCAAGAATTAATTAATATTCTTTTTTTTCCACACAAGATATATCATATCTAATTTTTGCACTAAAGCACTTTTTTAAGTGCGATTTTCATCTCATAAATATGCATCCATTTTTCTAATCCAAATTTGAACATTTATCTTAATATTATTCTAATAGCTGTTTTTCTGCTAAAAATGAACAGCTTTATTCATTTTTATTTCACATGATGTCAATTAATATGCAGGTGTACATTGTTGATAAATTTATGTGTCCTTTTATTGAGGATATTATGCCGTTTAAGAATACTTGGGGATACGTGTCTGATATTTATACAGTATATGCTATCTAACATTGGTCAACGTGACATTTGTAAATGTTATGATTTATATTCCACAAGCATATGTTGTTTGCTCCTTCAGATGAAGCTAATAAGGGTTATACAGTTATAGAAGAGTTGAAAAGTAAATACTCCTTCCTGTTGATATGGCCAAATACCTTGCATTCATTTTTATAGTCCTATGTGGAATGTAATATCTGAAATATATACCTATCATGACTAATACCTATCATGACTAATGCACTCCTTTTTGTCAAGATTATTATTCAATATTTAGAATAATTAGATAAATGTATCTTTATGATATTTAAGCACTGGTGTATACACAACATATATGTGATTGCCATGATATAGAGGTGATTAATACATTTTAATTGACATCATATGAACAGACACAGACTCTCCCTGGGACCAATGCACAATGCACTTTTAAATTGTTTCAATAACTCCATATTAAAGACAATACTTCATATCTCTTGAAGTATGTAATATTAAGCACTTATGTATTTTGGTTAATAGTCTAAATATTGCAAATGTATTATCTGCTTTAGCAGCCATGACATTACATATATTTTATAAATATTAGTACTATGACACATTATAACTTTAATGTGTCATTGTTTTGTATTGAATAAATATGATTTTCACATTGAAAATGACATTTGAATGAGGGTAAATCTGTAATAATAAAACTCATCTTCATGATAAAAAAATTATTTCCTTTGACTTATTTTTCTATATTATTTTCTATGAGGTAACCATGCCATTCAAGTGTGCAATCTCAGGGGATTGTATGTATTGATAATGTATCTTTATTTTAAGGATTATATTATATCTGGATTTGTCTCTTTGAAATGAGCATCTGATATATTTCTTAAAGGGATAGCCTATTCAAAATAAAACTCATGAATTAGAGCATGCAGTATTTATATACTTAAATATGTAATCCTATAATCTATTTAACTTCATTATCATCTGTAATTTACTAAAACAGGAATGTTAGCTTAGGAATCTACCCATTTTGAATCTGCACATGGGGAGCGCTTGATGATTGTTGTCTAAATGTAGGCAACAATCAGCAAGTGCACCACAGGTGATGAACATTAAATGGAATGGCTCCTAAACTTAAATACATGATTGAAATAAGAAACATAAAAAAATTAAATTGATTATGAGTACATATGTAAGTTGATTGGAATTGAATGATTTATCTGGTTCATTAATGTTTTATTGTGAACACACTCTTCCTTTTTTTTTTTAAAGTGACATAAATTCCATTATTTTGCTAAAACATATATATTTAAAAGCAAATCTAATATATTTATATTCTTTATATTTCTTAATATTCTTATTATCCTTTGATTATAGTTTTATTTAGGTAAGATCAGGAGCAGCATAGAACCTATGTTGGAGCTGTTTATTGTTGCCAACATACAGTATATATCCTGTCTGTCATTGGTTCACCCATGTACTCATTTTTATTAACCAGGAGTGCATAGCTGCTCTTTAAATAATTATACCAAGAGAACAAAGTAATATTTGGAATATAATTAAAATGATATTTTAGATAATTATGTTATACATAAATCATAAGATGAATGCATTGATTAGTACATAGCTGGAAATAAAGAAACATTCACCATCACTATATTTGAGTAAAGTACACATTTATTTAGGGAAAATGTGGTAAATATAGGGATGAGGAGAGAGGGAGGGGAGTGGTATTCCATTTCTGAGAATCTTCAATCTGTAAAACATTAAAAGAAACAAATGTGTATTATTAAAAAACATAATCATAAATAACTAAAAGGTCTCATTACAATACTATAAAAAAACCTGAATAGAAATCTTGAATAGTTGCATATCTCTCCAAATGGGCATTGAGGGGTTGGGGATGATTAATTACATCATGCTCAAAGATTTCACCTGGGGGCTGTGGTGTTGGAAGTAAGTCGTTCAACATCCCATGCTCCTGTGCCATGTTGTGTAGACAGCAACATGCCACTATGATTTTTATAGCTTTTTCCGGACTGAATTGGAGATCCCCCCTGATCTGTCCAGGCAGCGAAAGCGCATTTTTAGAACACCAAACAGTCGTTCTATTATAGCACGTGTTCGGATATGTGCTTCATTATATCTGTATTAAAAGAACAAGAAATATGATTATAATATATAATGTGAAGACAAATCAAATACTAATGAGCTAACTACATTCCTGGTTTGATCTTATAAATCTTTAAACCTTTTTATATATATAAATATATTTATATTCAAGCAGAGAGATTTATAAATGCTTCACTGATAATAGATGATTTGTATTTTGACTGTCCCTTTAAAGGCACTCAGTACAACATTGTTATGTCTGTGATAGTGATATATACACACACACACGAGATAATCAAGCAACACATGTATGTGCACAAACACAGATATATAGCTTAATAAAGGGGCAGGAGCCCCGAAACGTTGCTCAATAAAGGTGCTGTTGCTCCACATAGAGTGCTACCTGTGTGTTCTATTTCATTACATTTACTGGGACTTTGGAAAAGGAGGTCCTCCAGGTTTGCACCTACATTCACCCAAGAGTGATTTAAAGGGACATTCCTATGAAGTGTGTACTGGTCCTACTTTTATACAGATTATAGTGAGCATTTTGCAAGGCACAATCAATATTTCTGACACACAAGAGCAGAAAATAAATATATATTTTACCTTAATTCAGCAGGCCCAACAACCTGGTTCTCTTTCAATGGTGTTCAAATCCATTTTTTTAAGAGGATATGCAGAATCGGCTGAAATATGAATGCATAGATATACACTATATATATATATATATAGATATATAAACACACATCTTTCAATAAAGCAATGTATGACATAAAATAATGTTATGCATATGTCTTACTATGACATAGTTAATATATATCTTTTAAATGATTAACAATTTATTTATTTAATCAATTTCACCCCCTTAGACACATACATAAAGGATTATAAAGCAATGAAACAATAAAATGTCAAAATATTGAACACATGAAGGCATCATAATATATACATAAACACTTACCGAGGAGATGTCCTTCAGGCATTTGATTTGTCTCAAACAATCTCCACACACCAGAATTCCTGAGGATGTAGGCATCGTGGCTACTTCCTGGGAACCCTGCCACGACATTTAATATACGCATGTTTGCATCACATATAATCTGCACATTTAAGGAGTGGAAGTGTTTCCGATTTTATTACAAGACCAGAGACTCATATTTTTGCATTCTCTCTTTTTACTACTCAATGCAGCTTTTAAAAGTACATAATAACATAAACAAACATATTAAAACAGCATAGAAAACAGATAACCACAGTAAGTAGCTAAGGATAGAGCTAACTTATAACTCCAAGAAAAAAGTGACCAATCAGAGAAGGAGTAGTGACCATAAACTGTCCAATGAGCATCCAAACTTCCTCTTTCTTTTTGCTGCTCAGGCAAGATAAGTATAAAATTTTTTACCTCCAATAAAGTTAATATTTCACTCTGTTTTTCTTATTCCTGTTCGATATATACCTTATATATTTCGTTTATATATATTTTCTCTAACATTCTTAGTGCAGTTATACACATTTAACAGGTTTTAAGTTGGAATTTGCCTCCGTTTTTTCGGCCCCCTTTAACTTTGTCAAACAACCCCTCCGGTTTTACCCTGTCATTATATGAATTACCCATTACCTCCGGTTTAACTTTTTCTCCGGTTTAACTTTTTCTGACTGAAGTGTTTGCAGTCAGCTTTTTCCTCCATCTCCCCTGTCACTATCGTTCCGGTCGCCATTTTGTGGGCCGGACTTCCTTTCCCACCCCTCAGCCTGACGTGTTTTACCTCCCTGTCAGTCTGAATCAGCTCTCCTCACGACCGGCAACATTTGTTGCCATTGTTTCCCTCAGTCTGTTTCTGTTCAAACATTTATTGCCTTACATTGCCATCTTGTGGTAAAAGTTACTAACAAATTATTTATTTAATTCTAAAACGATTTACTTATGTTAAACCTTTTTAATATTACTATTATATAATTCAATTTAAGCTATATTTATTTTGTGCATTATACATATTTTAAAAAATATTGAGTTTACCTTACAAACTTTATTTATTTAATTTATAAATAAGAATTTATTAAGTTTTTAATATGTCTGAAAACCCAGAAGGTTCTCCTCCTTTAACAGCTCAGACTGTTCAAAATATGATTGATTCATCTATGAACAATCTTTTCAATAAAATGTCCTCATTAATGGGCATTAAAGAAACTAAAAAATCTTTAAAGAGAAAAAATCCCTCAATTTCTGTAATTGCCAGCAAAAAGCTTATAACTAAATCTCGTCAGCTTTTGTCTGACACCTCAATTCCTCGCAGCTCGGGAACAAAAACTGCTGCTAATAGAACCCTAAATCCCAGGGGTGTCCAAATGGGAGATACTGACACAAGTACAGTATTTAAAGAAAAAATAACAAATGTTGAAAATGTTGAAAAATCATCCTCTGATGAAAACAACTCTGAGGATGGTAGCTATACAGATTTAAACTCAGATTCTCAAGATGTGGAGTCTGAAAATTCAGATTATACCCCTGCCACTAAAAGGCATAAGAAAATGCATAAAAAATTAAAAGAATATATTGAGGAGGAGACAGAATTTACCGATTGTCTGGGTTTACCAAGATTTAATCCCGATGATCTCCATCATCCCCGCTCTGCAGAATGGTGTCCCAATATAGAGGTGGCAAAATTTATAGATTTCCAACTCAAGAAACCTCTAAAGAAACAGACTCGCAACAAAATGAGAGCGGAATGTCCTCGCCCTTTACTCCCAAAAAATGCTTCAATTACCCCTGAAGTTGACCCAAAAATCCTTAAATTCATTGGTGCCCCAGGCTACAAGGTTAAAAAAGGAATTGATAGATCCTGGAGGATATGTCAGGACAAATTATTAGACTCCATAGGTCCCCTGACCAAGTTATTCGAGTTATCTGAACAGGGTGTTGCAGAGGATGCCCCTCTGGATCCATATGTTGTCAGAGAATGGGTCCAACGACTCCTATGTTTCATAGGTAACACAAATGCTGCCATGACCCTAGAGAGACGGAAAAATATATTGCGAAAAATCGATCGAAAAATATCGGATTTCGCTTCCAATGAGATTTCTCCGGATGACAATGGTTTGTTGTTTGGTGACTCTTATTTGAAAGAGCTCAACCAATATGTTAACACCTTTTCAAATCTCAATAAGGTGAAAACTTCTGTCAAAAAGATTTTTTACCCTAATCAGAGTTTCTCTGACAGGGCCGGGAGAGGCAGAGGCCGCTTTCCCGGCCGTCAACCATTCCTATCCAGGTCTCATTATAACCAGTCCCATCAACCCTATTATTCTACCCAACATCAGTATCAGTTCAACAGAAGTTTCCAAGACCCTTCAACCTCAACAACGTTCTTCCCAGCAAGGAGCCGCCCTTGGAACCAAAGAGGTTTCAGGGGTAGATCAAGATCAAGACAAGCTCCAGGTAAGATTATTGGTTCCTTTTCAAATTCCTTCTTCCCAAAACAGAATTGGTGGCAGAATTGCTTTGTTTGCCCAAAACTGGGCATCAATTACTTCCGACCCTTGGGTTCTTCAAGCGGTGTCAGGAATTTTCATAGAATTTATTTCCCTTCCCATTCAAATAAAATTTCCACAACCAATTCATTTTTCCCAAAAAGACAAAATTCTGGTTCAAAAAGAAATTCTTTCCCTTTCTGCCAAAAAAGCTATTCTTCCGGTCCATCATCCTCAAAATTGTTATTTAAGCAATCTTTTTCTTGTCAAAAAGAAAAACAACCAATTCAGACCGGTTATAAACCTGAAATCTTTAAACGCTTACGTTGTTTACCACCATTTCAAGATGGAAGGTATTCACTTATTAAGAGAGTGTCTAAGGGAAAACGATTGGTTAGTTCGCTTAGATCTCACAGACGCCTATTTGACCGTTCCAATAGCTCAAGAGCACTGGAAATTTTTAACTTTCCGTTGGGAAGATCAGTTTTGGAATTTCACCTGTCTTCTTTTCGGCCTATCCTCTGCTCCTTGGATTTTCACAAAATTACTCAAACCAGTAATAGCTTGGTTAAGGCTTCGAGGTGTCCGTCTAATTATCTATTTAGACGACATTCTTATCATGGACCAGAATTTTCTCTCACTCCAAAATCATTTATTTTCAACAATCTCCCTTTTGGAATCTCTAGGTTTCTTAGTAAACAAACAGAAATCAGTTCTGGTTCCTACCAAATCTCTAATCTTTTTAGGTTTCAAGATAGATACAATCCTTTCCACTTTGAGTCTCCCATTAGACAAAGTGAAGAATATAAAGAAAGAGATTTCCAAAACTCTATCCAAAGATTCAGTTCCCATCAGAACTATAGCCAGGATAGTAGGGTTACTTTCATCCTCTATTCAGGCTATTTTTCCTACCCCCCTTCATTATCGCGAACTTCAAAGATTGAAAATCCTTCATTTGAGAAAAGGTTATTCCTACTCTCACTTGATTCCCATATCTCCAGAAGCGAAAGAAGAACTTTCTTGGTGGCTTTCACATTTGGAGGCCTGGAACGGAAGAGCCATTTTTGGCAAAACTCCGGATTTCATCATCGAATCCGATGCCAGCCTTTCAGGCTGGGGAGCTCGTTGCGGTCCTTCCATCACAGGTGGCAAATGGACTCTGGAAGAAAAACGCTTTCATATAAATTGTTTGGAATTATTGGCTGGCTCGTTTGCAGTCAAGAGTTTTGCAAAGTCTTCTTCTCCAGTTTCTATTTTGCTGCGCATGGACAATATATCTGCGGTGCAGTATCTCAATCGTTTGGGAGGCACCAAGTCGAGGGACCTGTCCAATATCACCAAGGATTTTATTCATCTTTGTTTGGACAGGAACATTTCAGTCAGAGCAGAATATATTCCAGGACAAGCGAATTCAATGGCGGACTGGTGATCTCGTCATTTGACGGATTTCAGCGATTGGAAATTGGACAGGAGTCTCTTTCTCTCACTCCAATCTCTCAGAGGTCCCTTTTGTTTGGATCTTTTTGCATCCAGGACCAATTTTCAGATTCTTCCTTATTTCAGCTGGCGCCCAGACCCGGAAGCAGCTGCCATAGATGCTTTTCTCCATCCATGGCCACGTCTAGGGGTCTACGCGTTTCCTCCATTCTCAATGATCCCGAGGACGATTTCAATTGTCCGCAGGGATCTCCTTCGTCTAATGATTGTGACCCCTCTTTGGCCGACACAGTCATGGTATCCATCCCTTCTGGAAATGTCCATCGATCTCCCGATTCTTCTTCCTTGTCTTCCCCATCTTCTTACGGATCCAGAAAGCAATTACCACGATCTAGTCCTTCAAGGTTCTCTTCTCCTGGTAGCATGGACAATCTCAGGGGACCCTGGGCTCTCCGAGGCCTTTCGGCTGGAGCTAGATCCCTCTTTCAGGAATCTTGGGCCCCGGGCACTCGTAAATGCTACTTTGCCGCTTGGTCTAAATGGTCTAGCTGGTGCTTGCAAAGGAATCTGGATCCCATTTCTTCAGATCTAACCGACTTTATTAATTACTTATCTCACCTTTTTGATTTAGGTTTAGCTTATAGAACTATCAATGTACATCGCTCAGCTATTTCTGCTAGACATAATTTGATTAATAATGCTTCTATAGGTAAACATCCTTTAGTTTGTCGGATCCTCAAGGCCATGAGACTAAAACGTCCCCCAATTCCCAAACATGAATTTTTCTGGGATGTGGACCTAATTTTTTCCCTTTTTAAGTCTTGGCCTCATAACGCCTCATTATCTTCTAAACAACTCACAGCTAAACTTGCCACTCTCCTTTGCCTAATTTCTTTCAGAAGAGTTTCTGACGTTAAAGCTCTAGACTGGAATTCTAAACGCTTCTCTCCAGAGGGCGTTACCTTTTTCATTTCACGAAGAACTAAAACCCTTTCCACATCTATCTTTTACCCTTACCTTCCTTCTGAACCTTCCCTTTGTGTGGTTGAATGTTTGAAATCTTACGAATCCAGAACTTTACCTTTTAGAAAACCTTCTAATAACCAACTTTTAATCTCCTTTATTCCCCCTCATGCTGCTGTATCCTCTACTTCCATAGCGAGATGGGTTAAATGGGTCATGAAAGAAGCTGGGATCGATATTTCTTTCTCAGCCCATTCGGTTAGAGGTTCTGCTGCTTCTAAAGCCTTTCTGAAGTCTGCTCCACTTCAGCGTATTTTGGATGCGGCAGATTGGTCTTCAGACTCTACCTTTAAACAATTCTATTTCAGACCCATTCAACATGCCTCACTTAACTTATTTTCTTAAATGGTTTATTCCAGGATTAATGTGCTTTAAACTTGCAAAAATATGAGTCTCTGGTCTTGTAATAAAATTCCGATTATCCTAATATTTTGAAGGTATAATCTAGATTTTATTAAAGACACAGAGACGAGTATTTTCCCACCTCAATTATGTTTGATACCCTCCCTTAAGAGTTCTTGTATATTGTTATTATTACTTATTTCTTCTTATTTCGATAGTTTCCATCTGAAGGAAATCCTTTCCTTAAATCGGGATTTGTACCTTCTATTCAAGAGGATTTTCACCTGTCAAGTGCCCTTAAATCCAAGTCATCTTCTGCAATCAAGTTTTTATCACACAAGTTTTCCTTCAATCAAACTTTCAACTGTTATGCATATTTTTTATTCTTTTTGGGACTTTTTGGACTGTTTCTAGTTCTAAATTTTTTTCCATGGGTGAGCATCAGTCAAGAAAGAGGAAGTTTGGATGCTCAGTGGACAGTTTATGGTCACTACTCCTTCTCTGATTGGTCACTTTTTTCTTGGAGTTATAAGTTAGCTCTATCCTTAGCTACTTACTGTGGTTATCTGTTTTCTATGCTGTTTTAATATGTTTGTTTATGTTATTATGTACTTTTAAAAGCTGCATTGAGTAGTAAAAAGAGAGAATGCAAAAATACTCGTCTCTGTGTCTTTAATAAAATCTAGATTATACCTTCAAAATATTAGGATAATCGGAATTTCTAAATATTATCTCCCTGCGCACAGGGGATCTTAGGGCAATATGAGTGCAGTCAATGGCCCCAAGGACATTGGGTATGCCACCTAAAAGAAAAAAGTCCCTCTTAACATCACGCCAACCTCTGGGTGATGTGGGGGAAAAAATAAATTTTCTGCAATTATCATAAAGTCCATCAATAACTTTTGAAAGATGCTTAGAAAGAGTGGACTTATGCACCCCATTTACAATGCCCCCTGTCACCTGAAAGGATCCAGAAGCCAAAAAATGAAGTGCCCCTAGTAGTTTGGTCATTCCAGGGACAGCCCTGCTTGAATAGCCCTGGCTTTCCAGCCTGTCTTGCAACAGGGCATATAACTGATATATTTTCTCCCTGTTTAGCCTGAAACTTTCAAACACCTGCTGCTCATTCAGGGTTTCTATATCCAGCCTCACTCTGGGGATGTCAGGCCTACGCTGTCGGCATTGTCAGCTTCTCTCTCACCCTGCATTTTGAAATATCTGTTCTGAGGTTAGGCTAGGTGTGGTGTTTTATTTATAGCTGTGTGTTGCTTGTTAACATATGTGAAACTGGTGATTGCAATGAATAACATGGGGGGGAGGGCTTATCTTCATCTCATCTAATCCTTAATTTAATGAACAGTTTGAAAGTATATACTTACTCATAACTTTTATTTTTGATATGAACTATAATTTCAACATATATGTAGTTACATATCAGAAATTCAAAGACACTGAATGTAATTATTATATTTTTCTATTTAAATATATCAGCCTTTATCATAACAGTTAAAAGTAATTATTAAAATTATATGATTTATATAGGTCAAATATATATATACAATTATCATACATATATACATGTAGGAGAAGATTATTATTAGATAAAATTATATTTCTATATGTATTGAGATTATATATAGCATCCCTGGGCAAAGGTTTCATTTTGAATTGGTAGATATTTTATTTATTTATAAAATATTTTACCAGGAAGGATACATTGAGATTTCTCTCGTTTTCAAGTACGTCCTGGGTACACAAAACATTGCATTGACACAATAGGTACAATAAAATAAAAAACAATAATAATACACAATATATTCACAAAAATTTAACATAGAACCGGTAGGAAATATATAATCAACAATGACAGGTGCATTCTGTTTTGAGATATGTAGAGAGGGATCTCTTAAAGGATATTAGGCATGGGGAAGGTTTGAAAGTGTGCGGGAGGTCGTTCCATAATTGTGGTGCTTGCATATACTTTTATATGCACATACATATTGAAATTTCTATGACAACATGGGTGCAAATATTCCTATACATAGGACAAATAAATGTAGCATATATAATGTTATTTGTACATTGAAACACTCATAAATTTTTTGTGATTTGCAATTTCTATGAGAAACAGGCCTCAAAAAGCTATTTTTTCCTTCTTTTACACCTAGTTGAGCTGGGGGTAATATTTCTCAATGTATCGACAGCCTCCGACAGTGTATTAACGGTTTGCGCTTTAATTGGAAACCTGGTATAATTTAGCGATTAACGGCTTCTATTACTTTCTATGGGACGCGAAGATTTTTTCGGCAGCCGGAGTCCAGCTGCCGATATTGAGGTATAACGCGCCATTGGAAACAGTCGTTAAACGATATTGCTTTCGACAGCATATTTAACGGTTTGCGAGTGCACGCAAACTGAATTACAACTCAATGGAAGCGAGGCCATAGATGGCACAAAATCAGGATTTGGATATTCATGAGCCTGTAATAAACCCCCGTATTGATGATGAAAATACAAATTCACCACCTGATCATGTAGTTCAAGAACAGGCAATTGAACTTTTGGAACAACCACAAGCTGAACCTATTGTCCAAGAGCAGGCACCTTTGGAAGATGCTGCTCTAAATGAGATGTTAAATCTTGCCAGAGGATATAGAGCAGACAGTAGACAGGTTCAGGATATTTTGTCTGGACATTTAGAAAGGTTTGATAATTACAACCAGCAACGGTTGGAACTGGACCGTGAAATATTTCACTGGCAAAGAGAAATGGACAGGGAAAGGAACCAACATATAAGATATAACCAGGGCCTTGGCAATAGCTGAAAACAACATGCAAATGGCTCAAAATACTATGCAAACTTTGTTAGATTTTATTAGAGATAGACATCAGAGCCAAGAGTCGCCAGATCCAAAAAAGACCAAGGTTAAATTAGTGAATTTTTTGGAAATTTTTGCAGTTATTATTATTGTTTTTTGTTGATCCAGAATATATTTTTATTGTTATTTGTACATAGTTTTATTAAAGTTTATTCTTATTTGATTTAATTTTCTTATTCTGATCGAAATTTACTTTTAATCATTTAAAGGTTTAAAATTAATTGTACACAAAGACAAATCTAATTGAACCAAATGTAAAATTTATTACATCCCAATTATTAACAAATATGAAACAAAAAGGCATTATAAAAAAAGATATGAGAGTCCTCCCGGCCACTACAGTCATTGCTGGTTTTGAAATTCACCATTTTAACATACCAAAATATGACAATTTTAATGACATCAAAGTGCAAATAAAAAAAAAAAATAGAATTAAAATGCAATCATTTCTTATCTGTTTTCCACAACATAACTGTTGTAGAGATTTTGAACCTGTGCATTTAAATTCTTGATAGTATCCATTATTTGTTTACTTTCTTCACAGACAGAGGATTGCACTTGTGATACAACTTGTACCCCGGAATTAAGGATTGTGAGACCATTTTTATAATAAAAATAGATTGTTAATAAGCAGTTAACAAAATTGTATTACCATTTATATTAGAGGTGGTATTTTCCATAGATGTACTTGTCTGTGTAGATTTCGAAACCAAGTCATTATCAATATCAGAAATATTGGTTGAGTTTTTCTCACTACTTGCATCTGAAAAATATATTTATAAATCGAGGTATATATTTTTGTATTGATTTGACTATAATCTATAATAATATAGTAAATCTAAAAATGATAAACAATTACCTAGTTGAATTGAGGGTAAAGTTAATGACATCCTTTCAGGAGCATTATTTTCTTCATTGTCACTATCTATGAAAGATTATTTAGGAATACAATTACAAAAATTTGAATGTGAAAAATCTAATGGTACAAAATATAAGAAAAATACCTTCTGTAGAAGGCATTTGTAATATTCTTGTGAACCTTGTTTTCTTCGTTTTCAACACTCTTTTATTGGTTTCTGTTAATAACACAAAAAGCTAATCATGATTAAATTTATCAGTTGTATAACTATAGATCTTTAAACCATGGTTCTTTTTGTACCTTGAGGTGTATGAACAACAGTTAGGCGCCTGACACCTCCTTTCTGTGGGGACAATTGTCTGTCAAGCAAAGACAGTGGCACGGGTGGGGATCTAGCCTCACTTCTAGGTGTCAAATTTAGAATAGGCCTTACATAACGTGGAGGAGGAGCACCACAAATATTTTCTTTCTTCTTATCTGAAATAGTGAATACAGATATACAAAACAAGATTCAAAAAATTTATTTTTCTATTATTACTTTTTTTTATCTATAAGATGTTATTATTGTTATTTGTACATATGTTTGTTAAAAGTTTCTAAGTTTTTTAAAATTTTATAAAATAAAGTTTTCACTTTTGGTGTTTTAGAATGTTTATAGTGTTTAGATTTTTTCTAATTTTGAAAATTATTGTTATTTGTACTTTATTTTTAAAAAGTTTCTCTTTTTTTATTTTATAAAATCAAGTTTAGAGTTTGTAGTTTTTAACATTTTTAGAGTGTTTAGATTTTTAAGAATTTTGTACACAACAATAATTTCCAATTAAAATTTAGAAAAACATAAATCATAATGTTAATAGATACTAGTAAGAACCCGTATGGACATGAAAGTGATCAATATGGTACACTGAAACCTAATTATTCTTTCATGTCTCATATTGATGATGAACTTATCATAGAATTTATAAAAAAAAATTAAATGCAGGGATGTAAATTTTAAAAACAACTAAGTTTTTTTTTTCAGTATTAGATTACCAATAGATCACAAACAAATAATATAAAAACAATTTTATAAACTTACATGTCCTTAAAAGGCTCCTAATGGATTGGTAATATAGTGGTTCTCAACGTTTAACATCACTGTAGCGTCTCAAACATTGACGCCTGGTCCTTTTAATTTTTGATACACGATACATTCTGCGTATCATTTCATATATAGTTTTGTCCCTTTCATCTTGCATGACCCCCCCCGGACACCCCCTAAGCGTTTTGGAAAATATCTGTCTATTACATAGACTAGAATTATCATTTCCCCAGATCTGAAAGGTGCAATTCTCTTCATCCTCCCTGGTCGCATAGCAACATTCTAGATGGGTGTGTCAAATCTCAAAATGTTCTAAATAATGCGTTATTCAGTGTTTCTATGCAACATTATTGTATATTTGCTAAATTGTTTGAATTATTTGGATACAATAATTGTAAAGTTGTACTATTTATTGCCAGTATTTTTTTATTTTTTTTCGGATGTAAAAGTAATATGTGAATAATAAGTAATGTTAAATGTAAATGAAGTTTTATGTATATTTTTTAGTGTAAGTTCAATATAGTTATCAATAGTGTAGTTTAGGTTATTTTGTAATGTAGGAGAGTCATGTAATTATAGATCATTATGATTATTTAGTTTATATAGTTATTGTGCAATATGTTGGTTTTAAATAAAAAGTAAAGTTTTATTAATAATCATTCTCTAATATGACCTTTTTTTACAATTCATAAAATTATAAAAATTAAAACAAATAAAAAAAAATGTTCAATCACACAAAGTATATGATGAAAAAACAAAATTTTTACTCAGAAATTGACAATTTAGATTTTTATTTAAACAACAAAAAAATAGAAGTCCTGTGAATAAAATCTATTGATGAAATCAATCTTTAAAATAGTTTTCAGCAACATAATTTTTGGCGTTAATGGCCTGTCTTGGTGCATCATTACAGATGACCTCAGGGAAGTTCTCAAATGATATTTCCTCTGCATCCTCAATTTCAAATCCTCTTCTTATTGCAATGTTATGAAGAATGCAGCATACAAGAATAATTTTTGCAACCTTTTCGGGAGCATACTGCATCACACCACCTGAATGGTCAAGACAACGAAAGCGCATTTTTAACAATCCAAAAGCTCTCTCGATGATTCCTCAGGTGGATCTGTGTGCCTCGTTGAATTTCACCTCACATCTTCTTCGAGGATTGTTATATGGTGTGAATAACCATTCTCTACTGAAATAACCAGCGTCCCCTATGAAAAAAATAAAATAAATATAATGATTAACATTTCTAATATGATAAAGATGATAATTTTAAAGAGAATTAACTATGTTTTTGAGTTACATATATCATCAAAATCCATAACAATCCGATATAACCCAGACTGATGCAAGATATACGAATCATGGCAGGATCCAGGGAAGTTAGAACGGACACTGATTATTTTCATGTTATGGTCACACACTATCTGAACATTGAGTGAAATGGTACTGTTTTCGGTTCCTGAAAACTTCCTGACGTTCTCGTGATGGTTTGACTGCAACATGGGTGCAATCGATGGCTCCAAGGACATTGGGCATTCTGGACATTCTATAAAAATTGGAGATCACAGATTGCCAATCTTCTGGAGTCGATGGAAGGCACACGTACCTTGGAAAGACGACCATCAATGCATCAATTACTTTGGTTAAGTGCCTCGAAAAAGCAGACTGGCTGATGCCAATTATAACGCTAGACACGGCTTGGAATGAACTGGTGGCAAGAAAATGTAAGGCTGACAACAGTTTTAATAGTCCGGGTATGGCTTGTGAACGCGCTGTCATAGGCTCCAGGTATTCTGCTATTTCATTGTAAAGTTCCATAATAGCTTCTCTGTCCAAACGGAATCTCTGGATAATCTCCCGATCAGAAATGCCTTCCAAACCCATACGTGGAAGGAAAACTCTAGGGACTCGGATTCTTCTACCTCTCCTTCTTTGCAATCCATTGTTGTCAACCGGTGCCTGTATAGCCCTTCTTCCTCGTAATTGAATCACTCGGAAAAGAAACATGTGTAAAAGTGTCTCCATCTTCATTCAGTGATCCAAAAACCAATAATGATACAATAGTAGTCTAGTCCTTTCACTTAAGTACTTCAACCTGGCGTCAGGTTGATACCCCCTATAGTTTTCTATTGTATTCGCTATCTAAATGGTTGCGAAGCAAATCACGCAAAGTTACAGTGAAAGTTGGAGCGGGCGGATTAGTTGTAACATTCATAATTTCCGATTAAAGCGAATTTACGTGAGATCGAACATGTAGTAAGTGGAAAAAGGCTTAGGAACGATCAGTTGCATAAAATTACGATAGCTGATGAAAAATAGTGGTTTTTCTATTCGATCAAAGATTGGTAAATACGAGATGCAGATCGTGAGCGAATTTTGATGCGGAAATACAGACGGACGGTCACTTCAAAGCTTAGTACATGGCGCCCTTTGTCCCATTCCCTTTCCAAACTGTCCCATTTTACAGGTGCAACTATTACAAAATTCAAAACTTTTCCAAAATCCAAGCAGTTTGGATAAAGTGTTTTGTATCTGTATTTATCTATACTATAATCGTATTTGTAACGTGTCAGTCGCCAGTTGCACACGCATACTCAAAGGAATGTTGGGAGCGTAGGCAAACAAAGCATTAAGAAATAAAACAAGCAACCGCCCCCACACAAAATATTAACAAGAAAACACGTAACCGTCCACATAAAATAATAGAAAAACAGACACCTAAACCGCCAACCCCCACATCACTAAATAATAAAGTAATTAACCCCTAATCCGCAAATTAAACAAAGCAAATAACATAATTAAATATTAACCGCTAAGCCGTCAACCCTCCACATCGCAATAGACCTAATTAACCTATTAACCCCTAAACCGCCAACCCTCCACATCACAATGGACCTAATTAACCTATTAACCCCTAAACGACCAAACCCCCACATCACAATAAACCAAATTAACTTATTAATTTCTAAACCGCCAACCCCCCACATTGCAATAAACCTAATTAACCTATTAACTCCTAAACCACGAACCCCCCACAATGCAAATAACTAATTTAATTACTAAGCCCCCTAACCTAACTCCCCCTAAATTAACCCCAATTACATAAAATAAAAAATACTATGTTACAAATAAAATAAAATATCCTAACATTAATTTAAAAATAAAACAACATTAAATTGCAAAAAAATGATCTAAAATTACAAAAAATAAAAGTCTAAAATTACAGAAAAAATAAACAAAATTATCAAAAATAAAAAAAATTAAAGCTAATCCCTATGAAAATAAAAAGCCCCCCCCCAAAAAAACACCCCTAATCTAAACTAAACTACCAATAACCCTTAAAAGGGCCTTTTGTAGGGCATCACCTTAAGTTAAACATCTCTTTTACATGTAAAAAATACTAAGTCCCCCCTAACAGTAAAACCCCCACCCACCAAACCCCCCAAAATAAAAAAAACCTAACACTAAAAAAAAACTAAACTACCCATTGCCCCCAAAAGGGCATTTGTATGGGCATAACCCTTAAAAGGGCATTCAGCTCTTTTACTGCCCTTAAATGGGCAATCATTAGTGATGTCGCGAACTGTTCACCGGAGAACAGTTCACTGCGAACAAAGCTTATTCGCATTCGCCGCTGCGGGCGAACATATGTGATGTTCGATCCGCCCCCTATGTGTCATCATTGATGAAACGTTGACCCTGTATCTCACAGCCTTCTGACACATTTGAGCCAATCAGCAGCAGACACTCCCTCACAGACCCTCCCAGCTACTTGGCAGCAGCCATTTTAGAATCATTACGATCTTGCTTTCTTAGTGAGAGGAGCTTTAGTGTTGCTGCTGCTGACATTATGGGGAAATAGATAGCTAGGCTAGTGTATTTAGTGTCCACAACAGTCCCGAAGGACTCATCTAATCTCTGCACCCCAAAAAGCCCTTTTTAGGGCTATAACTTCAGTCGTTTTTTTTTTTATGTGTAATTTTATTTGCATTTGCCTGGCTTTCATCCTGTGTGTGAGGCTCACATCATATACTGTTATTAGTGCCACCACTGATATCTGCTTAAGATTAGTGTAAATTTAAAAAAAAAAAAAAAAAAATCATTTTGCTAGTGTAATCTAATTTCATTTTTTATCAGGCCTGTGTGTTTCTGGCTTACACAGCATACTGTGGTTAATTGCTGTGCTAGTCACTACTCATATCTGCTTAACATTATTTTAAATAAAAAAGAACAAACTTTTAAATCATTTTGCTAGTGTAATCTAATTTCATTTTCTATCAGGCCTGTGTCTCAGGCTCACACAGCATATACTGTGGTCAATTGCTCTGTGCCAGCCACCACTCATATCTGCTTAACATTATTTGAAATTTAAAAAAAAAAATGAAATCATTTTGCTAGTGTAATCTAATTTCATTTGCTATCAGGCCTGTGTCTCAGGCTCACACAGCATATACTGTGGTGAATTGCTCTGTGCCAGCCACCACTCCTATCTGCTTAACATTATTTTAAATAAAAAAAAAACGTTTAAATAATTTTGCTATTGTAATCTAATTTCATTTTCTATCAGGCCTGTGTGTCAGGCTTACACAGCATACAACGTTGTTTAATTGCTGTGCCAGCAGCCACCACTCATATCTGCTTAACATTATTTAAAATAAAAAAAAACAACTTTTAAATAATTTTGCTAGTGTAATCTAATTTCATTTTCCATCAGGCCTGTGTGTCAGGCCCACATCATATAGTGTGATTAATAGCTCTTTTTTCCACCACTTATATCTGGTGTAACATTAGTGTAAATGTTTTTAAAAATTATTTTTTACATCAGTCCTCTTCTAGTGTTATTTAATATTAGTTGCCAGGCCGGCCTGGCTGCCATTAGTGCCACCCTGTGTGTCAGGCTGCCAGCATATACTGTACCTACTTCCATCATCAGTGCCAGTCCACAACTCCTATCTGGTGTAACATTAGTTTAAATTTTGTAAAAAAAAGTTTTACATCAGTCTTCTAGTGTTATTTAATTTTAGTTGCCAGGCCAGCCTGCCACTAGTGCCAGCCTGTGTGTCAGGCTGCCAGCACATACTGTGCCTACTTCTATCCTGAGTGCCATCACTCCTATCTGTTGTAACATTAGTGTAACTTTTTTATAAACAAAGTGTTACATCAGTCTGCTATTGTTTTTTAATTGCAGTTGCCTGTCTGCCAGCGTGTGTGCCAGGCCTACTTTCCAACTAGTGCCACGAATTATATTTGTTATAACAGTAGTATAAATATTTAAAATAAAAACTTTTTTGACTGTGAATCATCAGTCTGCTAGTGCAATTGAATTTCAGTTGCCTGCCTGCCAGCATGTGTGCCAGGCCCACTTGCCAACTATTGCCACCAATCATATTTGTTATAACAGTAGTGGAAATATTTAAAAAAAATATTTTTTGACCGTGAAAGATTAGTCTGCTAGTGTAATCTAATTGCAGTTTCCTGCCTACCAGCGTGTGTGCCAGCCCCACTAGCCAACTAGTGCCACCAATCATATTTGTTGTAACAGTATTGAAAATATTTTAAATCAAAACTTTTTTTGATTGTGAATCATCATTCTGCTAGTGTCATTGAATTGCAGTTGCCTGCCTGCCAGCGTGTGTGCCAGGCCCACTTGCCAACCAGTTACACCAATCATATTTGTTCTAGCAGTAGTGTAAATTTTTAAAATAAAAAATTCTTAGACTTTTAATCATCAGTCTGCTAGTGCAATTGAATTGCAGTTTCCTGTCTGCCAGCGTGTGTGCCAGGCTCACTAGCCAACTAGTGCCACAAATCATATTTGTTGTAACAGTATTGAAAATATTTTAAATCAAAACTTTTTTGATTGTGAATCATCATTCTGCTAGTGCTATTGAATTGCAGTTGCCTGCCTGCCAGCGTGTGTGCCAGGCCCACTTGCCAACCAGTTACACCAATCATATTTGTTCTAACAGTAGTGTAAATATTTAAAATAAAAAATTCTTAGACCGTCAAACATAAGTCTGCTAGTGCAATTGAATTGCAGTTTCCTGCCTGCCAGCGTGTGTGTCAGGCCCACTAGCCAACTAGTGCCACCAATTATATTTGTTTTAACAGTATTGAAAATATTTTAAATCAAAACTTTTTTGATTGTGAATCATCATTCTGCTAGTGCCATTGAATTGCAGTTGCCTGCCTGTCAGCGTGTGTGCCAGGCCCACTTGCCAACCAAATACACCAATCATATTTGTTCTAACAGTAGTGTAAATTTTTAAAATAAAAAATTCTTAGAGTGTGAATCATCAGTCTGCTAGTGCAATTGAATTGCAGTTTCCTGCCTGCCAGCGTGTGTGCCAGGCCCACTAGCCAACTAGTGCCACCAATCATATATGTTGTAACAGTATTGAAAATATTTTAAATCAAAACTTTTTTGATTGTGAATCATCATTCTGCTAGTGCCATTGAATTGCAGTTGCCTGTCTGCCAGCGTGTGTGACAGGCCCACTTGCCAACCAGTTACACCAATCATATTTTTTCTAACAGTAGTGTAAATATTTAAAATAAAAAATTCATAGACTGTCAATCATCAGTCTGCTAGTTCAATCGAATTGCAGTTTCCTGCCTGCCAGCGTGTGTGCCAGGCCCACTAGCCAACTAGTGCCACCAATCATATTTGTTGTAACAGTATTGGAAATATTTTAAATCTAAACTTTTTTGATTGTGAATTATCATTCTGCTAGTGCCATTGAATTGCAGTAGCCTGCCTGCCAGCGTGTGTGCCAGGCCCACTTGCCAACCAGTTACACCAATCATATTTGTTCTAACAGTAGTGTAAATTTTTAAAATAAAAAATTCTTAGAGTGTGAATCATCAGTCTGCTAGTGTAATTGAATTGCAGTTTCCTGCCTGTCAGTGTGTGTGCCAGGCCCACTAGCCAACTAGTGCCACCAATCATATATGTTGTAACAGTATTGAAAATAATTTAAATCAAAACTTTTTTGATTGAGATTCATCATTCTGCTAGTGCCATTGAATTTCAGTTGCCTGCCTGCCAGCGTGTGTGCCAGGCCCTCTTGCCAACCAGTTACACCAATCATATTTGTTCTAACAGTAGTGTAAATTTTTAAAATAAAAAATTCTTAGACTGTCAATCATCAGTCTGCTAGTGCAATTGAATTGCAGTTTCCTGCCTGCCAGCGTGTGTGCCAGGCTCACTAGCCAACTAGTGCCATCAATCATATTTGTTGTAACAGTATTGAAAATATTTTAAATCAAAACTTTTTTGATTGTGAATCATCATTCTGCTAGTGCCATTGAATTGCAGTTGCCTGCCTGCCAGCGTGTGTGCCAGGCCCACTTGCCGTTTCCAACTAGTGCCACCAATCATATTTGTTATAACAGTATTGTAAATTTTTTTCAAATAAACTTTTTTGACTGTGAAGCATCAGTCAGCTAGTGTAATCTAATTGCAGTTGCCTTCCTCCCAGCGTGTGTGCCAGCCAGGCCCACTTGCCAACTAGTGCCACCAATCATATTTGTTGTCACAGTACTTTTAATATTTAAAAAATATACATTTTTGACTTTGAAACATCAGTCTTTTTTTTGGTGTCAGGCTCACAGCGTATACTGTGCCCACTTGCCCAGTGCCACCACTCATCATAATTTGTTTAATAGTATTGTAAGTGTACATTTAAAAAAAAATAACAGGCAGAGGCAGGCCACCCGCAGGTGCCATCGTGGTCGTGGTGCTGTGATTCCTTTAGACCCTACAAATATGCACATTGTTCAGAGGTCAGGTGCCAGGGGGGACTCGAAAAGTTCTGAGGAGGACCTAGTTGAATGGCTAACACAGGACACCCAATCTTCTACAGCTTCTGCTCCTAGTCCTCCTAACCTTGACGCACCATCCACATCCAGTTGTGCTTTGGGCACCTCTCAAGTGACCAGTGCCACTCGCCCGCCTGTCTCCACCACCAACACTAGCCCCACAGCTGCTTCACTTGATCTGTCAGAAGAGTTATTGATACATCAGTTGGAAGAAATGATTGATGCGCAACCATCATTGACAGAGGATGTAGATAACAGTGATATGTCTCAGTCAGGCAGCATTACAGACATGGAGGTACGGTGTGATTATGATGATGATAATGTTGTACCCGCTGCTGCTTCCTTTGTTGATGTGTCAGATACAAGTGAAGCGGTTGATGATGATGTGTCGGTGGATGTCACGTGGGTGCCTGCTAGAAGAAAAGAAGATGGGGGAAAGTTCAGATGGGGAGACAGAGAGGAGGAGGAGGAGATGAGTTGGAAGCAGGGGGAGGTCATCGCAAGGAGCTAGTGGCACAGTCAGACAGCATGCATTGGCACCTGGGATCAGCCAGACAGCACGCCGACGCCAATCAACGCATGCTGTCGCCACCACAAGAATGCCGTCATCGCAGAGCTCTGCAGTGTGGCATTTTTTTTGTGTGTCTGCCTCCGACAACAGCAATGCCATTTGCAACCTGTGCCAAAAGAAACTGAGTCGTGTGAAGTCCAACAGCCACCTAGGTACATGGTCTCACATCACAAACGCAGATGGGAAGAACACATGAGTAGAAGCAGCACACAAACTCAAAGCCGCCATCCTCCTCCTGCTCCAGCATCTTCAGCCACGTCAACCACTGCTGTTCTCCTTGCTCCCTCTCAACCATCCTCCACTGAGTCTCTCTTACGTAGCAGTTCCTGGTCATCTGCCCACAGTCAGGTGTCTGTCAAGGACATGTTTGAGCGGAAGAAGCCAATTTCTCAAAGTCTCCCCCTTGCCCGGCGTCTGACAGCTGGCTTGTCTGAACTCTTAGCCCGCCAGCTTTTACCATACAAGCTGGTGGAGTCTGATGCTTTAAAAAAATTGTATCTATTGGGACACCGCAGTGGAAGGCACCCGGCAGAAATTTCTTTTCACAAAAGGCAGTCCCAAACCTGTACTCTATTGTGCGAAAGGAAGTAATGGCATGTCTGGCACACCACTGATAGCTGGTCTGCAAAGCATGGTCAGGGCAGGTATATCACCTACACTGCGCATTGGGTAAACCTGCTGATGTCTGACAAGCATGGAATGCTTGGCTCTGCAGAGGAGTTGGTGACACCGCCACGACTTGCAGGCAGGCCTGCTGTTACCTCCTCTACTCCTCCTACTCCATCCTCTTCCCTAACCTCTTCCTCGGGTGAGTCCTCTTCTGCTTCTGCATCTTGCTCCACATCAACGGCACCCCCCCAGCTCCCCAGGTACTATTCAACATCCCGGATACGGCAGTGTCACAACTTCTTGGGGTTGACTTGCCTGAAAGCGGAGAGCCACTCCGCACCAGCACTCCTGTCCGCCCTGAACGCACAGGTGGATCAGTGTCTGACTCCGCACCAACTGGAGATTGGCAAGGCTGTTTCTGACAATGGAAGTAATTTGGTGGCGGCATTGAAATTGGGCAAGTTGACACATGTGCCGTGCATGGCACATGTGTGTAATCTGATTGTACAATGCTTTGTACATAAGTACCCAGGCTTACAGGACGTCCTGAAGCAGGCCAGGAAGGTGTGTGGCCATTTCAGGCATTCCTACACGGCCATGGCGCACTTGTCCGATATCCAGCGTCGAAACAACCTGCCAGTGAGGCGCTTGATTTGCGACAGCCCGACACGGTGGAATTCAACACTCCTAATGTTTGACCGTCTGCTCCAACAAGAAAAAGCTGTTAATGAGTATTTGTATGACCGGGGTGCTAGGACAGGCTCTGGGGAGCTGGGAATTTTTTTGCCAAATTACTGGACGCTCATGGGCAATGCCTGCAGGCTCATGCGTCCTTTTGAGGAGGTGACAAACCTTGTCAGTCGCACCAAAGGCACCATCAGCGACATCATACCATTTGTTTTCTTCCTGGAGCATGCCCTGCGAAGTGTGCTGGATCAGGCCGTAGATGAGCATGAAGAGGAAGAGTTGTGGTGTCCATCACCACCAGAAACAGCGTTATCAGCATCGCTTGCTGGACCTGTGGCAACGCAGGAAGAGGATTGTGAGGAAGAGGAGTAAGAGGAGGAATGTGGCTTTGAGGAGGAGGAGGAGGAAGACCAAGCACAACAGGCATCCCAGGGTGCTCGTTGTTGTCACCTATCTGGTACCCATGGTGTTGTAACTGGCTGGGGGGAAGAAGATACCCTCAGTGACATCAGTGAGGATGAGGAACGGGACATGATTAGCTTGGCATCCACCCTTGTGCAAATGGGGTCTTTCATGCTGTCGTGCCTGTTGAGGGACCCTCATATAAAAAAGCTGAAGGAGAACGACCTGTACTGGGTGTCCACGCTACTAGACCCCTGATATAAGCATAAAGTGCCTGAAATGTTACCAAATTAACGCAAATCGGAAAGGATGGAGCATTTCCAAAATAAATTAAAAAGTATGCTTTACACAGCGTAGAAGGGTGATGTCACAGCACAACGGGAATCTAACAGGGGAAGAGATGAAATTAATCCGCCTCCTCCTCCTCCCACGACCACGGCGGCAAGGACAGGATGCTTTGCTGACGTGTTGTTGATGGAGGACATGCAGACCTTTTTAACTCCTATGCATCCCCAGAGCCTTTCGGGATCCAGCCTCAGAGAAAGACTCAACCGACAGGTAGCAGACTACCTAGCATTAACTGCGGATCTCTACACTCTGAGGAGCGATGGACCCCTTGACTACTGGGTGTGCAGGCTTGACCTGTTGCCTGAGCTATCCCAATTTGCAATCGAAATTCTGGCCTGCCCGCTTCAAGTGTCCTTTCAGAAAGGACCTTCAGTGCAGCAGGAGGTTTTGTCACTGAGAAGAGAAGTTGCCTAGGTCAAAAAAGTCTTGATTATCTCACCTTTATTAAAATGAATGAGGGATGGATCCCGAAGGGACTGACATTGGGCGATACATTTGAGTAAAAAAGGCCTGATGATGAGATGAGATGAGCTGCCTTGGGCTACAAATGGTACACACGCTGGCGTATTTTTTCTTTGAATGCAGGATGACTTGCGTGAATTATCCGCCAACAACTAGTGTTCAAGCCGCAAGGTTTTAGGGCACTTTCTAACTGTTTTACAAACATCAATTTTTCTGGCTGCTGCTATAGCAGTGGCTGCAACAATACAGAATTTTTAATGCATTTGTACATGCCTAATTTTCCTGGCCTCTGCTGCTGCACTGTGGCTACAAAACTCCAAGAAAAAAAAAAAGGCACATAACAGTGATTAAACTGTTAAGAATTGTACTACTTAACACACCACTCATATCTGGTGGCACAGTACATTGCACGCGCAGTGCCCCAAATTTTAAGTAGGAGGACCAACCAAGCATATTTTTCCATCTCACGGTTCAGAAAAATTATCTCTGGGTTCCATCGATGCCATACCTGTACTCTATTGTTCAAAAGGATGGCATATGTGGTGTTTCATGCTGTTGTGCCTGTTGAGGGTCGTGGGCCATCGTATAAAAAGGCTGAAGGAGAATGACCTGTACTGGATGTCCAAGCATGGTTTTTTGTTCAATTTTCCCGGTTACTAAAATTTATCTCCGGGATCCGAAAATCGATGCCATACCTGTACTCTATTTTTCAAAAGGATGGCATATGTGGTGTTTCCTGCTGTTGTTTCTGTTGAGGGTCCTGGACCCTCTTGTAAAAAGGATGAAGGAGAACGACCTGTACTGGGTGTACTGTCCAAGCATCTTTTTCCATATCCCGGTTCCTAAAAATTATCTCCGGGTTCCTAAAATGGATGCCATACCTGTAGTCTATTGTTCAAAAGGATGGCATATGTGCTGTTTCCTGCTGTTGTTTCTCTTGAGGGTCCTGGACCCTCGTATAAAAAGGCTGAAGGAGAACGACCTGTACTGGGTGTCCAAGCATCTTTTTCCATCTCCCGGTTCCTAAAAATTACCTCCGGGTTACAAAAATCAATGCCAAACCTGTACTGGATTATTCAAAATGATGGCATATGTGGTGTTTCATGCTGTTGTTTCTGTTGAGTGTCCGAGACCCTCGTATAAAAAGGCTGAAGGAGAACGAAGTTTACTGGGTGTCCAATCATGTTTTTTGTTAAATTTCCCGGTTCCTAAAAATTATCTCCGTTTTTCTAAAATCAATGCCATACCTGCACTCTATTGTTCAAAAGGATGTCATATGTGCAGTTTCATGCTGTTGTTTCTGTTGAGGGTCCTGGACCCTCGTATAAAAAGGTTGAAGGAGAATGGCCTGTATTGGTTGTCCAAGCTTCTTTTTCCATATCCCGGTTCCTAAAAATTATCTCTGGGTTTCTAAATTCAATGCCATACCTGTACTGGATTATTCAAAAGGATGGCATATGTGGTGGTTCCTGCTGTTGTTTCTGTTGAGGGTCTGGGACCATCTTATAAAAATGCTGAAGGAGAACGAAGTGTACTGGGTGTCCAATCATTTTTTTTTTTTTCAATTTCCCGGTTCCTATAAATTATCTACTGGTTTCTAAAATCAATGCCATACCTGTACTCTATTGTTCAAAAGGATGTAATATGTGTTGTTTCATGCTGTGGTTTCTGTTGAGGGTCCTGGACCCTTGTCTAAAAAGGCTGAAGGAGAATGAAGTCTACTGGTTGTCCAAGCTTCGTTTTCCATCTCCCGGTTCCTAAAAATTATCTCCGGGGTCCTAGAATCAATGCCATACCTGTACTTGATTGATCAAAATGGTGTAATATGTGGTGTTTCAGGCTGTTGTTTCTGTTGAGGGTCCTGGACCCTCGTCTAAAAAGGCTGAAGGAGAACGAAGTGTACTGGTTTTCAAAGCATATTTTTCCCTATCCCGGTTCATAAAAATTATCACCGGATTCCTAGAATCAATGCCATACCTGTACTTGATTGTTCAAAATGAGCGAATATGTGGTCTTTCATGCTGTGGTTTCTGTTGAGGGTCCTGGACCCTCATCTAAAAAGGCTGAATGAGAACAAAGTCTACTGGTTGTCCAAGCATATTTTTTTCCATATCCCGGTTCCTAAAAATTATCTCTGGGTTCCGAAAATCAATGCCATACCTGTACTTGATTGTTCAAAAGGATGCAATATGTGGTGTTTCCTGCTGTTGTTCTTTTTGAGGGTTCTGGAGCCTCGTCTAAAAAGGCTGAAGGAGAATGACCAGTACTGGTTGTCCAAGCTTCTTTTTGCATCTCCCAGTTCATAAAATTATCTCCGGGTGCCTAGAATCAATGTTGTTTTCTGTTGAGGGTCCAGGACCCGTGTCTAAAAAGGCTGAAGGAGAACGAAGTGTACTGGTTGTCCAAGCATCTTTTTCCATATCCCGGTTCCTAAAAATTATCGCCGGGTGCATAGAATCAATGCCATACCTGTACTTGATTGTTCAAAATGAGGGAATATGTGGTCTTCCATGCTGTTGTTTCTGTTGAGGGTCCAGTACCCGCGTCTAAAAAGGCTGAAGGAGAACGAAGTGTACTGGTTGTCCAAGCATCTTTTTCCATATCCCGGTTCCTATAAATTTTTGCCGGGTTCCTAGAATCAATGCCATACCTGTACTTGATTGTTCAAAATGAGGGAATATGTGGTTTTTCATGCTGTTGTTTCTGTTGGGGGTCCAGGAACCGCGTCTAAAAAGGCTGAAGGAGAACGAAGTGTACTGGTTGTCCAAGCATCTTTTTCCATTTCCCGGTTCCTATAAATTATCGCCGGGTTCCTAGAATCAATGCCATACCTGTACTTGATTGTTCAAAATGAGGGAATATGTGGTCTTTCATGCTGTTGTTTCTGCTGAGGGTCCGGGAGACTAGTATAAAAAGGCTGAAGGAGATGGAAGTGTACTGGTTGTCCAAGCATGTTTTTTGTTCAATTTCACGGTTCCTAAAAATTATCTACAGGATTACTAAAATCCATGCCATACCTGTACTCTATTGTTCAAAAGGGTGGCATATGTCCTCTTTCCTGCTGTTGTTTCTGTTGAGGGTCCTGGACCCTCTTATCAAAAGGCTGAAGGAGAACGACGTGTACTGGGTGTGTCCAATAATTTTTTTTGTTAAATTTCCCGGTTCCTAAAAATTATCTTCGGGTTTCTAAAATCAATGCCATACCTGTACTCTATTGTTCAAAAGGATGGCATATGTCCTCTTTCCTGCTGTTGTTTCTGTTGAGGGTCCTGGACCCTCTTATAAAAAGGCTGAAGGAGAACGACGTGTACTGGGTGTCCAATCATTTTTTTTGTTCAATTTACCGGTTCCTAAAAATTATGTCCTGGTTTCTAAAATCAATGCCATACCTGTACTCTATTGTTCAAAAGGATGGCATATGTGCTCTTTCCTGCTGTTGTTTCTGCTGAGGGTCCGGGACCCTCATATAAAAAGGCTGAAGGAGAACAAAGTGTACGGGGTGTCCAATCATGTTTCTTTTTCAATTTCCCGGTTCATAAAAATTATCTCCGGGTTTCTAAAATCAATGCCGCACCTGTACTCTATTGTTCAAAAGGGTGGCATATGTCTTCTTTCCTGCTGTTGTTTCTGTTGAGGGTCCTGGACCCTCTTATCAAAAGGCTGAAGGAGAACAACGTGTACTGGGTGTGTCCAATCATTTTTTTTGTTCAATTTCCTGGTTCCTAAAAATTATCTCCGGGTTTCTAAAATCAATTTCACGGTTCCTAAAAATTATCTACGGGATTTCTAAAATCCATGCCATACCTGTACTCTATTGTTCAAAAGGGTGGCATATGTCCTCTTTCCTGCTGTTGTTTCTGTTGAGGGTCCTGGACCCTCTTATCAAAAGGCTGAAGGAGAACAACGTGTACTGGGTGTGTTCAATAATTTTTTTTGTTAAATTTCCCGGTTCCTAAAAATTATCTTCGGGTTTCTAAAATCAATGCCATACCTGTACTCTATTGTTCAAAAGGATGGCATATGTCCTCTTTCCTGCTGTTGTTTCTGTTGAGGGTCCTGGACCCTCTTATAAAAAGGCTGAAGGAGAACGACGTGTACTGGGTGTCCAATCATTTTTTTTGTTCAATTTACCGGTTCCTAAAAATTATCTTCGGGTTTCTAAAATCAATGCCATACCTGTACTCTATTGTTCAAAAGGATGGCATATGTCCTCTTTCCTGCTGTTGTTTCTGTTGAGGGTCCTGGACCCTCTTATAAAAAGGCTGAAGGAGAACGACGTGTACTGGGTGTCCAATCATTTTTTTTGTTCAATTTACCGGTTCCTAAAAATTATGTCCTGGTTTCTAAAATCAATGCCATACCTGTACTCTATTGTTCAAAAGGATGGCATATGTGCTCTTTCCTGCTGTTGTTTCTGCTGAGGGTCCGGGACCCTCATATAAAAAGGCTGAAGGAGAACAAAGTGTACGGGGTGTCCAATCATGTTTCTTTTTCAATTTCCCGGTTCATAAAATTTATCTCCGGGTTTCTAAAATCAATGCCGCACCTGTACTCTATTGTTCAAAAGGGTGGCATATGTCTTCTTTCCTGCTGTTGTTTCTGTTGAGGGTCCTGGACCCTCTTATCAAAAGGCTGAAGGAGAACGACGTGTACTGGGTGTGTCCAATCATTTTTTTTGTTCAATTTCCTGGTTCCTAAAAATTATCTCCGGGTTTCTAAAATCAATTTCACGGTTCCTAAAAATTATCTACGGGATTTCTAAAATCCATGCCATACCTGTACTCTATTGTTCAAAAGGGTGGCATATGTCCTCTTTCCTGCTGTTGTTTCTGTTGAGGGTCCTGGACCCTCTTATCAAAAGGCTGAAGGAGAACAACGTGTACTGGGTGTGTTCAATAATTTTTTTTGTTAAATTTCCCGGTTCCTAAAAATTATCTTCGGGTTTCTAAAATCAATGCCATACCTGTACTCTATTGTTCAAAAGGATGGCATATGTCCTCTTTCCTGCTGTTGTTTCTGTTGAGGGTCCTGGACCCTCTTATAAAAAGGCTGAAGGAGAACGACGTGTACTGGGTGTCCAATCATTTTTTTTGTTCAATTTACCGGTTCCTAAAAATTATGTCCTGGTTTCTAAAATCAATGCCATACCTGTACTCTATTGTTCAAAAGGATGGCATATGTGCTCTTTCCTGCTGTTGTTTCTGCTGAGGGTCCGGGACCCTCGTATAAAAAGGCTGAAGGAGAACAAAGTGTACTGGGTGTCCAATCATGTTTCTTTTTCAATTTCCCGGTTCATAAAAATTATCTCCGGGTCTCTAAAATCAATGCCGCACCTGTACTCTATTGTTCAAAAGGGTGGCATATGTCCTCTTTCCTGCTGTTGTTTCTGTTGAGGGTCCTGGACCCTCTTATCAAAAGGCTGAAGGAGAACAACGTGTACTGGGTGTGTCCAATCATTTTTTTTGTTCAATTTCCCGGTTCCTAAAAATTATCTCCGGGTTTCTAAAATCAATGCCGTACCTGTACTCTATTGTTCAAAAGGGTGGCATATTTCCTCTTTCCTGCTGTTGTTTCTGTTGAGGGTCCTGGACCCTCTTATCAAAAGGCTGAAGGAGAACGACGTGTACTGGGTGTGTCCAATCATTTTTTTTGTTCAATTTCACGGTTCCTAAAAATTATCTCCGGGTTTCTAAAATGAATGCTGTACCTGTACTCTATTGTTCAAAAGGATGGCATATGTCCTCTTTCCTGCTGTTGTTTCTGTTGAGGGTCCTGGACCCTCTTATAAAAGGCTGAAGGAGAACGAAGTGTATTGGGTGTCCAATCATTTTTTTTGTTCAATTTCCCGGTTACTAAAAATGATCTCCGGGTTCCTAAAATCGATGCCATACCTGTACTCTATTGTTCAAAAGGATGGAATAAGTGGTGTTTCCTGCTGTTGTTTCTGTTGAGGGTCCTGGACCCTTGTCTAAAAAGGCTGAAGGAGAAAGAAGTGTACTGGTTGTCCAAGCATCTTTTTCCATCTCCCAGTTCCTAAAAATTATTTCTGGGTTCCTAAAATGGATGCCATACCTGTACTGGATTTTTCAAAAGGATGGCATATGTGGTGTTTCATGCTGTTGTTTCTGTTGAGGGTCCGGGACCCTCGTATAAAAAGGCTGAAGGAGAACGAAGTGTACTGGGTGTCCAATCATGTTTCTTTTTAAATTTCCCGGTTCCTAAAAATGATCTCCGTGTTCCTAAAATCGATGCCATACCTGTACTCTATTGTTCAAAAGGACGGCATAGGGGGTGTTTCCTGCTGTTGTGTCTGTGGAGGGTCCTGGACCCTCGTCTACAAAGGCAGAAGGAGAACGACCTGTACTGGGTGTCAAAGCACGTTTTTTGTTCAATATTCCTGGTTCCTCTAAATTATCTCCGGGTTCCTCAAATCAATGCCATACCTGTACTCGATTGTGCAAAAGGATGGCATATGTGGTGTTTCATTCTGTTGTGGCTGTTGAGGGTCATTGGCCATCGTATAAAACGGCTGAAGGAGAAAGACCTGTACTGCCTTGCTGCTCCTTTTAGGCAGGCCAGCTCTTTGCATACATGCCCACAGACTCTGTAACAGATTCCTCTTTTAGGGAGAGGTGCAGCCATAATGCAGGGTCAGAACCACTGTCTGCAACTGGTATACTTGATTGTGCAAAAGGAAGTAACCTTACCATGGTTCCCTGACCGCACGTCTTGTTGTTATATTTTGGTGAGGGTAATCATGCAGGCCATATAGACATCCCCCGATAGGGGGAGTAACAGGGATGAAAGTGCTAAGAATAGTACTACTTTAGAAAACCGAGTTAGCCATTTGTCCCAGTCCAAGGCCGCATGTCTTGTTGTTTTATTTGGTGCGACTAATCATGCAGGCCATATAGACCTCCCACCATTAGGGGTTGTAACAGGTATTAAACTAATAAGAACAGTACTACCGAAATAAACCTACTTAACATGGTTCCAAGAGCGCATGTTTTATTGTTGTACTTTGTTAGGCTAATCATGATGGCCATGTAGACCTCCCCCGAGAGGTGGCAGTAACAGGGATGAAAGTGCTAAGAATAGTACTACTTTACACAACCGAGTTAGCCATGGGTCCCAGTCCAAGACCGCATGTCTTGTTGTTTTATTTGGTGCGGCTAATCATGCAGGCCATATAGACCTCCCAACATTAGGGGTTGTAACAGGTATTAAACTAATAAGAACAGTACTACTTAACACAACCTAGATACCATGGGTCCCAGACCGCATGTCTTGTGGTTATATTTGGTGAGGGTAATCAGACAGGCTGTATAGACCTCCCCCGATAGGGGGAGTAAAAGGGATTAAAGTGCTAAGAATAGTACAACGTAACACAACCTAGTTAACATGGGTCCCAGACCGCATGTCTTGTTGTTATATTTTGTCAGGATAATCAGGCAGGCCATATAGACCTCCCCTGATAGGGGGAGTAAAAGGGATTAAAGTGCTAATAATAGTACTACTTAACACAACCTAGTTACCATGGGTCCAAAACCGCATGTTTAATTATTATACTTTTTCAGGGTAATTATATATCTAACAAATCTATCTATTTATCTTCTATCTATTCTATCTAACTATCAATCTATGTATATCGATCTATCCTATCTATCTATCTTGTGTCCGGACTGTTTTGAGACAGCCACTTGTGTTTTTGACAAATTTGAAGTAGGAGGACAGACCAATCACAGGGATTAAACTGCTAAGAATAGTACTACTTAAGAAAACCTAGTTATACCAGTACCACCATGGGTCCCAGACCGCATGTTTGGTTGTTATACTTTGTCAGGGTAATCATGCAGGCCATATAGACCTTCCCCGATAGGGGGAGTAACAGGGATTAAAGTGCTAAGAATAGTACTACTTAACACAACCTAGTTACCATGGGTCCCAGACCGCATGTTTTGTTGTTATACTTTGTCAGGGTAATCATGCAGGCCATATAGACCTCCCTTGATAGGGGGAGTAACAGGGATGAAAGTGCTAAGAATAGTACTACTCAACACAACCTAGTTACCATGGGTCCCACACCGCATGTTTTGTTGTTATACTTTGTCAGGGTAATCATGCAGGCCATATAGACCTCCCCCGATAGGGGGCATTACAGGGATTAAAGTGCTAAGAATAGTACTACTTAACACAACCTAGTTGCCATGGGTCCCAGACCGCATGTTTTGTTGTTATACTTTGTCCGGGTAATCATGCAGGCCATATAGACCTCCACCGAAAGGGGGAGTAAGAGGGATTAAACTGCTAAGAAAAGTACTACTTAACACAACCTAGTTACCATGGGTCCCAGACCGCGTGTCTTGTTGTTATACTTTTTCAGGGTAATCATGCAGGCCATATAGACCTCCGCCGATAGGGGGAGTAACAGGGATTAAAGTGCTAAGAATAGTACTACTTAACACAACCTAGTTGCCATGGGTCCCAGACCGCATGTTTTGTTGTTATACTTTGTCAGGGTAATCATGCAGGTCATATAGACCTCCACCGAAAGGGGGAGTAAGAGGGATTAAACTGCTAAGAAAAGTACTACTTAACACAACCTAGTTACCATGGGTCCCAGACCGCGTGTCTTGTTGTTATACTTTTTCATGGTAATCATGCAGGCCATAAAGACCTTCCCCGATAGGGGGAGTTACAGGGATTAAAGTGCTAAGAATAGTACTACTTAACACAACCTAGTTACCATGGGTCCCAGACCGCATGTTTTATTATTATACTTTTTCAGGATAATTATATATCTATCAAATCTATCTATTTATAGATAGACCTCCCCCGATAGGGGGAGTAACAGGGATTAAAGTGCTAAGAATAGTACTACTTAACACAACCTAGTTGCCATGGGTCCCAGACCGCATGTTTTGTTGTTATACTTTGTCAGGGTAATCATGCAGGCCATATGGACCTCCACTGAAAGGGGGAGTAAGAGGGATTAAACTGCTAAGAAAAGTACTACTTAACACAACCTAGTTACCATGGGTCCCAGACCGTGTGTCTTGTTGTTATACTTTGTCATGGTAATCATGCAAGCCATATAGACCTCCCCGATAGGGGGAGTTACAGGGATTAAACTGCTAAGAAAAGTACTACTTAACACAACCTAGTTACCATGGGTCCCAGACCGCATGTTTTGTTGTTATACTTGTCATGGTAATCATGCAGGCCATATAGACCTCCCCCGATAGGGGGAGTTACAGGGATTAAAGTGCTAAGAATAGTACTACTTAACACAACCTAGTTACCATGGGTCCCAGACCGTATGTTTTATTATTATACTTTTTCAGGGTAATTATATATCTATCAAATCTATCTATTTATCTTCTATCGATTCTATCTAACTATCAATCTATCAAATCTATCTATTTTGTGTCCGGACTGTTTTGAGACAGCCGCTTGTGTTTTTGAAAAATTAGAAGTAGGAGGACAGACCAATCATCTTCTTCCATCTCCCTGTTCCAAAAATGCAGGCCATATAGACCTCCCCCGATAGGGGGAGTAATAGGTTGTAGTAAACTGATAAGAATAGTACTACTTAACACACCATGGGTCCCAGACCGCATGTCTTAGTGTTATACTCTGTCAGGGAAATTATATATCTTTCAAATCTATCTATTTATCTATCAAATCTATCTAACTATCAATCGTATCTATCAAATGTACATTGCATCTATTGATCGATGTAATTCGTATCTATAAAATATATATTGCATCTTTTGATCGATGTAATTCGTATCTATCAAATGTATATTTCATCTTTTGATCGATAACATTTATATCTATCAAATGGATATTGCATCTATTGATCAATGTAATTCGTATCTATCAAATGTATATTTCATCTATTGATCTATGTAATTTGTATCGATCATATGTATATTGCATCTATTGAGCTATGTAATCCATGTATATATCTATCAAATCTATCTATCTCGTGGTTGTGCAAATGGACTGTTTACGGTTGTTTGTGGTGCGTTACACTTGGAGTTTGGTCTGTCACTGTGAAGCGGGCGTAACCCTTACACTACCTGATCGATACGACATCATAACTGATGTTTTAAAGCACGTTATTGCAAACAATTTATTAATGTTAGGTGATTTAGGCCCTTTATGGGTTAAAAGCAGACTCTGCATCAACTATGTAATTTTCCATGGGAGTTTTGACATGGATCCCCCTCCAGCATGCCACAGTCCAGGTGTTAGTACCCTTGAAACAACTTTTCCATCACTATTGTGGCCAGAAAGAGTCCTTGTGGGTCTTAAAGTTCGCCTGCCTATTGAAGTCAATTGAGGTTCACGGGTTCGCGAACAATAGCGGAAGTTCTAGTCCGCCGTTCGCGAACCGAAATGTTTAAGTTCACGACATCAATAGCAATCATCTCTTTTACAGCCCAAAAAACCCTAATCTACAAAAAAAGCTACCCCAAAAAATAAAAAAAATCCTAAGACTAAGCCCCAAATACATACTCAGCGTTCCTGAAGTCCGGGAGAAAAAGGTCTTCTTCCAGGCGGCTCCATCCTCTTCTATCTTCATCCGGAGCGAAGGCGGTGCAGAGCTTGCTTTCTCAATGCGTGGATCCTCAGCGGTAGTCCTCAGCACCGGTCTTCAGCGGCGGAGGTCCTCTCTTCATGCGAATGCCTGCCGCACACTAAAGATTGAATGCAAGGTACCCCATTTTTATTGGGGTACCTTGCATTCCTATTAGCTGAAATTTTTAAATCAGTCAATAGGATGAGAGCTACTGAAATCTTATTGGCTGATTTGAACAGCCAATAGGATTTCAGGAGCTCTAATCCTATTGGCTGATTTCAAAATTTCATCTAATAGGAATGCAAGGTGCCCCAATTTGAATGCGATACCTTACATTACATTTTTAGTGTACAACGGAGATCGGATGAAGAGAAGTCTCTACGCCGCTGAGGACCACTGCTGAGAACCGCCAATAAGGACTGCTGCTCCGGATCCATGCAACGGGGAAGACTGCTCCACACACCGCTCCTCGCAGCCTTTACTCCAGATGAAGATAGAAGATGATGGAGCCGCCTGGAAGAAGACCTTCACTGCCACACTTCAGGAACGGTGAGTACCTATTTTGGGCTTAGTCTTAGGCTTTTTTTTGTGTGTGGCTTTTTTTTTAGATTAGGGATTTTGGGGCAGTAAAAGAGTTGAACGCCATTTTAAGGGCAATGCCCATACAAATGGGCAATGGGTAGCTAAACTAAGGTTTTTTTTAGAATTTGTTTTTTTTTATTTTGGGGGATGGGGGTAATTGGTAAAAAAAATTTAGGTAAAAGAGCAATGCCCTGCAAAAGTCCTTTTAAGGGCTATTAGTAGTTTAGTATTAGATTTGGGTGTTTTTATTTTGGGGGGGATTTTTTATTTTTATAGGGGTATTAGTTTAGGTTTATTTTTTTATTTTGGATAGCTTTGTTTACTTTTTTCTGTAATTTAACATTTTTTATTGTTTGCACTATTAGCTTTGGGGTTTGTAGTTTTTAAAAAATAGACTGCCCTCTGGGCAGGTTTATTGCTTAGTTCATCTATACTTGCTGAAAGTTTATCTCAGATTAACAGTCACTGTAAACTAAGAAAATTTGGGTTATGTAGATTAAGTATTTTTTAAACCATAACAAAGTCTCTGCAGACAGCCCCCTTATTTCAGTTCTTTTGACAGACTTGCATTTTAGCCAATCAGTGCTGACTCATAAAAAAGAACACTGTTATCTATATGACACACACTGTTATCTATATGACAACTAGCGCTGTCTAGCTGTGACAAACTGTCAAAATGCACTGAGATAAGAGGCAGCCTTCAAGGGCCTTTTAAATTAGCATATGGGCCAACATTGTTTTAGCCTTCAACAAAGAATACCAATAGAACAAAGCAAATTTGATGATAAAAGAAAAATGGAAAGTTGTTTAAAATTTCATGACCTGCTAGTAGGTTCCGGTGGAGGAGGAGCTACAAAGGTGCTGCACAGGTGTTGCACAGGTGCTGCCTAGCTTGTGTCTCCAGTCCCTTGGATATTGGCGGTGGATTCCCGCGCCAGCCTCAGGCTTGGGGCTATCTCCCTGATAGCTAACATAGAACTACTCCGGAACCTTACAGTGGCGTGTCAGTCCACTGTTTTGAGCCCAAATACTAGCTGCCTGGCTTTTCAAATTGTAACTTTGAGGGCATTGGTTACTAAAGATTGGAAGCTGTCCTAAACGGTGTCTCCGCTTCAGCTCACTATCTTAACCTCACTCGGAGCTCTGCTACCCCAGAGGAAAAGAACTCTCCCCCCCTCCTGGCGTCTGACTCTTTCGACAGATCATCTTTAACTTCGGGTTGCAGCGCTCTAAAGCTTACCTGCTGCTCTGCTGCCGGGCTACCCGCGGGTCTCGCTGACTGGGGCCCGCCTCCTCCCTCCCCCACCGGTGCTGCGCGGGAGGGAGCCGGGCTTGGGGAAGCCGGTGGAGTCAGTGTGCGTTGTTCCTGTGCTGCCTCGGTCGCCGGTGCGGCGCCGTCCTCTCCCCCCCCACTGGTGCTGCGTGGGGGGAGCCGGTTGTGGACCTTGGCTGGAGCGAAGGATTGGAAGTACAGGCTGCAGCTCTATTGGTTGAATCAGCCCCACAGCAACTGGAGCCAGACGGTCAGAATCCGCCGGTGATAAGCGGCTGAATAACGCAGGAGGGGGTGAGTTTTATTAGAGGTTACTTTATTGTTTGCCACATCGCAGTGTTAGTCTATAAACCTCAGAAGAGGATACAGCCATCATTGGGGAGCAGTGGAAATATTACCCAGGACTGGGGACTGTTAAACTTGAGAGGCTTTGCAAGGAATCACTCTAAAATTAGATGGGCATACTTCTTTTTGTCTGTGGTTGGTGAAATAATGGGGACACTGGACTAATACATTTGTCTTGTTACTATTCTTAAACTGAAACAAGACAGATCAAGCACTATATTACTATAAAAAAGGAGTTAACAGTTACACGATTTTTGGACACTATAAACCTTGTCTAATAGAGTGGTCAACTGTGCAATCAAACACTACTGTATTTTTTTTTTTGTCTCCTATGTCTTTTCTAGCCAAAGAATCATTTAACATCAGTACAAATGTTTATATAACATTTTGTCGTACCACTAGCCTTGATTCTCATTATATGTAACTAGGCCCAGTAAAGAAATTGCCTACAGTATTAACCCTTGGGCCTACCTTAACCTTTAACCTAGATTGGGGCCTAGGGCACTAGGTCCATAACTCAGCACTAAATGGCTGAATTTAATTACTGTAATTAGAGCAAAAAGATCTTAAAGTATTATTGGTCTGTTACTTATTAACAGTGGTTCTCAGGTAAATCCCTGTCTTTGTTGTAAACCTCCAAGAAACCTGAATCTTTTCCTTAATTTTTTTTTAATTACAATTGTTTGACAAAAACTTGAAATCTTATAGGAAGGGTGAAGGGGCGGGGTGAGGGGAGGAAAGAAAAAGTTCATCATCTGTACAAAGAGTAAACCTCATAAACTGAGCTAGGCTAGGTTTGTTTGTCAAACTGTAGACAGAAATTTAGAAATACAGATATTGTGTTATATGTTCACTTGATTGATCCACTTGGTTCTTTGTTCAATATATAGTTTAGGGGTCATTAGACAGTAACTGAAAACAAAGTTATTTATTTTTTTCCTTTATATATATACTTGTCCCATAGCTGAATTCAGCAGAGTAATATACAGATTAAATTTCTTTAGGTTTCATCCCAGTTTTTAACAACCCTATACAGAGCAAGGGTGGTTTTGAACCCTTCTGTTTTTTTTGTTTTTTTTCTCTTCGCTCTCCTCTTGTCGCCATTGCCGTCCCATCGGGGTGAAGAGCCCTATCACTTGGCTTAGGCCCTTAAATTCTTTTTCCTCACCCCTCTGTGTTTTCACCATTTAGTACATAATAGGATCACTCCCTGCCCTGGCACTATCCCTTCACTTTTTCTCACTCCCTATCCCACTTTTTTTTCTATTTATTATTAAACCAGAGTCACTGGGAGGAATCTCCCTTTAACCTAGTCATTGGGCTTCTTTTCTTTTTCTTTCATCTTTGCACATGGACAAATTTTTTCACACTCACGTTAGGACTCCCTCGCCAACGATGCCGGCAAGGCAAAAAGATAGAAGAGCAAAGGCTCCGGCAGACCCCCTTACCGAGACCCAAGCAACACCTGTTATTATAACCTCCGCAACAGATACTGTAAATATGCAAGTTTTGGTCACGAAAATCTCACAGGCCTTGGCACCCAGCTTCGATGCACTTAAAATTGAGATCAAACAGGATCTCACATTACTCTCTCAAGAGGTTAGACAATTTGCTAACAGAATCAACGAACTTGAACAAAGGGTGTCAGACCTGGAAGATCTTACCACATTGCAGATCGCCAATACTGAAACAGTTAACTTATCTGTAGCCACAATACAGACCAAATTAGAAGACCTCGAGAATCGTTCTCGTAGGAATAATATTCGTATAATAGGAGTCCCTGAGAATGGGACCTATGATACTAACTTAATACTTTTGTTTCAGAGACATTACCTCGGCTTCTTAAAATGCCCCCCAATCACTCTCAAATTATAGTGGAAAGAGTACATAGGATAGGTAAGCCCTGGCCAGATAATAAAGGAACTCATAGACCTAGACCCGTGATTGCAAAGCTTTTAAATTTCTAAGATAAAATCACACTATTGCAATTCTTTCACAAGAATCAGCCTATTTTGCTGGGGGAATTTAAAATCCTCTTATTTCAGGACTTCTCAGTGGAGACTTCATCCAAGAGAAGGGCACTTGCCCCAATTTGTTCCAAATTAATCCAGCTAGGACACCAAGCCACCATCATTTACCCTGCAAAATTGAAAATTATAGATGGTGAAAGAACCCGGGTCTTTAATTCTATGCCAGAGGTAGAACTTTTCCTAAAAAACTCTAATATTTCAATTAAATAATTCTCAAGTTAAAACCAGGTTGCTAGTATTCTTTCTTTTTTTCTTTATGTTGTCTAAATCTTCCTTCCTTTATGTTTACGGATATGAGTTATTTTTCCCTTCTCTCCCCCCCTTTTTTTTCTCTCTCTTTCTTGCCCTTCCCTCCCCCTCCCTTTCGCTCCCTTCTCCCGTTCTTTTATGGACAGCGACCCCCCCTTCTCCTAGATGGCAAATCTCAAAATAGTTTCTTGGAATGTGGGGGGAATTTATACCCCTATTAAAAGAAAATCCATTCTCACACACCTAAGGAAACTTGGCACTAACATAGCATTTATACAAGAGACTCACTTGACAGCAGAAGAGTCTTTAAAACTTAGATCTACATGGGTGAGAGACATTTTTTTCTCTCCGGGTCTGGGTAGGAAAAGAGGGGTAGCCATTTTGTTAGGAAAAAAAAACAATTTAGAGGTCATCTATAGTGAAGTAGACCCTGAAGGCAGGTTTGTGTTGGTAAAAATAAAAACATTTAAAGAGATTTTCACCCTGTGTAACATATACGCTCCCAACAGGTTGGACCCAGTTTTTTGGACTAGGATAGAGGCTAAGATTCTTTCGATACAGGAGGGTCATCTGGTTCTTGGGGGCGACTTTAATATGTCTCCTCATTGCCCATTGGATAGACTTAGACAGTCAACAAAAATGGCCAAACAAAAAAGAGATAATTTAGAAGAAAAATTAATGAAGTCAATTATGCAGAATCTTGCAATTAAGGACGTGTGGAGACTCCAGAATCCGGACGTCAGGGATTTCACTTGTCTATCTAGGGCCCATAAAACCCTGTCCAGGATTGATCTATTTCTTATCAATAACAATATTTCCAGGTCGGTTTAAAATCAGGTATTCTTCCCATCTTTCTATCAGATCATGGCCCGATTTATGTGGAGTTTCAATTGAATCAGCTTAAAAATAGAGCACCACGCTTCATTTTTCCGTCATTTCTTGCCTCTGACTTGAAATTCAAAAACTGGCTGAAACTTAAGTTTGCCGACTATGTTCATCATAACCATTCACATATAGATTCTCCTCTGCTTTTCTGGGAGGCTGCAAAGGCAGTTCTCCGAGGTGAAATAATACCAACTCAGTAATTAACTCTTATAACTCTTTTCTTTTAGAAAAATCGCCTAGCAATTGGGCGAAATATATCAGAGCCAAGAATGCCAGAGATACTTTTGCGATTTATCAGGAAACCCAAAGAGATTTAAAACTTCAAGCCAGACTTTACAGATTTGGAAATAAATCTGGTAAACTTCTGGCTAACTTTGCTAAAAAGGAGAAAAAGTCATCCTTTATAGAGAAGGTCCAACAGGGCGGTACCTCCCTTAAGAAACCTGAGGAGATTGCGGAAACATTTGTAAGATACTATCAGAACCTCTATTCCTATAGGACCTTGGACCTTGATCAAGCGAGGCAATTCTGGAGCGAAATCTCTTACCCTAAAATCTCATCTGACATGATTGATACGCTTAATGCCCCTATAAGGGAAACGGAAATTGTAAAGCTCATTACAAACCTCCCCACGAATAAAACACCTGGTCCAGATTCTTTACCGAATGAATTTTATAAAATCATGTCGAGTGACTATCTTACCAATCTTTACAATAGTATGTATACTAAGGGAGACCCAGTAGCCACCTCTTTTTCTGCCTCTAATACTATTTTAATTCTGAAGGGTGGGAAAGATCCCTCCCTTAAGGAATCTTACAGACCTATAGCCCTATTAAATGTAGATTACAAAATTTTAAGCTCCATAATTGCTAGCCGCTTACAGTTATCATTGGCTCTTATAATCCACCCAGACCAGGCAGGGTTTCTATACAAAAGAAATTCTTCTGCAAAAATCAGAGAGGCACTGACCACAACTGAATATTTCAGGACTGCTGGGACGTTGGGGAGCCGGGGGGAGGAGGATGCCCCTGATCTTGCCATTGTCTCAATAGACGCAGAAAAAGCATTCGATTCAATCCACTTTGACCACCTTTTTACTGCATTAACTAATTTTGGCTTCAAGGGAGAGTTCCTGAGATTCATTATTAATTTATATAAAGAACCATATACAAGATTGATTGTTAATAATATTGTTTCTGCACAGATAACCCTTGGAAGGGGAACTCAACAGGGGTGTCCTCTGTCCCCCCTGCTCTTTGACGTCTCAATCGAACCCTTGGCAATCATGGTCAGACACCAGTTAGCGGGAATTAAAATAGGTAATCAAACCATAAAAATCGCTTTATATGCAGACGATGTATTACTATATCTTTCTGACATTCAAACCAGCATACCGAAACATTGCTGCTCGGTTTGGATCATTTTCAGGTTATAAGATTAATGAAGCAAAATCAGAGCTGCTATGACTCAGAAAGAATAATAACTCTCCCTCTAACACCCCATTCAGCATGGTGAAAGATTCTCTTAAATATTTAGGAATCTTTATTCCTTATACACCAGGCGAACTATATGACCGTAACATTACTCCAATTTTAACAAGTGTAAGGGGGAAAATGAAAACCTGGCAGTCCCTCCCATTATCCATTTCTGGATGGATAGCCTTGTTTAAAATGGTTTTATTGCCAAAGCTTCTATACATACTCCAGAACACCCCATTAATACTTATGGAAAAGGATGTTCGAATACTTAACAGTGCAATTAGCAAATTCATATGGCAAGGGAAAAGACCAAGGATATCTTTGAACAAACTATCCCTCCCGAAAGAGAAAGGCGGCCTTGCACTTCTTAATATCCGCTTTTATAATTATGCTTTTCTAGTGCGACTAGTGGCGGATTGGATTTTCCACAGCGACTACGTAACAAACAATTCACTAGAGGAAACCATATGTTTCCCGTATCTCCCTTTAGCATTAATTCATTGCCCACCAAAAGAACTACCAAGAGAAATTAAATTACTCAAAACATTTTCTAATCCGCTGAAGGCTTGGTGGAAGGTGGGAGAACTTTTGTATCTAAACTGTAAAGCTTCACAGCACTTAACACTACTGGGCAAACCGAAATTCCCTGCTGGCCTGAACTCTACTCTATTTAGGATCTGGCATAATCAAGGCCTTAACAGGATGTCATATTTTATCGATACAGAGAGAAACTGTGTTAAATCTTTTTAGGAATTAAAAAGAGAATACAAAATTAATAATAAGGATTTTTATGCATATTTGCAAACTAGACATTTCCTTATAGAGCTTATGAAGGAAACAGACTCGCCCTGGTCTTTGGGTACATTGGAAAATTGGTTAACGCTGTTCAAAAACGGACACAGATCTATTTCTATGTGTTACCAACTGATCAATGCCAGTAAAGGGGAATTGGAGCTAGAGAAGATTACCTCCTTTTGGAACCAGATGATACCTCACTCGAATATTGATATTGAATCTGTCCAATTATCAATCCAGAGAGTGGCTCAGGTCACCTTATCAGCAACCTGGCGGGAGATGCATGTTAGACTTATACATAATTCATATTTCACCCCCAAAAAGGGCTGTAGAATTTATAATCTTGACTTCAAAAAGTGCCCAAAGTGCTCGCTTCCAGCAGCTGACTTAATGCATATGATCTGGGAATGCCCTAAAATAAGGCATCTCTGGTGGAAGTTGGAATTTTGGCTCAGCAAAAGGTTAAAAATTCTGTTTGAGAGCCTATCACAGTTACAAATTATATTTGGTTTAATACAACATACAGATGAAAAAGTAATTCTCCTGTCCATACTTGCAACCAGATATCTTATCTTTAAAAAATGGAAGCTCAGAGTAACACCATCTATCCCGGAGATCAAAAATTGTCTAAAAAAACAATGTTTATTAGAACAAAGAGATACTAATTTAGACAATGAATCAGACATTAGACAATTTTTTGGTAAATGGTCAGTATTTATTAGGTCATTGCTCGACACGAGATATCTGACCTAATTTTCCCATTTAGAAATTCCGAACTGGTACTCCTAGGAGCCTGGTAATAAATGGATGAGTTAGGATGGATTCAGCACACTTCCCTGAGTATATTTTCATGTGTTTCCGCTGGGCATGAAACTTTTTTTTTTTTTCCTCTTTTTGCTTCTTTTATTTTCTTTTTCTTCTCTTTCCTCCAGCTGGGCTGGGGGTTCTTATAAAGTAAAAATTCAGCTGAATGTAATCTCATACTAAGATTGTTCTCCCTAAATTTACTGCGCATGGCTTTCCTAAATTGGAAGTAAATAATCTGGATAGGGGAACTTAGAACTGTTAAAGAAATAAGCAGGTCCATATTTGATAATTATTGTACTTGGCATAGCTAGGACTTATTCAATGACAATTTGATCATTGTATAATTATTTGTTAATTAAATTGTGATTAATTTAGGTAAAATTGTCAAGTTAGTCAAGTCTTGACTTAATTCTTTTGTTGATCTTAATACTGGGCCTTGTATGGTCTAAATAAAATGTTGGAAATTATTTTGCTGAACAATAAAAATTAATTGAAAAAAAATAAAAAATTTCATGACCTATCTGAATCATGAAAGTGTAATTTGGACTAGACTATCCCTTTAATTTGAAGTTATGGTTGAAGCATATACACCACTTACAGGAGTTCAGTTCACTGAAACACAATTTTAAACTTCTTTCCATTTTATTTTTATTATCAATTTTGCTTAAATCTATTATTCTTTGCTTACAGAGCAGCAATGCACTACTGGGAGCTAGCTGAGCACATTGGGTGAGCCAATGACAAGAGGCATATATGTGAAGCCACCAATCAATACCTAGGTATGCCTTTTAACATAGGATAACAAGGAGATCAAGTTGTTTAAAACTGCATGTTCTATCTGAATCAGGAAAGTTTTATTTTGATATTACTATCGATTTCACACACCTGGAGGTGTTCTCCATTTGTGAGTATAATAAGGCTTTTAAAATAAAATTTTACATTTTCTAATAAGAATTTATACACTGTACGCACCCTGCAATAGAGAAATTGGGAACGATTTATCATAGTGGGTGCAGATATGACGCTGTAGCGGATCATGTCCACTGCTGTTGGCATTTATCATTGCACAAGAATTTCTTGTGAAATGCATGAGCAATGCCGCCTCCTGCAGATAGCAGGGGGTGTCAATCAACCCGATCGGAGGTGGCAGACGAGTTAAAGGGACAGTCAATGCCAGAATTTTTGTTGTTTTAAAAGATAGATAATCCCTTAATTACCCATTCCCCAGTTTTGCATAACCAACACAGTTATAATAATACACATTTTACCTCTGTGATTACCTTGTATCTAAGCCTCTGCAGACTGCCCCCTTTTTCCGTTCTTTTGACAGACTTGCATTTTAGCCAATCAGTGCTCACTCCTCGTAAATTCACGTGCATGAGCTCAATGTCATCTATATGAAACACATGAACTAACGCCCTCTAGTGGTGAAAAACTGTAAAATGCATTTAGTTTAGAGGCGGCTTACAAGGTCTAAGAAATTAGCATATGAAACTTCTAGTTTTAGCTTTCAACTAAGAATACCAAGAGAAAAAAAATTGGTGATAAAAGTAAATTGGAAAGTTGTTTAAAATTACATGCCCTATTTGAACCATGAAGGTTTTTTTTTGGACTTGACTGTCCCTTTAAGGAGCAGCGGTCTTAAGATATTCAAAACCTCATCGCTCAGCCGAGATATTCTAAGAAGTCTTGTCGGTACAGCGAGGCCCTTAAAAATATTTTGAAACAAAATAATTTTATTTAGAGAAATGTTTATGTTACTATGTAGTGTTCTTTATGTGAAACAGAGACTCCTACATTACAATACTAGGGCTAAAAACATTCCAATGATTTTGCGTGATTTCTCTCCATGCTGGCAAGGTTTTGAATATCAGGCCCACAGTCATTTCCTGTTTTTATTACAAAGTGTAAATTATGGCTGAAACCACTTGATGGGAGGATAAAAATTGAGCACAGCTAAAATATGATCATCAGAAATTTAATTTATGATAGCATTTTAGTCTCTGAATTTAATTATTATTAGTGACAATATTGCTCAAAATAATATGAAATTTTAAATTAACTTATTTATAAAAACAATGCATTAAAATATTTGCCATCAATACTGAATTAATTAGACTTGAGGGACAGTGGAAATTCCCTTTAAAGTCCCATTTATCATATGTTTTTATAGTTTTTACACAGTTTGACCAGTTTAACCTGATATCAAAAAGGTAATGTGGGTGGTTTAAAGGGACACTGAACCCAAAAATGTTGTTTTGTAATTCAGAAAGAGCATGCAATGTTAAGCAACTTTCTAATTTACTCCTATTATCAATTTTTCTTTGTTCTCTTGCTATCTTTATTTGAAATAGAAGGCATCTATGCTTTTTTTGGGTTCAGTACTCTGGACAGCAATTTTTTATTGGTGGATGAATTTATCCACCAATCAGCAAGGACAACCCAGGTTGTTCACCAAAAATGGGCCGGCATCTAAACTTACAGTCTTGCATTTCAAATAAATATACCAAGAGAATGAAGAAAATTTGATAATAGGAGTAAATTAGAAAGTTGCTTAAAATTTCATGCTCAATCTGAATCACGAAAGAAAAATTTTGGGTACAGTGTCCCTTTAACCAATTCAAATGGTTGCAATTCAAATGGATTGATAGATTAGCAAAGGAAATCACTCATTTGAGTTACATTTAGTTTTTTGACACATCATACTCTGAAGGAATTGAAGGGGTCCAATATTTAAATTTCTAGCTGCATAATCAAGAGACAGATTACAGGAACTATTAAGTGGTAACCCACACATAAACACACAATGCATGGCGCCATCTAGTGTATATGGAGAGCCAAACATGGGCTAAGAGAAAAAATGGACTAACAGTAGGCTAAATTACAAATTTCGCGTTATGGCTGGGCGCAAATAGCGAATTTATTATGGTTATTGCATGCCTTTTATTGCACAGGTATTACAAGTCTGAAAAGAACGTCGTTATGCATCACGTTAACACAAACACTGCGTTTATTTCACTTGCGTATTTACGACCGTGTAATGGATTCCACCATATCGCGAGAACTACATACACATTGCTCTGTCACATTACCCATACAACTTAATGGACTGAAATAATAATCATGTCAAATGTACAAACAACAATCGCTCACACAACATAACAGATTTGCATTCAACAATCAATCAATTATTTACAACAAATACTACATTCAAACATTTACACAAAACAAGAATTTACAAAATATGTTTGGATCTGCATCACGGAAGAAAATAATAATAATAAGGAATTATACACTTATACACAAAGGAAACATTTGCATTGGCGATTAGGAAAGATTTCACAAAAATACTTATTTAGAACAGTTAACAAATATGATAGGATCAAAATTTATTATTGGGATTTTGCAATACTAAATTCTGATAATGTTCTGCAAACGATCACTATGACATTCCTTAAAAACATATGTGGATTCAGAAACTCAATCTGAGCATGCGCAAATTCAAACAACTACTCCACATTGCACACATACAAATCTTCACAACAGCACACCTGTATCTTGTTTACATTGAAAACCGGTACATCATTAAGCATTTACATAGGGCAGAGGTATGAAGCTCATTGTATCTGGGGGCCGCTGGACAAGTGTGCTTTCCCAATGGGGGCCACTTGAACATAGTGAGTGCTCTCGAAATGGATATACTAGGAACTGGAAGTGCCATTTACCTAAGTAGTAGTGTATGGTGGGAGTGATAGCCCACAATAGACATACACTATGTATATTTATCTTGTGAGTGCCAAGTGAAGTGATCATTCTGGAACTGTGTAAAAAGTGGCATTTATCCAACCAGTGCATGTTGGGAGTCTGCAATGGAAAATACATGCTTATATTTATATTTATCTAGTGAGTGCCTGTATAGAAAATTAATTTGTTACACCCTCTTAGAACCCTAAAAAAACTTGATGGGGCTCAAATTAATGATTTAGCTAATAAACAAGGCAGGGCCAAATTAAACAATCTTTAGGGCCCCATATGGCCCTGGGGCCAGAACTTTGAGACCACTGACATAGGGTATATAAGCATGCTCTGAACATGGATACGTTAACTGTATTGGTTTTTCGAGCCAGGTACAGGTCTAGGCATCAGAGGTTAGAGATAGTGAGAGAGATAGTGAGAGAGATAGTGAGAGGGATAGAGATAGAGAGTGTGTGTGAGAGAGAGAGAATTGTAATTGTGTACAAATCTGTCTGGGTGAGTGTGCAAGTGCTGCTTTGTTTTTCATTCTAGAGTTTATCCATATCTAGAGTTATATTCTGTTGATTTAGTACCCACTTATTGTTTACACCTTCATTTATTCCATTTTATAGGTTTGTCTGTGTTTCTTCCTACCCCTTACCCTCTTTTCTAAAACCCATTCACACTTTGAGCACTATTTGGTTTATTTCGGTTACCCTCCTTTCTCAAGCTCAACTGTCTATTCCTAAGAGTCTCTTTAAATAGGCTTTTTCGTATCCACAATCTAAACATACATTAGCTGTTCATACCTTGTATTTTATGGGTTAATAGGAGCTCTATTTAGAGTCTGTTGTGTAAATGAATTACATGGAAATTGTTATATATATCAAATTGATCCTAAAAGCAACAATTTAAATTCCAATTTTCGGTTTATATTGTCATTATTAATCGTTCTTAATCAGTGTGATTTTTAGTAACCTTTTCTCCTTTTCTGTGTTGTAAAAATAGCGGTTGTATTATTCAATTAACCGTACTAGAGCACATCTCCTCATCTGATAATTCTGAATTTTATAGTATCCATTATTGTACCCAATTCTCTATGCCACTTAGCTACATATGGGGGAAGTAGGGAGGTTTGTGCATTTTGGAGCATACCTTTAGCTAATGACAATGTGCCTCTGGCAGTTTTCCCTGCTAAGCAAGTTTGCTCAAATGGTGTTGGCAATCTAAGAAGGTCTTCTTTATTGGGAGTTGTCTGGATAAAGTGTCTTAATTGTGCGTATTTTAGCCAAGGTGAGAAGGAGCCAAATAAAATTGGTGTAAGTTCCTCCCTAGTTTTGAGTTTGCCTTGTGTAATCAGAAGTCTCATGGGAACGGAGTCCAGAAGTTCAGTAATTGGTGTGTCTTTTTTCCTGGTTTCGTAACCCCCCATCAGTTCTATATTAGGGAAAATTGGAGTAAGCAGGGAAATTTGGGTGGACAGAGCTGGTGTAGTTTTAATTAAGTGGTCCCAAGTATTAAATATATGACGATAAAGTGCGGATGATTGGCAGGCAGGGGTGCGCCTAGCTTTAGGGAGCAAGCAAAGGGGACCTGGGTTAGGGGACCTGAGCAGTTGAGAATCGATCATTACCCATGCTTTAGAGTCTTTTCTACAATGCCAATCTAAAATTCTCTGTAGTACAGACGCGTGATAGTATAAGCTTATCTCTGGTAGACCTAGTCCTCCATTTTGGAGGGATCTATACATTGTTCCCCGAGCTATTCTTGGGCGAGATCCTCCCCACATAAAGGTATTCACGGCCTTCTGCATTTGTTGTATAAATGTCTTAGGAAGGGTGACCGGCATTGCCTGCAATATATACAAAATTTTGGGGAGTATTGTCATTTTGATTGATTGTATCCTGCCCCACCATGACAAAGGTTTTTCCCTCCAGGAGGACAGAGAATGTTGTACAGAGTGCAGGAGGGGCTGGTAATTTAGAGCGAACCATCGTGCAGGGTGAGAAGATAATACTATGCCTAGATATTTTAAATGTGAATTTTGAATTTTGAATGGGCATGACGGTATGAAATTCGTGAAATTGTTAGTAGTCATGGAGATATTTAGGAGCTCCGACTTGGAATAATTTATGTGGAAATACGAAAATTTACTGAAGTTGTTAAATTCCTGGGTCAGGTTGGGTAGTGATATGTCAGGTAGAGTTAGGGTAACTAACACATCGTCTGCAAACATGGCTAGTTTGTGGGAGTCTGGGCCGATGCTAATACCGTGTATGTCTGGGTTTTTCCTAATGTGACAGGCTAGGATCTCCATCGTGAGGATGAAAAGAATGGGCGATAGCATCCCTGTCTAGTCCCGTTAGTAATGTTAAAACTTTGTGAGAGTACCCCATTTGCACTGACTCTTGCTGAGGGTCTATTGTATAGGTGGAAAATTCGTTTGATCATTAGGTCCCCGAAGCCAAAATGTTGTAGTGTACTGCACAGAAAAGGCCAATTCAGTCTATCAAAGGCCTTTTCCGCATCAGTGGAGGCCAGGACTGCAGGGATCTGTTTTGTTTTTGCATACACCATTAAATGGAGAACTCAAATTGTTTTGTCCCTGGCCTCCCTGAGCAGAACGAAGCCAGCCTGATCTACATGCACTAGGGTTGGGAGTATTTTACTGATACGGTTTGCTAGGATCTTAGCATATATTTTTATATCCCCATTTAGTAGGGATATCGGGCGATAGTTGCTTGGTTCTGTGGGGGATTTTCCAGATTTAGGGATTACCGAGATGTGTGCTTCTAGAAGGTTAGGGGAGAGGAGTCCATCTTTATCGAGGGAGTTAAAAAGTTTAGTTAAGTGAGGGGCCAAGATAGATTGGAACTGTTTATAGTAGGAGGCTGAGAGGCCATCCGGGCCAGGACTTTTACGCAATGGTGTACTATTTATGGCTGCAATAACCTCTGGCAAGGATATGGGGTCATCCATTTGTTCCGAAATATGGTCAGGTAAACTCTTTGTATGTAGGCATCTATTGCCTCGCTGTCTGAGGAGTGTGATGTGGCAGGGATGTTATATAGGGTGTGATAATAGGAACGAAAAAAGCACAGAGCGCAACCACGACTCAAGGTGAATCAAAAAACAATTTATTCCAAGCAATTAATATATTGCACTTACAAGAAGTATTAAAAAGTGACGCCTTAAACAAACACTCCAACCCGTTAGCTCAATGAACTTTCTGCAGTACTTATCAGCCGGATACACTGTTCACACTCGATATCAAGAGTTCGCTATTGGCGGGCTGTTTCTCCCGGCTTATCTCGGCTTGTTCTGGATTCCAATGCGGCTGCAGGAAATAGTGATGACCAATGACGGGCTGCTCTTCCGTCTACGCGTTTCGTCCCGCCTATCAGGACTTTTTCAAGACCCAGAGATCAGCTGCTCTTGTTCAGCGAAATCCTCCTTTATGTATGCGCCCCTGACACACCTCTTACGTGTTGCGTGCTGGCTAAGTGGTTAGCTGGTTCTCACACCCCTCAAAACGGACCAATGTGTGCTCAATACGTCAGAGCTTAATGTCCATTGAATGTCACTCTATTCGTATTATATAAATATATTGCACAGCGATATTGCCTGAAATGATACTTAAATTAACATTTATAAGAATATTGCTTTCAGGCTGATAAAACATCCGCACCAGAGGGACGGCGCTACACATAAATAACATAAATCTTCATTCAGAGTTATAGTATATTTGATATTGCCTCCTATATACTACTTTAATTAATTTAAAAACATGATTCTTAAAACGGTGAAGGGGTTAATATTAGCCTCTTATCATTAACCCATATACATTGGAATAATTAAAATAAATTCATGTTAATATTGAAACATCCAAAAAACCTCAACAATACACAATTATTTCCATAAAAATTAAAAATCTAACACGCATATTTAGTTAAAATATCCCTATCAAAAACCTCATCAAAATTTGAATTAACAATCTACTTTTAATTCGTATTTTAATTGATTAAGATTTTCTGACATTTATGTTATAGAGATGATAACATCTCTCGTAAATTTATACGTTAACAGAGGATTCATAGGTATTTATAATATAGAGAGGATAACATCTATTGTTAATTCAAATTTTGATGAGGTTTTTGATAGGGATATTTTAACTAAATATGCGTGTTAGATTTTTAATTTTTATGGAAATAATTGTGTATTGTTGAGGTTTTTTGGATGTTTCAATATTAACATGAATTTATTTTAATTATTCCAATGTATATGGGTTAATGATAAGAGGCTAATATTAACCCCTTCACTGTTTTAAGAATCATGTTTTTAAATTAATTAAAGTAGTATATAGGAGGCAATATCAAATATACTATAACTCTGAATGAAGATTTATGTTATTTATGTGTAGCGCCGTCCCTCTGGTGCGGATGTTTTATCAGCCTGAAAGCAATATTCTTATAAATGTTAATTTAAGTATCATTTCAGGCAATATCGCTGTGCAATATATTTATATAATACGAATAGAGTGACATTCAATGGACATTAAGCTCTGACGTATTGAGCACACATTGGTCCGTTTTGAGGGGTGTGAGAACCAGCTAACCACTTAGCCAGCACGCAACACGTAAGAGGTGTGTCAGGGGCGCATACATAAAGGAGGATTTCGCTGAACAAGAGCAGCTGATCTCTGGGTCTTGAAAAAGTCCTGATAGGCGGGACGAAACGCATAGACGGAAGAGCAGCCCGTCATTGGTCATCACTATTTCCTGCAGCCGCATTGGAATCCAGAACAAGCCGAGATAAGCCGGGAGAAACAGCCCGCCAATAGCGAACTCTTGATATCGAGTGTGAACAGTGTATCCGGCTGATAAGTACTGCAGAAAGTTCATTGAGCTAACGGGTTGGAGTGTTTGTTTAAGGCGTCACTTTTTAATACTTCTTGTAAGTGCAATATATTAATTGCTTCGAATAAATTGTTTTTCGATTCACCTTGAGTCGTGGTTGCGCTCTGTGCTTTTTTCGTTCCAGTTCTTATAATCAGCGCACCCCTGAGTGCCCTGTGTGAAGGAGCAGCACCACCACTCTGATCACTAAGGAGAAATCTACTGGGAGGAGAGAAGAAGTCCTATTGGCAGTAACATTATTGGTATTTCTACCCTACTCCTTAAGTCATGAAAGATATGCCTGTTGGTTCTTCTTTTTTATCATAACACATTTAATAACTACTATCTTGATTGTGATATCCATTATAAATATAGAGTGTGTTTTTGAAGTCTAGCATTAATATTAGAAGTTCCAATACTGACATTTATTGTATTGTACACTCATATTGAAGTTGTATTTTCACCACCAGTTCCTTTGGGGTGAATTAATTAATTATTTGTTGACCAATTGTACAGACAGCAAGCGCAGTAATTTTTGTGTAAGGGTGTGATAATAATCTCTAAAGATATTTGCGATTGTTCTACTGTCGTGGATATATTCCCCTGGCGTGGTTGGCTGCGACAATTTACGGATTAATCGGTTATTAGTGCGATCTTTTAGGGCTCTTGCCAGTAAGGGGCCTGCCTTATTACCTTCTACAAAATAGAGTTTGTTTAGATAGAACGCTTTTTTCTACGCCTCCTTGTTGAGCAAGTCGTTCAAATCACGTCTAGTCTTAGTTAATTGAATTATGTACTGTTCATTATTTGGGGTTTGCATATGCAGTGTCTCTAAATCTCGGAGCTGTTGTAGTAGCATAGAGTATCTCTCATTATAATTTTTCCTCAATATAGACTTCTGTTTCAGAAATTCCCCCCTAATTACCGCTTTGTGGGCTTCCCAGACGGCGGGGGATGTATCTGGGATTGCATTATGTAGGAAATAGTCTTTGAGCGAGCGCGTAATTTTATCTTTAATTAATGGTTGCAGTAGAAGTGTTTCGTCTAGGCACCATTGGGGATCAGCAAGGGGTTTGTCCGGCAAAGCCAGGGACAGTGTTACCATCGAGTGGTCAGACTGTGGGGTTGGCAAGATATCCGAGTGTTTCGCTAAGTGTAAGCTCCTATGATCTATAAATATGTGGTCTATTCTGGAATATGACTTTTGGGGGTTTGAATAAAAAGTATACGTTCTTTGTGTGGGGTGATGAGTTCTCCAAGTATCTAATAGTGTTGCATTTCGCAGAGCCCTTAAGATGACACCTCAGGAGCTTTTGGGTACTGAGCTTTTATGAGTGGAACAATCTAGTGGTGATTCAATAGCCACATTACTGTCTCCTGCAAGAATCAGCGTGCCCTGTGTCACTTCCAATAGTGTTCTGAGCAGTTTTTTAAAAAAACGGGCTTGGCCAGTGTTTGGCGCATATGTTGCCAGTGTGGTTGGGCAGTTGTAGAGTGTGCCTACGAGAATCAAAAATCGTCCCTCATTGTCCACACATTTCTGGGTGCGTTGGAAGGGGATATTGTGTTTAAATAGTATGCCTACTCCATTTCGCTTAGCAGGGGCCTAATTAAAATATCCTACTGGAAATTGTTTAGAGGAGCATTTTGGTGTCTCGTGTTTACAGAAATGTGTCTCCTGCAAAAAGAGAACCTCCCCTTTATGTCTATGAAACCAGTTGAGGGCAATGGATCTCTTGGTGGGTGAATTTAGGCCTTTAACATTTTGGGAAATTAATAGAATATCAGGGACTGCCATGTATGTTGTGAATAAGTACAGTTGTGTAGTGTTGTTTAGGCTGTCTATAGGTTGCTATATGTATAGTGGAGTGGGAGTCTGTGAACCCAATGTTAGTGTTTATTGGCTGCATGCCACAATACCTGGGGTCCAAAGCCTGTAGTTGATGCCTTTCAATTTCGTCTCTGCCAAGGAAAGGGTGGGAGGGAAAGGAGGAATAGTATAAGGAACAGCAATCTCTTCCAGTACAAGAATCTGCTGGAAGGAGTAAAAAACATGAGTTAAACATATAATACATTAACAACATAACAGTATAACCAGTAACAATTAAATCCAATAAACAACAATACTTAAAACAGTATTTTGAGTAAAAAGGGGGGGTCATAGTAAATAGAGGAGGTTACTATGATGGAGCTTCTCCCTCTGGAATTTGAATGTTTTTTGTTGGGAGGCCTAATTGGGGGATGGGTAGGGGCTGGCCTGTTAGCGTAATTTTACTTTAAAGTAGCAGTATAGCTGTATATATGTAAATAGAACATTTTCTATGCATTTTACCAGGTACTTCTAGAGTCCGGGCATAATGGTATAACAGAAAATAGGTAAATATGAGGTTAACCAGTCTCTTGGCTCATGTACTGCAGGTTCAGGTTGATCCTTCTTCCTGATGGGCTGGTTTTTGATTTCCTTTATTGTCATTCCTTGAAACTCTTGTCCAGGCAAGTCTCTGTTGTTTTGGTTCTGGTGCTTGTGAGTCGTCCCCTGAGGACGTGGTAGGCTGTGTCAAGCGTATAGATGGAGTTGGAATCTTTAGACTGTTACAGAAGTGCTCAAGGTCATCTGGGTGGCTGCATGTGACAATTTGGGAGTTGTGTAACACCTTAATGCAGAAAGGGAAGCCCCATCTGTAGGGTATTTTTAAGTCCTGTAAGTGTGTGGTGAGGTATCTTGCCTCTCTGCGCTTGGAAAGTGTAATATTGCTTAGATCGGCATATATTTGTATTGTGTCTCCTTCAAACAGGATTTGGCGTGTTTTTCGTGAGGCTGTCATAACTTTCTCTTTATCCTTGAAATTTTGAAAGCGCAGGATTATGTCTCTCGGTGGCTTATCCTCTGGTGGTTTCGGGCGCAGAGCTCGGTGGGCTCTGTCTAGGGGTATGACTGTTGTGTCTTCTTGCAAGACGTGCTGAAACAGCTGTTGCAGGTGTTGTTGGATTTGGGATTTCGCGACTTTCTCAGAGATGCCTCTTATTCTAAGATTCTGTCGTCTCCCTCTGTTGTCAAGATCTTCAACTTAGTTTTGAAGGTGTTGTATCATGTCGTCGTGGACTTGCAAAGTTCGGCTTTGAAGTTCTGTAGTATTAGTGAAGTGTTCCAAGTTTTCCTCTGCCTGCATAACTCTGTCCCCCAGGTCTGAGAGATCGTTCCTGACCTCAGATAGTCCTTCCTTAATGATTTTCCCTACCTTGGTGAAAAAGGAGGCAAAGTCCGCTTTAGTCGGCAGATTCTGTATATCGGCTTTAGTGAGGAGAGCCAAAGAGTCTACATCAGAAGTGGCTTGTTCAGTATCTGGCGGCTCCAATGTAGTCGACATAGAGGATTCTAGAACTTTAAAAAAAATTATCCATTTTTGCATTGGGGGGTGCCAGGCCCTTAATGTTTTTGTCTGGTTTAGGTGTGCGTCTTGATGCCATTGCTGGCTTTGCAGTAGCAGTATGATAGAAAGGCTTCAGTCTCTAAACTGTAATCTAGCCTGAATGCCTGATGGTGTTGTGATGACCCAGGTTATCACAGGCCAGGATAGAGAAAGGAAAATGAATGACCCTTTTGAGGCAATGTAGAATCATTTCTTTACAAACTACACACAGCGCTTTGTCAATCTGAGCAGATCTGCTTGAATACAACTAGTAAAAAGATGGGTAGTGTATTATTAAACTTTTTTCGTACTCTCGCAGATCTGTGCCGTTTTAAGCTGTTTGATGCGGTGATAGGGGCTATTTACATGGTCAAAAATGAAAGTCCGATCATATGCAACATTTTACTCCTGTGTGCCATCCATAATATTTTCTATAGGGCTGTGATTGCAAGATATGCAAGGTTTCTGCCTCAGTAGCTAATAGTTTCCTGTCCGGGAAGGCCCAAACAAGCTCTGTTGCTGAACAAATAAACTGCAGGGCTACTTCTCAAGCATTAGCGTGTGTTGGCATCACCATCACAGGGGGCAGCTAACAAGTTTATATACAGGTATTGGTTCACAGAGTGCTTCAATCTTACCCCCTGTAGTAATGGCGTGCTTGCTGGTTATTCACTTTTATTTAGTGTGCATTTAGGCCTGCGGCCCTCCGGATTAAAGTTCCTTCGCCAGTCCCCACAGAATGGCAAGCTAGGCGTCTCATGCGGTGCCCCTGCACCTCTCCAGATAATTGGTGGTCTTTTCCAGGTTTGCTGAGGCCCAATTGTCCCCTAACGATGCCGTGGAGAACGATCATGCGGCCATCACAGACGCTGGCCGGCTCCGCCCCCCCATTGTGCTCTTTTTTACTTTCTTTATATATTTCTCTCCTCTATAGTCTCTCCCTTTAGCCCACCCTTTCGGGTTTTCCCTTTTTTTTCCCCTTCCACTCCCCTTCACACACCACAGCCGCAAGATGGGCAGCAGGTATCCCCACAGACCGGATCATAGCATTACATTGACGACAACTAACGTTCATGGCCTTAACAGCCCAAGTAAACGCTCTATCACACTAAGAGAGATGACTAAACTCCACAGTTCCATTGTCTTCATACAGAAGACACATTTTCAGAGAGGCAGAGAACCAAAGTGGTCAACTGCAAAATACCCAACTACCTTCTTTGCCTCGGGTCCTCAAAAAAAAAATGGTGTGGGTATCTTGATGCACCACTCCATGGCTTTCCAATTAACCTTGCAACACAAAGACCCAGATGGCAGATATTTATTATTACTAGGCCTCCTTTTTGGGAGACCAATTACACTACTTAATATATATGCTCCCAACACTTAACAACACAAATTTTTCAAAAAGATAGCAAGATTGCTCTTAGACCACGCAAATAGCCCAGTGATGTTTGGAGGTGACTTTAATGTCCCCATGTGTCCCTCCTTAGACACATCTAACTCGGGATCTAGTGTCCCCAAGACCACTCTGAAAACCATAAAAGAAACCCTTGCAGATTTAAATCTTCACGACGTATGGAGAACATTGCATCCCTCGGGTAGGAATTATACATATCTATCTAATGTGTTTCACAAATATTCCCGTATCGACTACTGGTACACAGACTCCATTAGTTTACCTGTAGTACACTCCTGTAATATTGGCACCATTTCATGGACAGATCACGCTCCAGTTACTTGTGACATCATCTGGCCCGAGGCCCCTTTGACAGATTATATATGGAGACTGGACGATCACTTGCTGCTTGATCCAACAATAGTGGCATCAATTAACACCACATTGAAAGAATACTTCTCCCTAAATCCCTACACTAATACTTCTCTCCCTATAACCTGGGAGGCACACAAATGTGTGGTCAGGGGTGAATTATTAAAAATTAAAGCCAAACTAATGAAAGAGAAACATGTTAAGTATGAACAGGCACACTCACTAATACGTACATTAGAAGGTAGGCATAAACAGAATCCCCTGGATTCTAAAACCTCCTGTGCCTTGCAACAGGCAAAAAAGGACCTAAGGGATATCCTCAATGCTGAGTCACAGAGACTGTCATTGAATCTCAGACAAACCTATTACAACCAGGGAAATAAACCTGGAAAGTTACTTGCAAGGACGACGAAACGTAAATGACTCAAATCATTTATACATACTCTTACAGACACTAGTGGAGTGACGACACGAGATAGCAAGGGAATAGCCAAAATACTTCGGCAATACTATCACAACTTATACAACCTTGACGCATCTATACTATCACCACATAATCAGGAACATACAAACACAAAGGAAACACTCACTGCCACCTATCTAGCAAAAACCTTAAATTGGCAAGACTTTCATCTGAGGACTCGCAGTCTTTGGATTCTCCTATCTCTTCAGAGGAAATCACCAAAGCAATAAAGGACCTCCCGTCTGGGAAGAGTCCCGGGCCGGACGGCCTTACCCCTAAGTACTATAAACATTTTAAAGACACCCTGATTCATCATATACAAGCTTTATTCAATGACTTATTCATTACTAAATTCCATCAACGATGTTGGAGGCACATATCGCTGTTTTGCCCAAACCTGGCAAAACACCAGATAGACCAAGCAACTTTAGGCCCATTTCACTTCTAAATACGGACGTGAAAATATTAGCGAAAATATTAGCGTCTAGGCTTAATAAATTCCTCCCTGACCTGATCTCTACGGACCAAGCCGGATTTGTGCCAGGCCACGAGGCCAGGGATAATACCCTAAGGGTTCTCCAAATAATCAGTTATGCCAAGCATAGGTCAATACCACTAACACTATTTTCGTTGGATGCCGAAAAGGCGTTCGACCAGGTGGACTAGCATTTTCTCAGGGAGGTAATGAGGAAGATGAATTTCAGCACCCCATTTTTAAATTTGGTCTTTTCCTTATACTCCAACCCAAACGCTAAAGTTAGAGTTAACGGTACCCTCTCAGACTCATTTACCATATCTAACGGCACATGCAGGTTGCCCCTTGTCCCCGTTACTCATGCTGAATACGGATAGCGTATTGCTCTCTGCATTCAGCGATGTCTGTCGGACCTGATCCGCACTGTCGGATCATGTCCGACAGACATTTGATAAATTGGCCTCAAAGTAACACTTATACTTGGGCAGTGATAGATTGCTAAATGTAATTCAAAAATACTTTGGAGTAACTCATCAGTGTTCATATGATAATAATAAAGAATGACAGTTCATACGGTGAAACCAACTCTATCCAAGAGTCCCACTTCAGCGGATGTCACCAGTTAAACAGTAGTTTTAATTAATTCCAAGTGTTAAGTAACAAATGTAAGGACTCACCATAACGTTGCAATCCCAATGTAGAGGGGTGATTTATTCCCAAATTGCAAACTCCGTAGCGATGCAATCTAGCGTCCTCCTCTCTGAGCTGAGCAAATGTTTGCAAAGAATGCTGCGGTCTGGGGCCTTACAAAATACTAGTAAGTGACCAGTATAGCTGCATGTACCGCTGCAACTGCTAGGGCTCTCCAAACCCCTATTTTCTCAACATATGAAAGTAAAGCAGGACTTTTTCCACTACAACTGCAAAGTCCTGCTTTACTAGATTGCTAAATGGCAACTTACATAGGCGCAGGATTCGCGCCATAGGGGATGCCAACCGGCATCTGAGCGGAGAGCGTGTGGCGATGAAGTCAGCGCCGCATGCAACAGGAGCCAACACAGCCCCTGACAACGAGCAGGGAAGGTGGCGCCGCACCCCTAGCAATGGCTAGTGCGGCACGACGTGACAGCGTGTGTGTTTGTGTATGTGTGTGAGTCTGTATGTATGTCTATGTGTGTGTGTATGTTTGTAAGTCTGTGTGTATGTGTGTGAGTCTGTATGTATGTGTATGTGTGTGTGTGTAAAAGTATATTTAGGCAATATTCATATTTAACAGGTGTGTATGTGTGTGTCTGTGTATGTATGTAAATATATTGCATATATAGGTAATATTCACATTTAAAAGGTGTGTTTGTGTATGTATGTAAACACTGTATATTGCATATTTATGCAATATTCATATTTAAAGCTGTGTGTGTGTATGTGTGTTTGTGTATTTATGTCTATGTATTGCATAGTTATGCAATATTCATATTTAATAGGTGTGTGTGTGTTTGTGTATGTATGTATTGCATATTTATGCAATATTCATATTTAATAGGTGTGTGTGTATTTGTGTATGTATGTGTATGTATGTGTGTGAGTATGTATGTATGTGTGTGTATGCGTGTTTGTGTATGTATGTGTGTGTGTGTGTGAGTATGTATGTATGTGGATTGTGTGTGTGGGGGGGGGTAAAAGCATATTTATGCAATATTAATATTTAATAGGTTTTAACCATGTACATAGTTAAAACCTATTATTTACTACTATTTTTACACTGGCATTAATTTTTTTTTTTTTGTCCTTTCATTTTCTAGTTTTAATTTAAAATGTGTGTGTGTGTGCATGTTCTACATTTGTAGTGTGTGTGTATGTATATGTGTGTGTGTAATGTTTGTAGATTGTTTGTGTAGAATGTATGTGAGGAATTTGTGTAGTGTATAGTGTTTAGTGTGTGTGTAGTGTTTGAGCACCTCATATCTGTTTATAGTGTGAGTAGTGTTTTCAGTGTGTGTGTGTGTGTGTGTAGGCAGTGAAGGCAGTGTGTGAGTGTCTGTATGTGTAGTATTTTTATACATATGTGATGTTTCTGTAGAGTATTTGTGTACTTAATGGGATCTGTGTAGTGTGTTTATGAAGAAGTGTGTTTAGTATTTAAGTGGTGTGTGTGTGTGTGCATGATTTGCAATTGTAGTGTGTGTGTATGAATAAGTGTGTGTGGTTTGAATAAGTGTGTTTGTACATTGTTTGTGTAAAATGTATGTGAGGTATTTGTGCAGTGTTTAGTGTGTATGTAGTGTTGTGTGTTTAAGAAGTGTGTTTAGTGTTTAAGTGGTGTGTGTTCATGAATGTGTATAGTTTTTGTGTGGTGTGTGTGATGTTTCTGTAGTGTGTGTTTGTGCATGTGTGTCTAGCTTGAGGAAGTTTGGTAGTTTTTGTTTAGTATATGCAGTTATTGTTAACTTATGTGGTGTTTAAGGGTAGTGTGAGTAATGTTTATGTAGTGTGTGTGTGAGTTTAAGAAGTATTTGGTAGTGTGGATTTGTGCAGTGTTCACTTATGTGTGGGTAGTGTTTGCGCAGTGTATGCTTGTGATGTGGGTGTGTGTATAGTGTGTGTGTAATCTTTGTGTGGCATATAGTATGTATGAGTTTTGATGTTTTTTTGTGTATAATCTTTTATGTAGTGTATTTGATGTATATGTGATTGTGTGTGATGGTTTGTATAGTGTGAGTGTGCATATGGTTAATATTGTGTATGTTGTGTGTACTGTGTAGTGTTTTTGGAGTTCTTGCATATTGTTTTGTGATGTGTGTGTATAGCAGTGTATTGTGTAGTTTGCATTATATATATATATATATATATATATATATATATATATATATATAATATATAGAGAAAATAACTCATTGTGTAAACCATTCACAAATCTAAACAAGTCAGAAGACTTGCTTTAAATCCAGAAACTCTCTGACTACACTGTTTCCAATGCAGCAAAGGAATCTGGGTAAGATATGCAAATGAGGTTCACAATGACTCACCTTTTTACTTTTAGCCTGCTCACTTTTCGCCTCCCCATAATTTTAATTGTTGTTTTTATATATATATATATATATATATATATATATATATATATATATATATATATATATATATATATATATAAAAATACATATATACACATATACATATACACCCATATATACATTCTGCACAATAGTATGGGTTGGTGTATAGCTTGGCTTGGGTGAGTCACAGTCATTACTATGACATCACAAAGCCATCATAAAGACTACTTCTCACACCTGCTAAATTTCATTACTTAAGTTGCTGATAACCTACAGTGAATACTGACTTCAGTTGCTATTGGGATTCAGTAAATACTAACTACAACTTCTGCTGAACTTCATGGAATACTGAGAGGTATTTATAACTGTTTTATATAGCTTATACGACATAACATTTATACTATGCATCCATAGTTTTAATTGATTTATATGTTCTATCTTAAATCCAAGTTTTACTCATTTATATTAACTAGGGGTAAAATATTGTAGTTTAGATTTGCTTAGCAGTCATTATACTATATCTAGCTCATTATATACACAGATGTAAAAGCTCAGATTGAAACTATAATAATGTTGCTCTTGCATGCACAAGATTCAAAACATCAAAGGACACTTCAAACCTGGTTCCTCATTCCTCCCAGAAGGTAACACCTCCAAATAAGTGGTATCCCTAGGTGCCTCATGAAATTGCTGTCAAAATACTAAATTACTGACTTGATTCCTTGAACCCTACTCGATTGACACCTCTTTTAAGTAGCAGCGGACTGAGGCTCATTGCCGGTCCAGTGCTGAGTTCCAGGAGCCCGGATAGCCCGGAGAGGTTTTGCCGGTGCTCTGGTGTTTGCCTTTTCTCCATGACAAAATATGTATTGCCATGTTTATAGGTAGATTATTTAAAGTATTGGAGATATTTTAAAAGGGATTTAATGGTTGTTTGCTATTATTTTAAACAAATATACATTTGAAAATATATGTTTATGTTTAAAATAATATTAAGCAATCATTAAATCCTTTTTTACGATATCTACAATACTTTGAACAACAAGCATTGTACATGAATATACATAAATTTTAAACATTGACCCCTAATCTGCTATAACCTAAAACTAACTGTAGAAGCTAAGGCCCTACACATAATATTCAATATTTAAATGATGCATTGTTATGTAGAATGCATTGGCCGATATTTAAGAAGCACCGGGTGGACAAGGCTCGCTCCACCGAACCTGTCCGCCCGGTATCGCAGCCAGTGGGCAGCAATATACTGCCAGCATTTATCATTGCACCAGCAGCTTCTAGTGCAATGCCACTTCTTGCTAGCCCTCAGCCAATCGCGTGCCAGCAGAGGCTGTCAATCACCCTGGTCGGACTTGTCGGACTTGTCCGGGGTGATGCTAGTCTGCCAGCTGAGAGCTGGCGAGCAGGTTAGGAAGCAGCTGTCTGATGACCACTGATTCTTAACTATCGGCTGCATGCTCTCTTATGTAAGCCTTCACTGAGGCTACATAAAACTGCAACTCCCAGCTTTACACATTTCACCCATAATGTTTAAATATTTGCATATAAATAAAAATGTAATTAATGTTGCTTGTTGTGTTTATTATTTCTAATTAAAGACAGTATCATTAATATTATAGGTCTACAGAACTGCATGCTTGCTTTCATCGGGGATCCCTCTTCTTCATGCGTTTGCAGCCTCACACTGAAATCCCGGAAGAGTGGAACTCCAATATATAATGTTACCACTTAATTCCAAGTGGCTGATTTTAAATCAGTCAGTCACTATTGGCTGATTTGAATCAGCCAATAGCAAGAACTTTTTAAAATTTAAATTCCAATTATCCTTTTCTATTGAATGATTATAATTTAAAATTAAAAAAGTTCTTGCTATTGGCAGATTCAAATTTACCAATAGGAATTGACTGATTTGAAATCAGCCAATTGGAATTAAGTGTACCCCTATATATTGGGGTTCCACGATTTCAGGATTTTAGTGTGTGGAGGTGACCCCAGGAAGAGGAAGTTTCTCTGATGATAGACAAAGAATAAAAAATTGCGGAGCATGGGCCGCAGAAGAGGCCACGAAAGTCCAACTCTGCCGCCGCGAAGATGGCCCCCGGTGCTTGGACCTTGGATGATGAGGGCCCTGGCATTGAAGAACATTGCCCAGCAGAGGCAGCAGAAGAGGCCGTAGAAGTCTGCCTCTGCCGTTGTGAAGATTGGCCCCTGGTGCCTGGACCCATCAACTGTGAGTAACACTTTTAGGGTTAATTAGGGGATTTTTGGGTTGTTTTTTTTTATTTTTAAAAATAGGATTTGTTATTTTTAATTTTATATTTTAGGCTAGGTTTTTTTAGTTAGAATTAGTTACTCTAGGGGATGGGGGTTTCTTTAATGTAGATTAAAAATGTTCATAAAAAGCTATGATCATTTTAGGGCAATGCCCTACAAAAGGCCCTTTTAACCTCTTAATGACCAGCGACATACCCTGTACATCGCTGGTCTTTCTATGTGGATTTGTTTTTTAATAGTGCAGTCTCGCCGCCAGTGTCAAGTCCTGCGCTATTACAACTAGACAGACCCTTAACATCCAGCAATACACAGGGTACATCGAGGTGTTTAAGAGGTTAAGGGCTATTGTAATTTATTTTAGTGTTAGGGTTTAAAAGTATAATGATTTCCTTTTATTTTGGATACTTTAGTTTATTTTTTTATGTAACTTTGCTTTTTTTTTTTGCTTAGTTTTTTGTTGTTGTAATTTAGTGGGGTTAGTTTAGAGGGGGGGTAGTTTAGAGGGGAGTTAGGTGTTATGTATAGTGGGGTTAGATTTTTTTGGGGGTTTGGCAGTTTATTTTTTTTATTTTTAATTTTTAATAGATTTTTTAATTTTTCTAACTTAGGGGGTTTAGTTTAGAGGGGGATGGGTGTTAATTTAGTTTGCATTTGGAGTTCATGGTGGTGGCATAGGGTTTTATAGTTAGCGACATAGGGGTTAAAAGTTCGTTGATTGTGGTGGGTATATGGCGGCATAGGGGTTTATAGTTGATTGCGGTGGGTACATGGTGGCAAAGGTGTTTATAGTTAGTTGATTTCAGTGGGTTTATAGTGGCAACGGGTTTATAGTTAGTGACATAGGGGTAAATAGTTAGTTGATATGGTGGCATAGGGATTAATAGTTTGTTGATTGCTGTGAGTTTATGGCAGCATAGGAGTTAATAGTTTGTTGATTGCGGTGGGTATATGGTGGCATGGGGGTTTATACTTATGACATATAGTTGATTGCTGTGGATATGTGGTGGTTTAGAGGTTAATAGTTAGCAACTTGTGGTGGGTATGTGGCAGCATAGGGGTTAATAGATAGATAGATACTTACAATGGGTATGTAAAAGCTTAGATGTTTACTAGTTTACTGTTAGTTTGCGATCGTGGGGTACTTAGTTTAGAGGTATTAGGATTAGCGGTTAGGCACAGCAGTTTTATTCTAGGGATCCTTTAGTATACATTGCTAATATGATCAGCGATTAAGGGTGATGCTTAAGCCAGCATTGCTGACCAATGGCGTGTATAGTAAATGCCTCTCGGCGATGCTGCTATGTCGGGAGCTTGGAATATTCCTACAAACTTGCTCAACATAGCAGCGGATCTCTTAGAATATTTTATATAATAATTTCTAAATTATGTCTATTTCAACTCCCACTGCATCATGTGATAGCCATCAGCCAATCACAAATGCATATACATACAGTATATAGTCAGCTGTGAGACCGATTGCAATGAAGTAATTTCAGGATTGCCATTGCATCCTTTAGGACATACAATCAAAAATATTAAGATTCATGATTAAATATATTGCACTACAAGTTAATCCAAGTAGGATTCTTTATCTACTTAATTACTCACACAACATAACCAGCAAAAAAATCTCCCAGAAGATTGCCCACATTCTATAAACGTCCTTGTCTTGTCCAACAAACATTTTTTCACATTTCTTTTATTTTTTCCTTTCCTTTTTCCCCCTTTTTTATTATGTCTATTACCAATTTCAACTGTTATTTATCTGAAGATTATCTGCAGTTATACCTTAAAAAATATAAATGCCAGAGAATGTTTAACATTTTTTATAACCAAATTATAACGAATATTCTGCATAAATGTTAATGTATAATTTAATTCTCAATTAAAATTAAAATAATAAAAAAGAATAATAATATTAAAATTAAAAATATTTTTTTATTTTATTTTTATGGTTGTTTTCATTTTAAATAGCTATTTACTTTGCAGAACTCATATGATTTTCTTTCATATCCACTGCTCCTCTGAGTGGAATTTTTTTTGTGGCGGAGTGGAGTGGAGGTGGGTGAGGGCAGGGATTTGTCACAATGTTTCTTTTCTGTCTTTTTCTATAGTTGTTTAGAAGGTAGTTATTTACATTTGTTTTTTTAAACAACTACTTTGTTATCATGAAAAAGTGTATTTTAATGGTTGTTTTATTTTAAAAAGCTATTTACTTAAAATAATTTATATGAATTTATTTATGCAAAGTGACATGTCCACTGCTCCTCTGAGTGGCATTTGTTTGGTGGCAGAGTGGGGTGGAGCTGGGTGAGAGCAGGGGTTTGTCACACTTTTTTTTTTCTTTAGTTGTTAAGAGAAGGTAGTTTGTAACTTTTAAAAAAAATAAAAAAATCACTATGGTGTTATATAAGAGTGTATTTTAATGGTTGATTTCATTTTAAATAGCTATTAAAGTTGCAGAACTCATATGATTTTGTTATATAAAAGTATTTTAAGGGGGAACTTCCGGCCGAAGGCCATTATAGGTCACAATATTGTGTGCTGCTTTAGTTATCAAGATCTGTCTGTTAAATATCACTTTCCTAGGCGCCATCTGGTACTGAATGCAGTGGATCATATAGTAACTAAAGATTCTCAGCCAGTAGATAGAATTATTTTAATGATTGCTGGTATCAGCTATATTCCTGGACTTTTCTGAGGCTGAGGCCTACCACCACCACCATCTTGACAAACCTCGGAGATCTGCTGTATCACAGCTCCAAGGGTGCGCTGCTTTATTTTGGCTTCAACAATATGGAAGACAACTTACTGATTAACCAGATAAAAGTGCGTTTCTTGGAACATTTCAATCAGTGGCTACTCTAGGAACAATATATAGAGGGGGCACATAAGATACCACAGTCAAAACTTGGAGGGCACTAAATATTTTCAACAATAATTCATACCACTGAAAATAAACTAAATAAATATATATAAGATTCCAAAATTCCAGAGTAATGCAGTATGCAATGATACCTTTTTATTGTACTAACCTGAAACTTAAAAGACAAGCTTTCAAGAGTTTTCCTTTTTCCCTCAGGTATTGCTTCAGACCTGAGAAAGAAGACAAAACTCAAAAGCTTTTCTTTATAGTTTAAAGCAAACACCAGGGCTCTGTAATGAATCCCCTTCCCTATGTTAATGTCACGGAATCCATTATTGCAGTTCCCTTTTATCCACACTGTGCCTTTAATTAATGAACTTGTGATCCTTCTAAGCTATTTAAGACTTGACATGCCCCTTCCTCCCTGCTTCAGTATTTTGAATCCTAAGGACAAGGAAGTATGCTGCTTCTCTGACCGGTTCTAGGAATACAAGCTTACAATTGCCAATTCCAGGATTTGATGTTCGGCACTGCCTCTAAAGGATACTTGCTTCACCAATACCGCCAGTCTTTTGGAGCATAAGCGCATAACCTCTCAACGGTTGCATCACAGCCTGTCAGCTCCCTGCTGTTACACAGCCTTTCAACATCACAGCGCATAAGCGCTCAGCGCTACAATACAGCCTGTCAGCTCCCTGCTGTTCACACAGCCATTCAACATCACAGCGCAGAAGCGCTCAGCGTTTGCATCACAGCCTGTCAGCTCCCTGCTGTTCACACAGCTATTCAACATCACAGCGCAGAAGCGCTCAGCATTTGCATCACAGCCTGTCAGCTCCCTGCTGTTCACACAGCCTTTCAACATCACAGCGCATAAGCGCTCAGCGCTACAATACAGCCTGTCAGCTCCCTGCTGTTCACACAGCCATTCAACATCACAGCGCAGAAGCGTTCAGCGTTTGCATCACAGCCTGTCAGCTCCCTGCTGTTCACACAGCCATTCAACATCGCAGCGCATAAGCGTTCAGCGTTTGCATCACAGCCTGTCAGCTCCCTGCTGTTAATACAGCCATTCAACATCACAGCGTATATCCGCTCAGCGTTTGCACCACAGCTGGTCAACCCAGATCACAGCACATCTTGTTCGTACCTCTAAGTATAACCCTCTCCCCAGCCGCATTAAGCACACTGTGGGGCCTATCTATCAAGCTCCGGACGGAGCTTGAGGCCCCGTGTTATGAAGAAGTGGTCACAAAGACCGCTGCTCCATAACCTGTCCGCCTGCTCTGAGCAGGCGGACAAACATCGCGGGAAATCAACCCGAGTACGATCGGGTTGATTGACACCTCCCTGCTGGTGGTGCATTGGCTGCGAGTCTGTAGGGGGCGGCGTTGCACCAGCAGCTCTTGTGAGCTGCTGGTGCAATGCTGAATACGGAGAGCGTATTGCTCTCCGCATTCAGCGATGTCTGTCGGACCTGATCTGCACTGTTGGATTAGGTCCGACAGACATTTGTTAAATATGCCTCTTTATCTGCTAATAGTAAACTCTATAGCGTGTCATTCCTATATAGGCATTACCTGGAAGGGATTGCCCTGGATAAGCTGTTGAACAGCAAGGACTCTCTGTGCTCATTTCATCTGTTGGTAAATTCTGACCAGGAGATTCAACTCAATACAAGTTAAGTAATATTAAACCTCTCCTGCCTAGTATTCGTTACCTTGTAACTAATTACAGAGGCATACAGCTACAATATTACCATTTCACTGCAGTTGTGATTCACAACATACCAAATACATTGTCTCCCTTAAAGTTAAATATGTCACTAATGAAGACCAATGAACAGACCCTGAGTGTTTGTTGGTGTGTGTGTAACTATCTAATACTCCATGTACCAATTTTACGTTATGCCGTGACATCGGATCGATGACACGTTGCAATGTACATAATCTGTATCTTAGGAAACTGGCATGTAGTGACTTTTACTTTTAGTTTAGACTCTTACTTTGATTTCAGGTTTGTGGATGTTCGAGTTATCATTAGTGAAAGCTATACCCTCTCAGCCTATCATAGTGGAGGTGTGCCGGTACTTGACCCATTGCGTCTCAGTGGGAGTGACCCTGGTCTTTGTTTATGAGAGGGTCGAGTGGTGGTTGTGCCGTGACATTGGATCAGTGACACATTGTTTTGTATCTGAGGAAGCTATATGGTGGTTTACTAACGATACTGGCCCTAGGAGCTCACAGATGTTATAGCCCTTGAGGATGTTCCGATAATGCCGGATCTTTGTTGATGTTTACATTAGTTATGATAACGGGGGGTGGTCGATCTGAACCTATAAGGGTGTCATAGGCTGGACAGGGGGCGTTCTGTTTGTGGGAGCAAGTTGGAGGTGGGATCTCTTGACACATATTAATTATACACTGAGTTATTTTACAATTATATTTTTGATATAATAATAGCAGTGCACTTGTTGATTATTTTTTGATATTGACATATTTGCACCAAAGTGGTATTTTTCACAGTTGGCCTTCCTTATGGTACAGCCCCTGATACCTTTGCACACGGTCTCCAGGGATTGGTGGCCGCACTAGGGGAGGGTTTTACAGGCCTTTATAAGTCTGTTTGTTTGTATTCTCAGGTTGTCAGAAGAAGGGACGCTTGAGGTCCCGAAACATCACAAATAAATATTTTTTGTTCACAATATTCTGAAGTCCAGTGAGTGCTTCTATTTTTCTACTTTATTGATAATCCTACAGAACACCCAGGCAGATGCAGGACGGTGGTGAGAGTGCATATTCCTTTTTAACTTTGGCATGCATTCTCTTTGGCACAGTGCACCCACACAAGGGCTGGCTCAGCCTGTTTAAACATCCTCCCTTCCAATTTTTAGTCCTATTTTTTCAATCCTAATTATGTCTTTTGTACAATATTATATGGAGTCTATTAATACCCCCACTGAGTTGGGCAGTGCCACTGGTGGCAACACCTTGGATGACAAAGATGAAGATATACTTATGTTTACAGATGAGGATGCGGATCTTATTAGATTCTGCTCTATTGAAGAACAACAGATGGAAGAATCTAACCAATCCAACCAATCCAACCAACACATGGGCGAAACTGAAGCAACGAGAAATTGATCTGAACCTTCATGGTACCTATTTATCAGAGTACCACAAGACAAGAATGTTACCAAGAGGCTTCCGGGTTAAAAATGTTCCCACACTTGGAAGGTCAAACACTGAGTTTTGCACCAAGTGGTGCAAAATTCTAAACAAGTGCTCATTTGACCTGATACTGCTAGTAATCCGTGAAGCTAACAGATTACTTCAGGAAGTTAAATAGAGATTCACACCTTCGAGAGTGAGCAGCTCAACAAGTTAAGGATTGACAACTCAGGCGATTGGCTAGATAAATTGGCCAAACAAGTGAAAGCATATAAACAGTAGCTTATTTTGTTTAAAAATGGAAAACTACAACATTAAAACGTGAGATTGATTACAGAATAGCCGAATGGAAAGAGACCGCAGTGATTTCTGAACAGGAAGCACGCTTCCTCCAAAGAGACTTTCCTATAACACCCGTTTTATATACACTGCCGAAAATCCATAAAGATATGAGATGTCCACCTGGCAGACCGATCGTCTCAGCTAGAGGATCGCTTTTGCAACCCTTGGCCGTATTTACAGATCACGTTTTGCAACCTATGGTTAAGCACATGAAGTCGTATACACAAGACTCATCCACTTTTATCCAAGATATTCTACAGTTGAGTGACATCACTGAGTCTGATATATTGGTCAGTATGGATGTCTCAAGCCTGTGTACAGTAATTCCTCATTCAGCAGGTATTTCAGCAGTCACCAACTGCTTGAGATGGACACCATACATAGGTCCACCTGAAGATGTCTTGACGGAACTCTTGATGATCTGCTTACAGAAGAATTTTTTCCGCTTTTTAGAATAAGTTCTACCTTCAAATAGCGGGCACATCGATGGGGTCCAATGTGGCCCCATCGCTGGTGAATCTTTTTATGTCGGAATATGAAACGCTCAGATGAAGGTATATGAAAACTCGGTTTTAAAGTTCTATCGCAGATACATTGACAATTTGTTTTTGATCTGGCAAGATGACATGAATGCATTAGAGACCTGGATCCAGTCTTTGAACTCAATGGAGAGCACTATCAGATTTGAGCATGTGGCAGATAAGAACTCTGTGGATTATCTGGATGTGAGAGTTTTCAAAACCAATGGGTCACTCAGAACCACTCTGTTCAGAAAGAAAAAGGACTGTAACTCTATACTTCATGCAAATAGTTGTCATCAACCAGCTCTGATCCGGAATATCCCCAAGGCTCAGTTTCAGAGGGTGATTTGAAACAACACTGATCCATTGCAGGGTGTAATCCAACTGAGTGAAATGGTGGAGAGATTCACACAGGGAGGATATAAGAGACCACAGTTACAAGCCATGTGTGATCAAGTAATCAAGGGAGAGACTAGATACAAACAGAGTACACAAGATAATGCTTCACAACTTACATTTGTGGCTACATATACTCCTGACCAGCACCAAATCACAAAAGCCATCAAAGAAGAAACATAGAAACATAGATATTGACGGCAGATAAGAGCCATAGGCCCAGCAAGTCTGCCCGACCTTACCTAACAGTATAAACTTATCTAGTTCGTAGGATAGCCCTATGCTTGTCCCATGCATTTTTAAAGAATGAAAACTTATTCAGTCAGATCTCTCATTGCCCTTCACAAAATGGGGGACTCCCCGACTTGCGTACAAGAGAGGCAAGAGCTTGAAGGAGCATCTAATGACAACAGATTTCTTGACACCTACTGATAAACAGATGTGGTTGAAGCGGAAATGTGGCTGCTTTAAATGCCTGGGCTGCGTGACATGTAATAGTATGCAAACTGGGAATATGTTCCAACACCCTGACAAGAAGAAGAAATACAAGATTAATTACTTCCTTACATGCACAACGACTCACATCATCTACCTCCTCAATTGTCCTTGTGGGCTTTTTTATATTGGGAAAACCATCAACGATGCCCAGACTCCGATGGTGAACCATCGATCGGGCATCAGGGCTGCCCTGAAAAATGGAAAATCAGAACAACCAGTAGCCCGGCACTTTTGGAGAACAGGCACACAGTTACGGACTTGAGATTTTTAATTTTTAATTCTAAGTGTATGTAAGTTTCACTGATTTTGATTCACTTGTTCATTTTCGTGGATGGGATCCCACTTCTCCGCTCCCGGATCCAAGGTGCTCTTTGGTCTGGCTGAACGAATGGTTTATTGGTTTATCTGATTTTTAATGGTATTTGGTTGGAAACTCAGAGAGTGTGCTGTTGACTCATTCTACCTTGTATTTTGATTTGGGTCTTATAGTGCTACTAACACACATTAGATTGTTTTACTGCTAGTTAGGTGGTTATTTTAAATAAAAAATTTGTTTAAAAAATTCATTTTAAATAAAAAAAATTCAGAAATTCATTTGAATTTTTCAACTTGAGGTTGTATGTTAGTTTTGCGATGGGGGACTGTCACTGCGCACTATGGGTTGTGACGTTATGTGTCTCTTGACACATATTTATCGATTGTATTGATGATACCCGTTGCAATGTGGGGCTCTTTTTTAGTCCTTATATTCTTTATGCTTTTTATATTCTGTGGAATTTAGCTTTAGTTTTCACATATAGTCCGTAAGCTGTGTATGATGCACATGTTAAATTAGGACACTTGGGAGATTGGGATAATACTAGGGGTCGCCCTGTTTTACCACTTTCTATTTTTGTAACATATATAACATCGAGATGAATGACGATGACAGTGTGTTTTGCGGTTTGTTTACTTCTTCCCCACCTATCAGAAAGGGGATGTGTTCAGTGTAGATCTATCACGATCGAGTGGGAAGGACCTCTATATCCCTCTATTTCGCTCTATGCTAACTGATGATGTACGTAGTGCTGGGACATCTGCTGTCACATTGACATGGAACCACAATGTTATATAGTAGGGTAGTTGGCACGTAACTTTGTTTGCAGATTGGTTGATGTTATTGTGGTGATCAGCGAGACCTACACCCTCCCAGTTTACCACAGAGGAGGTGAGCCAGGGCTTGACCTATGGCGTCTTAGTGGGAGTGACCCTGGTCTCTCTGTTTATTAGAGTGTTTAGCAGTCGTTATGCCGTGACATCGGATCAATGACACGTTGCAATGTACATAATCTGTATCTTAGGAAACTGGCATGTAGCGACTTTTACTTTTAGTTTAGACTCTTACTTTGATTTCAGGTTTGTGGATGTTCGAGTTATCATTAGTGAAAGCTATACCCTCCCAGCCTATCATAGTGGAGGTGTGCCGGTACTTGACCTATTGTGTCTCAGTGGGAGTGACCCTGGTCTTTGTTTATGAGAGGGTCGAGTGGTGGTTCTGCCGTGAGATCGGATCAGTGACACATTGTTTTGTATCTGAGGAAGCTATATGGTGGTTTACTAACGATACTGGCCCTAGGAGCTCACAGATGTTATAGCCCTTGAGGATGTTCCGATAATGCCAGATCTTTGTTGATGTTTACATTAGTTATGATAACGCCCATGGGGTCGGTTGATCTGAACCTATAAGGGTGTCTGAGGACTGTTCCATTTTATAGGCTGGACAGGGGGCATTCTGTTTGTGGGAGCAAGTTGGAGGTGGGATCTCTTACCACATCTTAATTAAACACTGAGTTATTTTACAATTATATTTTTGATATAATAATAGCAGTGCACTTGTTGGTTATTTTTTGATATTGACATATTTGCACCAAAGTGGTATTTTTTGCAGTTGGGCGATTGGTGGCCGCACCAGGGGAGGGTTTTACAGGCCTTTATAAGTCTGTTTGTTTGTATTCTCAGGTTGTCAGAATAATGGATGCTTGAGGTCCCGAAACGTCACAAATAAATATTTTTTATTCACAATATTCTGAAGTCCAGTGAGTGCTTCATTTTTCTACTTTGTTGATAATCCTACAGAGTACCCTGGCAGATGCAGGACGGTGGTGAGAGTGCATATACACAGTATATATATATCACACATAATATAAAGGAATTTCTTGTATGAGAGGATTGACTTATAGCATGATCATTACTACTGTGGAGTTCATATAATAATAATAATAATAATAATATAGTTAAAAAAACAACAACAACTTGAGAGCAATAGCCATTGTGTGATACACTGCTTGTCACATGTGCCTAAAACTGAGCAGTTCAGTGAGTAATACACAAAGCAAATGGAGGGGCACAAAAAACAGTGCCAGAAGAAAAAAAAGAAAAAAAAAAGCTGACATCTTACTTGAAGTCGAGTTGGAATCCCCAGCCCCCCTGCACTTCCCTGTCTGATTTCACAGGCAGGAATGCAGCTAAAGTGTCATGTTGCTGCTGACAGAAACTTAAACTTTTATAACGATGTCCCTGCAATCTTATGTGGTGGAATGCAGATGCTAGATCTACCCACCGGATACACAAACCACAAGTAGCAGGAGAGGAGGGGGAAACAAGCTGAGTTTAGAGGTAATGCAGGAGAAACAAATAAAAAGAAATTGGACACCAGAAGATAAATCAGATCAGTAGTTATGCTGTCTAAGGAGACTGTCACAGAGCTAATGTGTTTGTTTTTTGTCTGAATGTGGAGTCTGTTACAGAGTGAGCCGTCAGCTCTTTATGACAGGGGATTTAGGGGAATGTGCTGCAGCCAGCATTTTATAGATTCTCTTAGTAAACCATCACAGAGCTAATGTGTTTGTTTTTTGTCTGACAGTGGAGTCTGTTACAGAGTGAGCCATGTCCTAGTGTTGTTGTGTGACTTTCCCCCAGATTTTCATTTTTTTTGCTGCATGCTGTATGGTCCTGCTCCTTCCCGCTCTGTCTCTAGCTTGACCTGCAAAGCGCCTGGCTGGCTCCTCCCTCTTCCTCTCCAGTCTCCGGTCATATGTTTTTTGTGCTGCCTGTGTAGGATTATGTGACAGGCTGAATGGAACTGGAGGAGGCTAGCATAGAAAATAGCACCATGGGGTATATGGGGGTTCCTCCAACTGAGTATGGGGAGGTGCGCTGCGCATATTACTAGTCAGTCGGTCTCAAAATTAAAAACACTGGCCCAAACACTCAGTAAAACAATTTAAAAATATATATATCCATTCACAAACTTCACACAAGTGCCGGGGCTTGCGGGGGCAGACGGGGAGGGTAAAGAATAAACTAAGAGGGGCAATTAAGTTGTCTTGGAAGCCTCTCCACTTACCTTTCTATGTTCCGGAGATGAAATTATGATAAACAACTACACCGACCCTATAGAAGCTTGCGAGGATTGCAGTTGCAGTGAGGATGGAATTGACCCTGAAGGGTTTTTTGCGACAACAACCCATATCTCCAACTACTGCTCAGACCCTTAAGCTGATGGTGTGCCACATAGATATATGGTCAGCTGTGAGACTGATCACCATGAAGGACTTTCTCACTACATCGATCCAGCCAGAATTGTCATTGCATCCTTTAGGACATATCACAATAAAAAATATTAAAATTAATGATTAAATGTATTGCACTACAAGTTAATCCAAGTATGATTCTTTATCTAACTAATTATTCACCCAACATAACCAGCAAAATAAAACTCCAAGGAGACTCCCCACATTCTATAAATGTCCTCGTCTCACACAACAAACATTTTTTCAAATTTCTTTCATTTCCTTTTTTTCCTTTCCTTTTTTTCCCCTTTTCTATTATGTCTATTACTAATTTCAACTGTGATTATCTGAAAATTATCTGTAGTTAAACCTTAAAAAAAGCCTAATATCATATATAAATGCAATACAATATTTAAAAAAAAATTATAACAAAATTGTAATGAATAGTTTGCATAAATGCTACTGTATTATTTAAGTAATAAAAAAAATAATAATAATAATATTAAAATAAAATAAAAAATGTTTTAATGGTTGTATTGATTTTAAATAGCTATTTACATTGCAGAACTCATATGACTTTCCTTTATGGAAAGTGACATCTCCACTGCTCCTCTGAGTGGAATTTTTTTGGTGGCGGATTAGAGTGGAGGCGGGTGAGGGCATGGATTTGTCACAATGTTTCTTTTTTTGTCTTTTTCTATAGTTGTTTAGAAGGTAGTTTTTGACATTTGTTTTTTTTTAAATAACTACTCTGTTACAGTGAAAAAATATATTTTAATGGTTGTTTTTATTTATAATAGCTATTTACTTTAAAGGGACAGTCTAGGCCAAAATAAACTTTCATGATTCAGATAGAGCATGTAATTTTAAACAAGTTTCCAATTTACTTTTAACACCAATTTTGCTTTGTGCTCTTGGTATTCTTAGTTGAAAGCTTAACCTAGGAGGTTCATATGCTAATTTCTTAGACCTTGAAGCCCACCTCTTTCAGATTGCATTTTAACAGTTTTTCACCACTAGAGGGTGTTAGTTCACATATTTCATATAGATAACACTGTGCTTGTGCAGGTGAAGTAATCTGGGAGCAGGCACTGATTGGCTAGACTGCAAGTCTGTCAAAAGAACTGAAAAATGGGGCAGTTTGCAGAGGCTTAGATACAAGATAATCACAGAGGTTAAAAGTATATTATTATAACTGTGTTGGTTATGCAAAACTGGGAAATGGGTAATAAAGGGATTATCTATCTTTTAAAACAATAAAAATTCTGGTGTAGACTGTCCCTTTAAATAACTTATATGAATTTATTTATGCAAAGTGACATCCACTGCTCCTCTGAGTGGCATTTTTTTGATGGCGGAGTGGAGTGGAGGTGGGTGAGGGCAGGCGTTTGTCACACTTTTTTTTTCTTTTTTTATGTTGTTTAGAAGGTAGTTTGTGACTTTTTAAAATTCAAATTCAAAATTACCACTATGTTGTTATATTAGGGTGTATTTTAATGATAGATTTCATTTTAAATATCAATTAACTTTACAGAACACATATGATTTTCTTTCATACAAAGTGACATATCCACTGCTCCTCTGAGTGGAATTTTTTTGGTGGCGGAGTGGAGTGGAGGCGGGTGAGGGCATGGATTTATCACAATGTTTTTTTATTGTTTTTCTTTAGTTATTTAGAATGTAGTTTCTGACTTTTAAAAAAAAACAATCACTATGTTGTTATATTTTAAGGGGGAACTTCTGGGTGCGGGCCATTATAGGTTGCAATATTGTGTGCTGCTTTAGTTATCAACATCTATCTGTTAAATATCACTTTCCCATGCACCATCTGATAATGAACGCAGTGGATCATATAGTAACTAAAGATTCTCAAACAGTAAATAAGATTATTTTAATGATTGCTGGTATCAGCTATACTCTGTGACTTTTCTGAGGCTGAGGCTGAGGCCTACCACCACCTCCCTCGACAACCCTCAGAAATCTGCTGTATCGCAGCTCCAATGGTGCGCTGCTTTATTTTGGCTTCAACAATATGGAAGACAGCTTACTGCTTAACCAGATAAAAGTGCGTTTCTTGGAACATTTTAATAAGATTGAAAAGAGAATTACTACAATCCTCAATCTTGTTCAACAGCCAATGAAGCATGGCCTTACTAGCCCTGGTCCGTAGGAGCTCTCAGTGATTTCTACAACCTCGGAAGATGATGTCATGGAAGCCTCTTCACTTACCTTTCTATATTCCAGAGATGAAGTTATGATGAGCAACTACAGCGATCCTACAGAAGCTTGCGAGGATAGCAGCTTCAGTGAGGATGTGATTGACCCACAAGGATTTTTGCGACAACACCGCATCTCTCCAACAACTGCTCGGGCACTTAAGCTGACGGTGTGCCACATAGATATATGAGGGTCCATTTATCATTGTGCGGATGGACATGATCCGCTATAGCGAACCATGTCTGCCGCACACCGATAAATGCAGACAGCATATACTGTCGGCATTTATCATTGCACCAGCAATTCTTGTGAACTGCTGGTGCAATATTGCCCCCTGCAGATACGCGGCCAATCGGCCGCTAGCAGGGGTATCAATCAACCCGATCGTATTTAATCAAGTTGAATTGTGTCGATGTCTGTCCGCCGCCTCAGAGCAGGCAGACAGGTTATGGAGTAACCTGAAGGCTCTCCAGAAACACGGGGCATCAAGCTTCATTTGGAGCTTGATAAATAGACCCCATGGTCAGCTGTGAGACCAATGCCATGAAGGACTTTCTCACTACATTGTTCCGGGCCGGGACTGCCATTGCATCCTTTGGCACATATCGCAATAAAATATATAAAATTCATGAATAAATCTATTGCACTACAATTTAACCCAAGCATGATTCTTTATCTACCTAATTACTCACAAAACATAATCAGCAAAAAGACCTCCCAGGAGACTGCCCATATTTTATAAATGTAGTTGTCTTGCACAACAAACATTTTTTTCACATTTTTTTCCTTTCCTTTTTTTTCCCTTTTTTATTATGTCTATTACAAATTGTAACTGTTGTTTAATGTGAAGATTATCTGCAGTTATACCTTAAAAAAAAGAAAACCTGATATCATATATAAATGCAATACAATGTTTAACATTTTTTCATAATGAAAATGTAACAAATTTTCTGCATAATTTTTACTGTATACTTTAATTCTCAATAAAAATTAAAATAAAAAAAAAATATTTTAATTGTAATTATTTTAAATAGCTATTTACGTTGCAGAACTCATATAATTTTCTTTTTATGCAAAGTAACATATCCACTGCTCCTCTGAGTGACATTTTTTTTGGTGGCGGAGTGGAGTGGTGGTGGGTGAGGGCATAGATTTGTCACAATGTTTAGTTTTTTCTCTTTTTATATAGTTGTTTAGAAGGTAGTTTTTGACATTTTTTTTTTAAACAACTACTCTGTTATAGTGAAAAAATATATTTTATTGGTTGTTTTTATATTTACTTTAAATAACTTATATGAATTTATTAATGCAAAGTGACATCCACTGCTCCTCTGAGTGTCATTTTTTTGGTGGCGGTGTGGAGTGGAGGTGGGTGAGGGCAGGCGTTTGTCACACTTCTTTTTCTTTTTTTTAGTTGTTTAGAAGGTAGTTTGTGACTTTTTAAAAAAGAATTACCACTATGTTGCTATATTAGAGTATATTTTAATGGTAGATTTCATTTTAAATATCTATTAACTGTACAGAACACATATGATTTTCTTTCATGCAAAGTGACATATCCACTGCTCCTCTGAGTGGAATTTTTTTGGTGGTGGAGTGGAGTGGAGGCGGGTGAGGGCAGGGATTTATCACAATGTTTTATTATTGTTTTCTTTAGTCATTTAGAATGTAGTTTGTGACTTTTTTTAAAAAACAATCGCTATGTTATAGTTTAAGGGGGAACTTCCGGGTGCGGGCCATTATAGGTCGCAATATTGTGTGCTTCTTTAGTTATCAACATCTATCTCTTGAATATCACTATCCTAGTCACCATCTGATACTGAATGCAGTGGATAAAATAGTAACTAAAGATTCTCAACCAGTAAATACGATTATTTTAATGATTGCTGGTATCAGCTATACTCTGTGACTTTTCTGAGGCTTAGGCCTACCACCACCTCCCTCGACAACCCTCAGAGATCTGCTGTATCACAGCTCCAATGGTGCGCTGCTTTATTTTGGCTTCAACAATATGGAAGACAGCTTACTGCTTAATCAGATAAAAGTGCATTTCTTGGAACATTTTAATAAGATTGAAAAGAGAATTACTACAATCCTCAATCTTGTTCAACAGCCAACGGAGCATGACCTTACTAGCCCTGATCCGTAGGAGCTCTCAGTGATTTCTACAACCTCGGAAGATGAAGTCTTGGAAGCCTCTCCACTTACCTTTCTAGGTTCCGGAGATGAAGTTATGATGAGCAACTACAGCGATCCTACAGAAGCTGAAGGCGTGCCACATAGATATATGGGGGTCCATTTATCATTGTGCGGACGGACAAGATCCGCTATAGCGGACCATGTCCGCCGCACATCGATAAATGCCGACAGCATACACTGTCAGCATTTATAATTGCACCAGCAATTCTTGTGAACTGCTGGTGCAATATTGCCCCCTGCAGATACGCAGACAATCGGCCTTTAGCAGAGGGTGTCAATCAACCCGATCGTATTTGATTGCGTTGATTTGTGGCGATGTCTGTCCGCCACCTTAGAGCAGGCAGACAGGTTATGGAGTAACCTGAAGGCTCGCCAGAAACACGGTGCATCAAACTCCCGTTCGCAGCTTAATATATAGACCCCATGGTCAGCTGTGAGACCGATCGTCATGAAGGACTTTCTCACTACATTGTTCCGGGCCGGGATTGCCATTGCATCCTTTGGCACATATCGCAATAAAAAATATTAAAATTCATGAATAAATCTATTGCATTACAAGTTAATCCAAGTATGATTCTTTATCTACCTAATTACTCACAAAATATAGGGCGCGATCCGATATACGGCTTAGTTTGCGGCACAAGCGAGGGAACCCGCGTCGCCCGCAGTTTCTGCTCGCAACTCGAGCTATCCAATATGCGGCGCCGTCAGTTGCTAAAGTGGCGCAAGTCTGACAAAATAGCGATGTCCAGAAATCTGCGTAAGTACAGATTTTTGGAGTCGTCAGTGACTTGCGCCACGTTAGAAACTGCCGGCGCCTACAAAACCTGACTAAAGTAGGAAATCACCCGCACTGTCTAACACGCCTCCTAAACATAGCCCGACACGTCTAACCCTCTATCCGCTATCCCCCCTCACTAGCCTAACAATAAAAAAAGCTATTAACCCCTAAACCGCCGCTCCCGTACCCCGCCGCAACCTAATAAATTTATTAACCCCTAAACCGCCGCTCCCGTACCCCACCGCAACCTAATAAAGTTATTAACCCCTAAACCGCCGCTCCCGTAGTGAGCCCCTACCCCGCCGCCATCTATTTTAAAATGATTAACCCCTAATTTAATCCCCCTACCCCGCCGCCAGCTATATTAAATTATTTAACCCCTAAAATACTAAACTATCCCTACCACTAAACCTAAGTCTAACCCTACAAATAGCCCTGAAAAGGGCTTTTTGCGTGGCATTACCCCAAAGTAAACTGCTCTTTTGCCAGCCCTTAAATGGGCTTTTGGTGGGGCTTTGTCACAAAGTAAACAGCTCTTTTGCATCTAATCTAAATACCCCTACACCGCCGCCAGCTATATTAACCAATCAGATTCAAGTTCAATCCAATCAGATTCAAGTTCAATCCGATTGGCTGAACCAATCAGCCAATCAGATTGAACTTGAATCTGATTGGCTGATTCAATCAGCCAATCAGATTTTTCTACCTTAATTCCGATTGGCTGATAGAATCCTATCAGCCAATAGGAATTCGACGGACGCCATCTTGGATGACGTCATTTAAAGGTACCTCATTCGTCGTTCAGTCGTCGGCCGGGATGGATGCTCCGCGTTGGCGGAGCGAAGAAAGAAGATTGAAGATGCCGCTTGATGGAAGATGCTGCCGGAAGGAAGAAGATGTTGCTGCCGCTTGGAGAAAGACATCGCCGGGATGAAGAATTCTTCTTTGCCGCTTGGAGAAAGACATCTCCGGGATGAAGAATTCTTCTTTGCCGCTTGGATAGACATCGCCCGGATCGGATGAGGAGTTCGGCCCGGCGTGGTGAAGACAAGGTAGGGAGATCTTCAGGGGGGTAGTTTTAGGTTTTTTTATGGGGGGTTTGGGTGGGTTTAGAATAGGGGTATGTGGGTGGTGGGTTTTAATGTTGGGGGGAGGGTATTGTATATTTATTTAAATGCAAAAGAGCTGGATTCTTTGGGGCATGCCCCACAAAAGGCCCTTTTAAGGGCTGGTAAGGTAAAGAGCTTTGAACTTTTTTTAATTTAGAATAGGGCAGGGAATTTTTTTTATTTTGGGGGGCTTTATTATTTTATTAGGGGGCTTAGAATAGGTGTAATTAGCTTAAAAATCTTGTAATCTTTTTTTTTATTTTTTTGTAATTTAGTGTTTGTTTGTTTTTTAAATTTAGTTTAGTTTATTTAATTGTATTTTTAGATAGATATTTGTAGTTTATTTAATTTATTGATAGTGTAGGTGTATTTGTAACTTAGGTTAGGATTTATTTTACCGGTAATTGGGTAATTATTTTAACTAGGTAGCTATTAAATAGTTAATAACTATTTAATAGCTATTATACCTAGTTGAAATAATTAACAATTTACCTGTAAAATAAATATAAACCCTAACATAGCTACAATGTAATTATTAATTATATTGTAGATATCTTAGGGTTTATTTTATAGGTAAGTATTTAGATTTAAATAGGAATATTTTAGTTTATAATATGAATTAGATTTTTTAGTTAGGGTTAGATAGAGTTAATATAGTTAATATAAATACTATAGTAACTATATTAACTATATTAACCCTAATATAATTAGGGTTAATATAGTTAATATATATAATGTAATAACTATATTAACTATAATATACTTAGGGTTAATATAGATAATATAGCTGGCGGCGGGGTAGGTAGATTAAATTAGGGGTTAATAATTATAATAGAGATGGCGGCGGTGTAAGGGACTTACATTAGGGGTTAATACTATTAATATAGGTGGCGGCGGTGTAGGGAGGGCAGGTTATAGGGCAAAAGAGCTGTTTACTTTGGGGCAAAGCCCCGCAAAAGGCCCTTTTAAGGGCTGGTAATAGAGTTTATTACATTAGGGGGATTAGATTAGGGGTTAATAATATTAATATAGCTGGCGGCGGTATAGGGGGATTAGATTAGGGGTTAATAATTTTTATATAGGTTGCGGCGGTGTAAGGGGTCAGATTAGGGGATAGATAAGGTAGATGGCAGCGGTGTAAGGGGTTCACATTAGGCGATAGATAAGGTAGATGGCGGCGGTTTTAGGGGCTCACAGTAGGGGGTTAGTTTATGTAGATGGCGGCGGGGTACGGGAGCGGCGGTTTAGAGGTTAATAACTTTATTAGGGATTGCGGCGGGGGATCGCGGTTGACAGGTAGATAGACATTACGCATGCGTTAGGTGTTAGGTTTTATTTAGCAGATCGCGGGTGACAGCTAGATAGACATTGCGCATGCGTTAGGTGTTAGGTTTATTTTCTAGCTAGTTTAGGGAGTTACAGGGCTCCAATAGTCAGCGTAAGGCTTCTTACAGCTGCTTTTTGTGGCGAGGTGAAAATGGAGTAAGATTTCTCCATTTTCGCCACGTAAGTCCTTACACTGTATATTGGATACCAAACTGCGCTGGTTTGGTATACCTGCCTATAGCCCAAAAAACTACGGGCGACGGCAGAAATGTACGCGCGTAACTTCTAAGTTACGCCGTATATAGGATACCAAACCAGCGCAAATATTGGCGTCGCCGGCTTTTGCGGGCGACGATTTTTATCGGATCGACCCCATAGTTGTCTTGCACAACAAACATTTTTTCACATTTTATTCCTTTCCTTTTTTTTCCTTTATTATTATGTCTATTACAAATTTCAACTGTTATGTATCTGAAGATTATCTGTAGTTATACCTTAAAAAAAAAAAAAAAAGCCGGATATCATATATAAATGCAATACAATGTTTAACATTTATTCATAATGAAATTGTAATGAATTTCCTGCATAAATGTTACTGTATAATTTAATTCTCAATAAAAATTAAAATAATAAAAAAAATAATAATAACATTAAAATTAAAAAAAATATTTTAATTGTAATCATTTTAAATAGCTATTTATGTTGCAGAACTCATGTGATTTTCTTTTTATGCAAAGTGACATATGCACTGCTCCTCTGAGTGGCATTTTTTTTGTGGCGGAGTGGAGTGGAGTGGAGGTGGGTGAGGGCATGGATTTGTCACAATGTTTCTTTTTTCTCTTTTTCTATAGTTGTTTAGAAGGTAGTTTTTGACATTTTTTTTTTTATAAATAACTACTCTGTTATCATGAAAAAGTATATTTTAATTGTTGTTTTTATTTTTAATAGCTATTTACTTTAATTAACGTATATGAATTTATTTATGTAAAGTGACATCCCACTGCTCCTCTGAGTGGCAATTTTTTGGTGGCGGAGTGGAGTGGAGGTGGGTGAGGTCATGGGTTTGTCACACTTTTTTTTTCTTTTTTGGTAGTTGTTTAGAAGGTAGTTTGTGACATTTTTTAAAAAACAAAAATAACCACTATGTTGTTATATAAGAGTGTATTTTAATGGTAGCTATTAACATTGCAGAACACATATGATTTTCTTTCATTCAAAGTGACATATCCACTGCTCCTCTGAGTGGAATTTTTTTGGTGGCGGAGTGGAGTGGAGGCGGGTGAGGGCAGGGATTTGTCACAATGTTTTTTTTCTTTTTTCCATTGTAACTTTTTTAAAAAAAACAATTGCTATGTTGTTATATAAAAGAGTATTTTAAGGGGGAACTTCCGGATGAAGGCCATTATAGGTTGCAATATCGTGTGCTGCTTTAGTTTTCAACATCTATCTGTTAAATATTACTTTCCTATGCACTATCTGATAATGAATGCAGTGGATCATATAGTAACTAAAGATTCTCAAACAGTAAACACGATTATTTTAATGATTGCTGGTGTCAGCTATACTCCGTGACTTTTCTGAGGCTGAGGCCTACCACCACCACCCCCTCGACAACCCTTGGAGATCTGCTGTATTGCAGTTCCAATGGTGCGCTGCTTTATTTTGGCTTCAACAATATGGAAGACAGTTTACTGCTTAACCCGATAAAAGTGCGTTTCTTGGAACATTTTAATAAGATTGAAAAGAGAATTACTACAATCCTCAATCTTGTTCAACAGCCAACGGAGCATGACCTTACTAGCCCTGATCCGGAGGAACTCTCCGTGATTTCTACACCCTCGGAAAAACGAAGTCTTGGAAGCCTCTCCACTTACCTTTCTATGTTCCGGAGATGAAGTTATGATGAACAACTACAGCGATCCTACAGAAGCTTGCGAGGATAGCAGCTGCAGCGAGGATGTGATTGACCCACAAGGATTTTTGCGACAACACCCCATCTCTCCAACTACTGCTCGGGCCCTTAAGTTGAAGGTGTGCAACATAGATATATGGTCAGCTTTGAGACCGAACGCCATGAAGGAATTTCTCACTACATTGATCCAGGCAAGCATAGCAATTGCATCCTTCGGCACATATCGCAATAAAATATATTAAAATTCATGAATAAATCTATTGCATTACAAGTTAATCCAAGCATGATTCTTTATCTACTTAATTATTCACACAACATAACCAGCAAAAAGACCTCCCAGGAGACTGCCCACATTCTATACATGTAGTTGTCTTGCACAACAAACATTTTTTCACATTTGTTTTCTTTCCTTTTCTTATTTTTTTTCCTTTTTTATTATATATATTACAAATTTCAACTATTATTTTTTTTTTCATAATGAAATTGTAACCAATTTTCTGCATAAATGTTACTGTATAATTTAATTCTCAATAAAAATTAAAATAATAAACATCTCCCATACTCCATGGTCAGACCACAGTATCGTCATCTCTACATTTCATTGGCCTACCAGACCGAAAAATACACTAAACTGGAGACTAGACTTCCGGTGGGCGGTGCTCCAAGATGGCCACTGACTTCTGAGGCTCCGTGCAGCTAGAAGCTAAAAGTGGCTATAAACACCGCCATCCTGTTATCCCTTGGCAATATTTGTGCCCGGGAATTCTTTTGGATCAAGATATTCCACCACTTGGCCCCAGAGGAGTGAGTTGAAACAAAAAAGTCGATTGGCGTAGTGACGGGTCCATTCCCACCACGTTGCACATAATTTACTCTGACTCAGCACTTATAAACGCTCCTGCCTAACCATACGCAATGAAGAAGTTTATCACTAAAGAAGCAAGCACATTGTGGATGAAATTAGGGCCACATTCATGCCTAAACTGGACCGGCTTCTCCTCTCCTGCTCTAGCCTATGTGCTATGGTGACGGCAATAGAAAGGCCGTGCCGACACAGGCAATCCATCTCTGACCCTACCTTACAGAGTGTGGTGGGTAGTACCACACTATACCCACAGGTGGATATCGACTCCTCAGCCCCGGCTCCCTTACAGAGGAGAGAGGCGGTAGAATTGTTGGTGACCGGAGCAGCTCCACCCTACACAGATTGGTTGCAATCCCCTACTGCTTTTCCGCCGGCGGCTGCGGTTCCAGTCTTGGATCCCAGATTGAGCCCTGAAAAGGAACTAGCCCGCAACATTACTCTCTCTGCAAAGGCTACAAGTGAGTTCTCTATCACTCTGTGCGGGTCCATCACTACAAGGGGTGATTGGCATTATAGCTGCATATATGGATCTCAAAACATGCCCACAAGTCCAATCAGCAAGTATAAAACCGACGGACATGCTGACAGAGTTATGGCATATACGGACAGGGAGCAGCAGGGTGGACAGGACCCACACTGTTGCCGACCCCCTGAGAGACGCTATGATCCCCTGAGGTACAGCTATTTGTGCTTGCTTCGCGCTGGAATTGGGTGATTCATTCTTGCGGGCTAATGCACTTGCTGTTGGGCTGTAGCTCCAGGGCATGAACCCTTCGGACTGTTGCATGTTTGGAATGTCATCCTTCTTGTGCAGTTTTATTTTCATTTTTGTCCATCCATCTAACAGAAATGGACCTTTAATATAATCAACTACAACATGCATACTGCTGTTCACCCTTGCATAAAATAATGTATATTTTGAATTAGGCTTTATGTATTTCACTAGCTCATGTCAATTTTACTTGTGTGTTGCACTTTGCTTAATGCCTCCTGCTTGGATTGAACGGTACAAATTGCCACTCAGGTATGCATTTAACTGCTTTATAACATATATTGAAGTTACAGGAGAATATCCTAAATCACTCTATCTACAATTTTACTTATGGAGCTGCGCTTGAGGTTTAGACATTGTGTAGAATCACTGTTATTTCCTTCCTACTCATAGGAATCCTTTTACCTCGCCTGAGATAATCATACCATCTCATGCTATTTGTTCATTGTATCTTATTTGCACTATCTGAGTTTAACCTTGAGATACTCATTTGCCTAGTTAATTTTAGACGTCAAAGTAATCTCAAGAGTTAAGGGCTGACATTTAATGTTTAAGTTCTGGTCTCCTAAATGTTATGGGACTCGGACATATCCACAACCAAATAATCCTTCACTGACTAGATCCTGGTTTCTATCTGTTGCTATGCCTAATTGTTTCCTTGTGCCTAAAGTATGCTGTTTTTATGCTTTCCACTCGTCTAAGCCCTTCTACATGCTAAAATATTGAACAGTCTTTGCCCACTGTACTGTATGGCACTTCATCATACTAAATCATACAGTAATTACAGAAGTGGAATTAGCTCCAGGTGTCTTTGTTTGAATACTTTTAGATGCAGATCCTAAATCCCAATATGCTGAAATTTGAACTTACACTTAACATGTATGTATTTTCATTGGATCACTGTTTGGTCCTCTCTCTATGCTCCCCTGTTTGTTATTGCCAGATATTTTCTGACACAATGTTCTCTGTTTACTCAGGTCCCGGTGTTTACTCACACTATCATACAGTTTTGTTCTTTGCTCTTCCTTACCCATTATATTTCATAATATACCACCTCACTGTGTATAATTTAAAGATCTTTTAATTAGGCCAGAATTTCAGATTCGACAATTCTCACATAAAGGCAATACTTGTGCATTATATATCTGCACAAAGCAGGCGCAGACAACACTGCCTGCATTAGGCTTATTTCTCTCACTGCACTACCAGCGCAGACTAATTGTCTCATATCACAAATTCTTTTCAAGCTTAGTGAAGAATACCTTGGCTGATATGGTAGACTGAATTGTGTCAGACCACTCATTTGTTTTTGTTTTTTTTTTTATCTAATTTGCTAACAGTTCTGAATATATTTAGAAGTGGCCATTGAGATGGTTTATCACTATGTGTATCAGCCTTCGCATTTTAAGATGAACTATCTTTCAACCACCTTATAATAATATGGTAGCATGCCGTAGTACTCAGTAAAGCTTTATATAGATTCTGGTTTTGTTCGATTTCATTTTGTTTAAAAGAGGTTTAGTTTGGTTTAGTTTTGTTAGTTTATAGAATAGTTATGTTATGAAAAAAAGGTAATCCAGAGCTAGTCCAGGAAAAGGGAAAAAGATTCACTCCAGTTCCAAATGTAAAAAGTGTAAAAAAAAAAGCCTTTATTGAATAAACATGAATTAAAACAAGTCACAAAAATATCTCTGCATAGAGAACATGTAGAAACCTTTTCTACATGTTCTCTATGCATAGATATTTTTGTGACTTGTTTTAATTCATGTTTATTCAATAAAGGCTTTTTTTTACACTTTTTACATTTGGAACTGGAGTGAATCTTTTTCCCTTTTCCTGGACTAGCTCTGGATTACCTTTTTTTCCTATTTCTCTGTGGAGTACTGGGACTCCACTTCCGCTGGTTTCTCCGGGCCGATTTGGGCTCCAGCTTATCCTGCTGACTCTGACTGATTGGAGGAGGAGTGTGCTATTGTGAGTGGCTGAGCAGTGTTCTTCCGGCATCAAGCTGAATGTGATGCACCCGGCGTTGAGGAATACAACTTGAAATTACTTTACTACAGATCCCCTGTATTGTGAGTACATATTCGCACCATTGGCACTGTTAATTTTGCTTTATGACTGTTTGACTTATTGGCTTACTGGAGTTTGGGACCCTGCAGTCAGCTGGCAATTTATGTGGGCGGCTCTGTCAAAGTTCGGGTTTTCTGAAGCCTTTGTAGCAAGATTGCAGGCGTTATACGCGAGCCCACAGGCCAGAGTACGAGTAAATAGAACTATATCCCTACCCTTCCCAATAACAAACGGTACCCGCCAGGGGTGTCCACTGTCGCCACTTCTGTTCGCTATAACCATAGAGATCTTAGCGATTAAAATCAGAGAAAATAAAGATATTCTAGGCCTACACTATAACCATATCCATCAGAAATGTTTACTTTTTGCGGACAATGTGATCCTCACCCTCCAGTCACCCTCCACTACCCTACCGGCGCTGCTAAAGACCTTAGAGGACTATAGTCAGGTCTCCAACTTCTCCATTAATATGGAAAAGTTGGGTATATTACTAATGAACTTGCCCCAACACGATATAGACTTTGTGAAAGATCACACATCATTTCGAGTCACTGACAAGCTTAAATATCTAGGACTAACAATACCACACAACCACCAAGATTTATTCCAAATTAACTATATTAGCCTTCAAACCTCTGTCAAAGCCCTACTGGGAAATTGGCACAGGCAGGGACATCTGTCTTGGTTGGGGAGGATCAATACTATAAAAATGATGGTAATACCAAAATACCTATTCCTCTTCCAGACTCTGCCGATGGTCCTGCCGGTCTCATATTTAAAAGCTCAACAAAAAATTATCAACTCATTCATTTGGTCAGACAGAAAACCTAGAGTTTCTCAACAAACGTTATACTTGCAGAAAGAGGATGGTGGACTTAATGTCCCAAACCTCCTAAACTACTATAGAGCTGTACATATGGCCAGAGTGATCTCTTGGATGCACTCCACTCCAGCCGCCCTGTGGGTGCAGGTTGAAAGCTCTCTCTTGCAGATCAAAAATATGAGGGATATTGCATGGATGCCCAAAAACCACAGACCACCACTAGCATATCGTAATAACTTTATCAAAGCTACTCTAGATGTATGGGATTATGTGATAGCACACGAAGTAGGAATTTCCACTCCAATCTCGCCTCTTACCCCCATACTAGGTAACCAGATTTTTTTACAAAACACCTCTTTTACCCATATTAACAAGGATGAGCACTTACATAATCTCCCAATTTACCTTGTGACAGACGCAGGAAAGATCAAAGATAGGACACGGCTACATGACGAATTAGGACCACCTTTTCACAGCTGGTACTCGTATCTACAGATACGGCATGCGCTTTATGATAACACACACAAAACTAACGTACTCAGACCACTAACAGCATTTGAGAAGTTATGCACAAACCCTGAGATCAAGCGAGCACATCTTTCCTTAACATATAGAATGCTAAGAGGGTCCTTCCCGGAGCAGCGCCCTGCTTTTATTAGGAAGTGGGGTGATGAAATCCCAGAGGAAATTACAGACGATGATTGGAAGATTAGCTTTAAGATGTCACATTCGGCCTACGCCTCAGCGCTATTGTCTGAAATGAATTATAAAATTCTTGCACGCTGGTACCTGACGCCGCAGATTCTTAGATATATTTATCCTAATGCTTCTGCCTGCTGGAGGCGTTGCGGGGAGGTGGGTACCATGTTACATATTTGGTGGGGTTGCCCTCTCCTGTACGAGTTTTGGAAACGGATTGAATACTATATTAATCAAATATTAGGGCTACACATTATCTTATGTCCGAAACTAGTTTTGCTTAATATCATTCCGCCATTGCACTGTTTGTATCGTACGAGGCTTCTCCAATTGATGTTAGTGTGTGCAAAAAGGCTAATTCCCAGAATGTGGAAAACCCAAAATATTCCTACTCACACACAATGGATAGCAGAGGTAGGGCATATCCTAACACTGGAAAAACATTACTTCTATTATATGGGAAAATATGACTTTTTTTACTGACCTCCTCTTTATATGGGAACACAGCCTTTCCAACTTAGAGTAGATGATAGGGAGCTTAATTTAACAGTAACACCAGGACCAAAGGTAACACAGGAGCTATTGCTATGCCCCTTTCTCTTTATCTTCCCTTTTCCCCCTTCTTTCCCTCCCCCTTCCCCTCCACTATCTCTTCCCGGGCTCGGATTATACTGATGGAAAGCGAGTCAAAGAATAGCTATTAATCTACATGGTTGTATTACATGTAAAGGTTTAAGAATGATGGTAATTTTGTTATTGCTGATAATTCACTGTTACCACTATTGTTTTTTTTCTGTAACGAATATAATGTTGTATTTGAATAAAAAAAAATTAAAATAATAACATTAAAATTAAAAAAAAATATTTTAATTGTTGTTATCATTTTAAATAGCTATTTAGGTCGCAGAACTTATATGATTTTCGTTTTATGCAAAGTGACATATCCACTGCTCCTCTGAGTGGCATTTTTTTGGTGGCGGAGTGGAGTGGAGGTGGGTGAGGGCATGGATTTGTCACAATGTTTCTTTTTTCTCTTTTTCTATAGTTGTTTAGAAGGTAGTTTTTGACATTTGTTTTTTTAAATAACTCTGTTATCATGAAAAAGTATATTTTAATGGTTGTTTTTATTTTTAATAGCTATTTACTTTAAATAACTTATACAAATTTATTTATGCAAAGTGACATCCCACTGCTTCTCTGAGTGGCATTTTTTTGTGGCGGAGTGGAGTGGAGGTGGTTAAGGGCAGGGGTTTGTCACACTTATTTTTTCTTTTTTTTTTAGTTGTTTAGAAGGTAGTTTGTGACTTTAAAAAAAAAAACACTATGTTGTTATATAAGAGTGTATTTTAATGGTAGATATCATTTATCATAGCTATTAACATTGCAGAACACATATGATTTTTGTTTTATGCAAAGTGACATATCCACTGCTCCTCTGAGTGCCATTTTTTTGGTGGCGGATTAGAGTGGAGGCGGGTGAGGGCATGGATTTGTCACAATGTTTCTTTTTTTCTCTTTTTATATAGCTGTTTAGAAGGTAGTTTTTTACATTTGTTTTTGTTTTTAAATAACTACTCTGTTATCCTGAAAAAGTATACTTTAATGGTTGTTTTTATTTTTAATAGCTATTTTCTTTAAATAACATAAATTTATTTATGCAAAGTGACATCCCACTGCTCCTCAGAGTGGCATTTTTTTGGTGGCGGAGTGGAGTGGAGGTGGGTGAGGGCAGGGGTTTGTCACTTTTTTTTTTTCTTTTTCTAGATGTTTAGAAGGTAGTTTGTGACTTTTTTTTAAAAAAAAAAAGAACCACTATGTTGTTATATAAGAGTGTATTTTAATGGTAGATTTCATTTTAAATAGCTATTAAAATTGCAGAAAACATATGATTTTCTTTCATGCAAAGTGACATATCCACTGCTCCTCTGAGTGGAATTTTATTGGTGGCGTAGTGGAGGTGGGTGAGGGCAGGGATTTGTCATAATGGTTTTTTTCTTTTTTCTTTTTTTGTTTAGAATGTAGTTTGTAACTTTTTTTTAAAAACAATCGCTATGTTGTTATATAAAAGAGTATTTAAAGGGGGAACTTCCGGACGAAGGCCATTATAGGTCGCAATATCGTGTGCTGCTTTAGTTATCGACATCTATCTGTTAAATATCACTTTCCTAGGCACCATTTGATAATGAATGCAGTGGATCATATAGTAACTAAAGATTCTCAAACAGTAAACACGATTATTTTAATGATTGCTGGTGTCAGCTTTACTCCGTGACTTTTCTGAGGCTGAGGCCTACCACCACCCCTCCTCGACAACCCTCGGAGATCTGCTGTATCACAGCTCCAATGGTGCACTGCTTTATTTTGGCTTCAACAATATGGAAGACAGTTTACTGCTTAACCCGACAAAAGTGCGTTTCTTGGCACATTTTAATAAGATTGAAATGAGAATTACTACAATCTTCAATCTTGTTCAACAGCCAACGGAGCATGGCCTTACTAGCCCTGATCCGGAGGAACTCTCCGTGATTTCTACACCTTCGGAAAACGATGTCTTGGAAGCCTCTCCACTTACCTTTCTATGTTCCGGAGATGAAGTTATGATGAGCAACTACAGCGATCCTACAGAAGCTTGCGAGGATAGCAGCTGCAGTGAGGATGTGATTGACCCACAAGGATTTTTGCGACAACACCCCATCTCTCCAACTACTGCTCGGGCCCTTAAGTTAACGGTGTGCCACATAGATATATGGTCAGCTGTGAGACCGATTGCCATGAAGGACTTTTTTACTACATTGATCCAGGCCAGCATAGCAATTGCATCCTTCGGCACATATCGCAATAAAATATATTAAAATTCATGAATAAATCTATTGCACTACAAGTTAATCCAAGTATGATTCTTTATCTACCTAATTATTCACACAACATAACCAGCAAAAAGACCTCCCAGGAGACTGTCAACATTCTATACATGTAGTTGTCTTGCACAACAAACATTTTTTCACATTTTGTTTTCTTTAATTTTTTTCCTTTCCTTTTTTTCCCTTTTTTATTATTTCTATTACAAATTTCATTTATTATATATCTGAAGATTATCTGCAGTTATACCTTAATAAAAAAAAAAAGCTGGATATCATTTATAAATGCAATACAATGTTTAACATTTTTTCATAATGAAATTGTAACAAATTTTCTGCATAAATGTTACTGCATAATTTAATTCTCAATAAAAATTAAAATAATAATAACATTAAAATTAAAAATATTTTAATTGTTGTTATCATTTTAAATAGCTATTTAGGTCGCAGAACTTATATGATTTTCTATTTATGCAAAGTGACATATCCACTGCTTCTCTGAGGGGCATTTTTTTGGTGGGTGAGGGCATGGATTTGTCACAATGTTTCTTTTTTCTCTTTTTCTATAGTTGTTTAGAAGGTCATTTTTGACATTTGTTTTGTTTAAATAACTACTCTGTTATCATGAAAAAGTATATTTTAATGGTTGTTTTTATTTTTAATAGCTATTTACTTTAAATAGCTTATACAAATTTATTTATGCAAAGTGACATATCCACTGCTCCTCTGAGTGGCATTTTTTTGGTGGCGGAGTGGAGTGGAGGTGGGTGAGGGCAGGGGTTTGTCACACTTATTTTTTATTTTTTTTAGTTGTTTAGAAGGTAGTTTGTGACTTTTAGTGGCATTTTTTTGGTGGCGGAGTGGAGTGGAGGCGGTGAGGGCATGGATTTGTCACAATGTTTCTTTTTTTCTTTTTTTATATAGTTGTTTAGAAGGTAGTTTTTTTTTTGTTTGTTTTTTTGTTTTGTTTTTTGTTTTTTCAAGGCTTTATTGAGATCATTAAGTCATACAATAAATGCAGTGTGAAAACATGGAGAAAAGAATGTGGTAAGACATTGCATTGGAACTTACAAAATTATATGTAAATATAAGTATTGCAAATTCACAGCTATCCGGTGGTAGCCTATAAACAAAGAAAACTGTTCTTTAAGAACACAGAGGGTCCATGTAGATAAGGGTTATTCTGAGTCTTATTTACTTTGTTCAAACAATAGTAAACAGAGTCCACCTCATGTTGCCGGCCCGGGGAGCCGAGACAACAGCAGCAACAAATGTACAAACAATGTCCAAGTAGGCATGATTTTACTGATCAATCAGTTGATGAATGTCCAAGTGGAGTATCAATATCATTATGTGATGTGCCTGAATTTGTATGTAAGGCCTATCTCTGACATTTATTGAGTGGGGGTATATTGCTTCCATGTGGCAAGCATTAGCTCATGTGTGTCAATAGTGCCTTCCTGCAAATGATGGTATCTTTCCAGCGAAAGAAGAGTTTCCACTTGAGCCCTCCACTCCCCCACAGTTGGGATAATGTCGGACTTCCAGTGTTTTGGGATAAGTAACTTGGCACTGTTAATCATGAGAGTCAAGAGGGAGTTGTATATTTTGTTGTGGGTCTTAGGGAGGGACATATACAAAAGGATCTGTGGGTCTTTGGGTATCTGAGTCCCTATTATGTCTGACATTTGTCCAAGTACTTCTGTCCAAAATGTGTCCAGTCTATTGCAACTCCACCATATGTGGATCATGCTACCTTCATCTCCCCAACCCCTCCAGCATCTATTGCCTGCCTTTTGTATATTTTATGTAGCCTGCTAGGGGTGAGGTACCATCTCATCATAAATTTATAGTTTGTTTCTAGTACCCTAACAGAGATTGACGATTTCTTAGTGGCGGAAAATGCCCTTGACCAATCCTCTTCTGATAGCTCAGCCCCCAATTCCTTCTCCCAGGTTCTAGTGTAGTTAGGTGTTTGTTGTGCATCACGTCCTAATAAATGCTTGTAAAGGATAGAAATTAAGTGCCTTGGTGTGTTATTTGATAAGCATAATTTTTCAAAGGGTGTCAGCTTTATGGTTAGGGATTGTCGTCTGGGGTGTGTGTTTATGTAGTGTCCTATTTGTGCATGAGAGTACCAATTGATGGATATGTCCGGCTGAGATTCCATAATGGTTTCTAAGGGTTTAAGTTTTCCGTCCTGGAGGAAGATAGTTAGGATTCTATTTTTTATGTGGCTCCCCTGGTCTGTTGATGTTTCATTATGATTCCAGGGTAAGTCAGTGTTATGGCAAATAGGCTGCATTAATCCATCCCATGTCCAGAATAGCTCATCCAGCAGCTGGTACTGCTGGATAACCTTCGGCCTCCGCTTAGCAGGAAGCCACGCGGCCAATCCAGCATTACTGAGACCTAGTATGTATCTATCAATTTGGACCCATTGTTTATGGTTGTTATTCGTGCACCACTCTATTAGATTTTGTAGGGTTATTGCGATTTTATATATGTGGGCGTGCGGTACTCCTAATCCTCCTCTTCCTAGAAGGTAGTTTTTGACATTTGTTTTTGTTTTTAAATAACTACTCTGTTATCATGAAAAAGTATACATTAATGGTTGTTTTTATTTTTAATAGCTATTTACTTTAAATAACATGAATTTATTTATGCAAAGTGACATCCCACTGCTCCTCTGAGTGGCATTTTTTTGGTGGCGGAGTGGAGTGGAGGTGGGTGAGGGCAGGGGTTTGTCACACTTATTTTTTCTTTTTTTTTTTTAGTTGTTTAGAAGGTAGTTTGTGACTTTAAAAAAAAACCAAAAAAAAACACTATGTTGTTATATAAGAGTGTATTTTAATGGTAGATTTTATTTTAAATAGCTATTAACATTGCGAACACATATGATTTTCGTTTTATGCAAAGTGACATATCCACTGCTCCTCTGAGTGGAATTTTTTTGGTGGCGTAGTGGAGTGGAGGCGGGTGATTGCAGGGATTTGTCATAATGTTTTTTTTTTTCTTTTGTTGTTTAGAATGTAGTTTGTAACTTTTTTAAAAAAAAACAATCGCTATGTTGTTATATAAAAGAGTATTTAAAGACAGAACTTCCGGGCGAAGGCCATTATAGGTCGCAATATCGTGTGCTGCTTTAGTTATCGACATCTATCTGTTAAATATCACTTTCGTAGGTGCTATCTGATAATGAATGCAGTGGATCATATAGTAACTAAAGATTCTCAAACAGTAAACACAATTATTTTAATGATGGCGACTGTCAGCTTTTGTCAGGGTTCAGCCTGGAATTGAACCTGGGACCTGTCTCTATTTTTGCAGCTGTTATTTCCCAGCCTGTTGTGTTACCACTATGCCACCAGATGGCTTGATCACAGGAAAGAAATATTGTGATTTTCTGTTTGCTGCAACTTTGGCTCTCTGGCTCCACCTGCTTGCCAGCTGAAAGAAATCATTTAATCAGCAGCCTGCCTTTATCTGGGAGCTTTGTTTGCAATTTGGTGCTTTCACATTAAGAGTGATACTCTGAAACACTCTCTGCTCCTGTTTCCTGTGAGAAATACAGTTATCTTGGATTTCCTGGTTCCTGACTTCTGTTTCAATTACTGACTTCTCTTCTGGATAATTGCTTGGTACTGTGTTTCATTTTTGGACTGAATTCCTGGCAACTGAACTTGCCTAAAACTTTATTTCCTAAGGACTGATTCAGGTACTTTTTCTTGCTTGTTTCCTGATACTACAAAGTTCCAATTGCAGTCTATGCAAATATCCTGTTTGTTTCTACAAAGTACCAGTTTGCAGTTTATGCAAGTTTCCTTAAAGTACCAGTCTACAGCATATGCAGATATCCTGTTTGTTTCTACACCAGTTTACAATTTATGCAAGTTTCATTAAAGTACCAGTCTACAGCATATGCAAATATCCTGTTTGTTTCTACACCAGTTTACAATTTATGCAAGTTTCATTAAAGTACCAGTCTACAGCATATGCAAATATCCTGTTTGTTATTACAAAGCTTTGCATCCATGTCTGTTATTACAAAGAACTGTTTTCCTGCCTGATACTTCACAGTTCCAGTCTACAGCATATGCAAATATCCTGTTTGTTATTACAAAGCTTTGCATCCATGTCTGTTATTACAAAGAACTGTTTTCCTGCCTGATACTTCACAGTTCCAGTCTACAGCATACGCAAATATCCTGTTTGTTATTACAAAGCTCTGCATTTCTGGCTGTTATTACAACTTGTAACAGTAGCAGTTTGAATAAACCTTTACTACTGTGTTGTAATTCGAAAACAGCAAATGCCTCAAAATTAAATTTGTTACATTAAAGAAGCTTGATGAATTTACTATAAATGCTTCTCAGAATGTGTTAATATTTGCCCAATAAGTGTCAGTTTATTGACTTCATAAACTGAACATTACTACCAGGGCAGTTTTATACGCAAACAGCTTAAATAATGCAATAAAGTAAATGAATATAAATGTACCCCTTGATTAGGCGGGTATAGTTCATCAATTTGTATGAGTACAAATGAATAATAATGGATTAAATAAATCTGACCTGAAAACCCAGGAGTTAGTTACTTGTGTCCGTTTGCTATGAGCAGCAGCGTGGTTCTCACAGGGAGAGCGGTTGTCGGCTGCAGCTGATGACGTCACCGCTACTCGCTGTGTCTGTGGCGGCTTGGAGATCCTGTTTCCTTGTAACAGCTTCAGGATGAAATGACAAGCTGTTTTATTTACCTTACGGTAGTTGTTTTTCCAAGAGAGAGTTAAGGTAACAGTGCTGCTTTAGAGATTAATAAGTGAGAGAGATATTATCAGTAATTTTAGGAACTCTTTCAGTAGAAATTCAGAGAGGCTGATGGAGAGTGTGGGATACTCTCAGAGACACGCTAGAACTGTGAATCCTTCTCAATTAACCAGCAATGAGTGCTGGGGGAAGTGCTTGATATAGGGAGAACTTAAAGGGACAGTATCACTAGTAAGCAGTAACCCTGACACAACTGTGTCCAGTTTACTGCATATGCAAATATACTGTTTGTTATTACAAAGCTCTGCATTCCTGCCTGTTGGTACTAAGAACTGTATTCCTGCTTTATACTACAACCTACAGACTTTGTCTTATCTAAGTGCATATCTCTACTTTGCTTTATCCTATAAAATAAAATCATCTCCTTTATTTCCTAAAACCTTGTACCTGTTTAATTATGCCTAAAAGGAAAGACTCACGCAGACAAAACTCATCATCCCCAAAACCTGACACCTCTGCACAACAGCTCCTTACTCCTGAACCTGCTTCCTTGCAGAGTATGACAGCTTTACTCCGTGACTTTTCTGAGGCTGAGGCCTACCACCACCCCTCCTTGACAACCCTAGGAGATCTGCTGGATTTGTCACAATGTTTCTTTTTTCTCTTTTTATATAGTTGTTTAGAAGGTAGTTTTTACATTTGTTTTTGTTTTTAAATAACTACTCTGTTATCCTGAAAAAGTATCCTTTAATGGTTGTTTTTATTTTTAATAGCTATTTACTTTAAATAACATGAATTTATTTATGCAAAGTGACATCCCACTGCTCCTGAGTGGCATTTTTTTGGTGGCGGAGTGGAGGTGGGTGAGGGCAGGGGTTTGTCACACTTTTTTTTTATAGATGTTTAGAAAGTAGTTTGTGACTTTTGTTTTTTAAAAAAATAACCACTTTGTTATAAAAGTGTATTTTAATGGTAGATGTCATTTTAAATAGCTATTAGCATTGCAGAACACATATGATTTTCTTTCATGCAAAGTGACATATCAACTGCTCCTCTGAGTGGAATTTTTTTGTATGTCGGAGTGGAGTGGAGGGGGGTGAGGGCAGGGATTTGTCACAATGTTTCTTTCTTTTTTCTTTTGTTGTTTAGAATGTAGTTTGTAACTTTTTAAAAAAACAATCGCTATGTTATATAAGAGTATTTTAAGGGGGAACTTCCGGACGAAGGCCATTATAGGTCGCAATATCGTGTGCTGCTTTAGTTTTCGACATCTATCTGTTAAATATCACTTTCCCATGCACAATCTGATAATGAATGCAGTGGATCACATAGTAACTAAAGATTCTCAAACAGTAAACACGATTATTTTAATGATTGCTGGTGTCAGCTTTACTCTGTGACTTTTCTGAGGCTGAGGCCTACCACCACCACCCCCTTGACAACCCTCAGAGATCTGCTGCTGTATCGCAGTTCCAATGGTGCGCTGCTTTATTTTGGCTTCAACAATATGGAAGACAGTTTACTGCTTAACCCGATAAAAGTGCATGACCTTACTAGCCCTGATCCGGAGGAACTCTCCGTGATTTCTACACCCTCGGAAAACGAAGTCTTGGAAGCCTCTCCACTCACATTTCTATGTTCCGGAGATGAAGTTATTATGAGCAACTACAGCGATCCTACAGAAGCTTGCGAGGATAGCAGCTGCAGCGAGGATGTGATTGACCCACAAGGATTTTTGCGACAACACCCTATCTCTCCAACTACTGCTCGGGCCCTTAAGTTGATGGTGTGCCACATAGATATATGGTCAGCTGTGAGACCGATCGCCATGAAGGACTTTCTCACTACATTGATCCGGGCCAGCATAGCAATTGCATCCTTCGGCACATATAGCAATAAAATATATTAAAATTCATGAATAAATCTATTTCACTACAAGTTAATCCAAGTATGATTCTTTATCTACCTAATTATTCACACAACATAACCAGCAAAAAGACCTCCCAGGAGACTGCCCACATTCTATACATGTAGTTGTCTTGCACAACGAACATTTTTTCAAATTTGTTTTCTTTCCTTTTTTTCCTTTTCTTTTTTTCCCTTTTTTATTATATATATTACAAATTTCAACTGTTATATATCTGAAGATTATCTGCAGTTATACCTTAAAAAAAAAAAGCCGGATATCATAAATAAATGCAATACAATATTTAACATTTTTTCATAATTAAATTGTAACGAATTTTCTGCATAAATGTTACTGTATAATTTAATTCTCAATAAAAATTAAAATAACAATTAAAATATTTTTTTTTATTTTAATGTTGTTATCATTTTAAATAGCTATTTAGGTCGCAGAACTTATATGATTTTCTATTTATGCAAAGTGACATATCCACTGCTCCTCTGAGTGGCATTTTTTTGGTGGCGGAGTGGAGGTGGGTGAGGGCATGGATTTGTCACAATGTTTCTTTTTTCTCTTTTTCTATAGTTGTTTAGAAGGTAGTTTTTGACATTTGTTTTTTTTAAATAACTACTCTGTTATCATAAAGTATATTTTAATGGTTGTTTTTATTTTTAATAGCTATTTACTTTAAATAACTTATACAAATTTATTTATGCAAAGTGACATCCCACTGCTCCTCTGAGTGGCATTTTTTTGGTGGAGGTGGGTGAGGGCAGGGGTTTGTCGCACTTATTTTTTCTTTTCTTTTAGTTGTTTAGAAAGTAGTTTGTGACTTTTTAAAAAAAAAAAAAAACACTATGTTGTTATATAAGAGTGTATTTTAATGGTAGATATAATTTTAAATAGCTATTAACATTGCAGAACACATATGATTTTTGTTTTATGCAAAGTGACATCCCACTGCTCCTCAGAGTGGCATTTTTTTGGTGGTGGAGTGGAGGTGGGTGAGGGCAGGGGTTTGTCACACTTTTTTTTTCTTTTTTTATAGATGTTTAAAAAGTAGTTTGACTTTTAAAAAAAAAAAAAAAAATAACCACTATGTTATATAAGAATGTATTTTAATGGTAGATTTCATTTTAAATAGCAATTAACGTTGCAGAACACATATGATTTGTTTTCATGCAAAGTGAGATATCCACTGCTCCTCTGAGTGGAATTTTTTTGGTGGTGGAGTGGAGGCGGGTGAGGGCATGGATTTGTCATAATGTTTTTTTCTTTTTTCTTTTGTTGTTTAGTACTGAGGAGCTCGTGGGAAATTCCCTTTTTTTCTTTTGTTGTTTAGAATGTAGTTTGTAACTTTTTTTTAAAAAACAATCGCTATGTTATATAAAAGAGTATTTAAAGGGGGAACTTCCGGGTGAAGGCCATTATAGGTCGCAATATCGTGTGCTGCTTTAGTTATCGACATCTATCTGTTAAATATCACTTTCCTAGGTGCTATCTGATAATGAATGCAGTGGATCATATAATAACTAAAGATTCTCAAACAGTAAACACGATTATTTTAATGATTGCTGGTGTCAGCTTTACTCAGTGACTTTTCTGAGGCTGAGGCCTACCACCTCCACCCTCGACAACCCTCGGAGATCTGCTGTATCACAGCTCCAATGGTGCACTGCTTTATTTTGGCTTCAACAATATGGAAGACAGTTTACTGCTTAACCCGATAAAAGTGCGTTTCTTGGAACATTTTAATAAAATTGAAAAGAGAATTACTACAATCTTCAATCTTGTTCAACAGCCAACGGAGCATGGCCTTACTAGCCCTGATCCGGAGGAACTCTCCGTGGTTTCTAAACCTTCGGTAAACGATGTCTTGGAAGCTTCTCCACTAACCTTTCTATGTTCAGGAGATGAAGTTATGATGAGCAACTACAGCGATCTTACAGAAGCTTGCGAGGATAGCAGCTGCAGCGAGGATGTGATTGACCCACAAGGATTTTTGCGACAACACCCCATCTCTCCAACTACTGCTCGGGCCCTTAAGTTAATGGTATGCCACATAGATATATGGACAGCTGTGAGACAGATTGCCATGAAGGACTTTTTTACTACATTGATCCAGGCCAGCATAGCAATTGCATCCTTCTGCACATATCGCAATAAAATATATTAAAATTCATGAATAAATCTATTGCACTAAAAGTTAATCCAAGTTTGATTCTTTATCTACCTAATTATTCACACAACATAACCAGCAAAAAGACCTCCCAGGACACTTTCCACATTCTATACATGTAGTTGTCTTGCACAACAAACATTTTTTCACATTTTGTTTTCTTTAATTTTTTTTTCCTTTCCTTTTTTTTTTTTACCTTTTTTATTATGTCTATTGCAAATTTCATTTATTATATATCTGAAGATTATCTGCAGTTATAACTTAAAAAAAAAAAAAGCTGGATATCATATATAAATGCAATACAATGTTTAACATTTTATTCAGAATGAAAGTGTAACGACTTTTCTGCATAAATGTTACTGTATAATTTAATTCTCAATAAAAAAATAACATTAAAATTAAAAATTTTAAAAAATATTTTAATTGTTATCATTTTAAATAGCTATTTAGGTTGCAGAACTTATATGATTTTCGTTTTATGCAAAGTGACATATCCACTGCTCCTCTGAGTGGCATTTTTTTGGTGGCAGAGTGGAGTGGAGGCGGGTGAGGGCATGGATTTGTCACAATGTTTTTTTTTTTTTCTCTTTTTCTATAGTTGTTTAGAAGGTAGTTTTTAACATTTGTTTTTTAAATAACTACTCTGTTATCATGAAAAAGTATATTTTAATGGTTGTTTTTATTTTTATAGCTATTTACTTTAATTAACGTATATGAATTTATTTATGTAAAGTGACATCCCACTGCTCCTCTGAGTGGCATTTTTTGGTGGCGGAGTGGAGGTGGGTGAGGGCAGGGGTTTGTCACACTTTTTTTTTTTTTACTTTTTTTTTTTTTTTTTAGTTGTTTAGAAGGTAGTTTGTGACCTTTTTAAAAAAAAAAAAAAAAAAAAAAAAAAAATAACCACTATGTTGTTATTTAAGAGTGTATTTTAATGGTAGATTTCATTTTAAATCGCTATTAACATTGCAGAACACATATGATTTTCTTTCATGCAAAGTGACATATCCACTGCTCCTCTGAGTGGAATTTTTTTGGTGGTGGAGTGGAGTGGAGTCGAGGCGGGTGAGGGCAGGGATTTGTCACAATGTTTTTTTTTTTTTTCTTTTTTCTATTGTTTAGAATGTAGTTTGTAACTTTTTTTAAAAAACAATCGCTATGTTGTTATATAAAAGAGTATTTTAAGGGGGAACTTCCGGGCGAAGGCCATTATAGGTCGCAATATCGTGTTCTGCTTTAGTTTCGACATCTATCTGTTAAATATCACTTTCCTATGCACTATCTGATAATGAATGCAGTGGATCATATAGTGTTTCTTTTTTCTCTTTCTATAGTTGTTTAGAAGGTAGTTTTTGACATTTGTTTTTTTTAAATAACTACTCTGTTATCATAAAAAAAAGTATATTTTAATGGTTGTTTTTATTTTTAATAGCTATTTACTTTAAATAACTTATACAAATTTATTTATGCAAAGTGACATCCCACTGCTCCTCTGAGTGGCATTTTTTTGGTGGCGGAGTGGAGGTGGGTGAGGGCAGGGGTTTGTCACACTTATTTTTTCTTTTTTTTTTTAGTTGTTTAGAAAGTAGTTTGTGACTTTTAAAAAAAAAAAAAAAAAAAAAAAAAAAAAAAAACACTGTTATATAAGAGTGTATTTTAATGGTAGATATAATTTTTTTTTATTTTTTTTTTTAAATAATTTTTTTATTGAAGTTAAAGCATATATCGTCTAAACAAAGACTCGCCGTAAGGCAAAAGTTACAACAGAGAGAATAATACATTGTCTATACAAGAGGATTATTGAGAAAGCAATATGTACAAACAGCAAGGAAAAATACATTTCAAGTCTGGTTATGAAGATAGACAATATCTTTGGCGAGATAAAATAGAACTTCTTTTTATATTATCAGCGTATGAACTCCACATTCTAGTAAACTATCTCCTAAAACCAAAATATCAGCCTGTGGAGGTTTAACATAAGTATCAGCCACTCTTGGGCCGAGATATATAAGGGGGGGGGGGATATTCAGCGGGTAAGCACCCCTATGTGTATAGGAAAAGGGGTGGGAGGACGGAGCAATATTTAAGTGTAAGTAGCATAGGGTAGATGTGAGCTACATATCATCTGATGATATGGGTGTTCTCATAGAGTATGTATATTGAGTGGCTTTTCATCGATGCTGCTAAGGGCTTTGCTGTATAAATATAGTTAGGTTATGTAGCCCTGGGGCTTAATTGGGATTACACTCATCTTTAATGAAACTAGTGTAATATCTAATTCTGGAATTATCAAGAATAACAAATGTGGTGGTATGCTCATAAGTCATGTAACTAGAGAATTTTACTGCTAAGCTAACTCATGTAATGTGATAGTTGTGCAATATCCTAAGCAGGAGCTGGTACATATTATATACAGTAAAATTATGGGGGAATATTTTCATGCATACTGTTACCTAATAGCATATAACATATAAATCTCAGTAGTACAATAAATTTATAGCTCTCATTAAGCGCAATCTAGTTGGCTCATATGAATGTCCCTCAACTGGAGGTTGTAAAAAAACAAACTTGAACAGAGTACATTAAAAAGCTGCTATATGATATGTGGGGCAGCAAAATTCTACAAAGGGGACAAGGGAAAACAGGGCTAAAGATGGCTAGGAAGAGTTTATGCACTGCCAGAGTATATTAAATATATGTGATGTAACAACGGCAGTTAGTGTAAACATGTCACAGGCATGTAACAGTAGTCTGTGACAAGGAGGTATAGGAAAGTCTCCTAGGTCTATATTGTAAGACACTTTCCCAACAAAATAGCTTCTAAGCTACAGATTGTTATATTGAACATTTCCCAGCTTGTGTAAAATAATAGAATGTGTGAGCATAGAGGCTCTAGAGAGACAGAAGATGCTAATATGTCAGATTGGCTATCGTCGTAAAAAATGTAGAGATTGATCCTTAAGGGAGCATATGTTTTGTATACTCACAGTGACAAGCTAAGTCACAGCAATGACTAGTGAAAGATAAGAACTGCAGGAGGGAGCTGTGTGGACGCACTAAAATAGTGATAGGGCATATACCTTAACCAAATACATAGGTCTAAAATAACATTTCATGTATTGTAAAGGTTTGTGAGGAGAAAATATACATCTATCTCTATATACATCAGTCTTTCAAAGCCTATGACCCTTGTAGTTATCTACTGATAACAGGTAGAAAGTCACAGTTGGTATTGTCCCATATATTTGTAGGCTAGTGCAAATCATCAAAATGTGAGGCTCCTATTCTTAAAAGATAGTGTGAATATTGTAGGTATATCCATCTAGCATATAGTTAATAATCTCCAGGGATTTTCATTAGTGGAGGAATACATGAACTAACATTGAGCTAAAGCAAAGACATAACTGGGATGAGCAGGTCTAAAACCATTGTGACTAGATTCTTTGTGGCTTACCGTTATATTAACCGCTATTTATTGTTGGGGAGGATAAGATAAAATCTCTGAGTAGGAGAAGCAATCTGCTTTTCACTCTGGCTCATTCAGATAAACATATATTTAAATATAAAATGAGGCTTAAGTGGACTGCAATGCGTGCACAAGAACATTTCAATAATCAGTGCAGAAAACTTGTCGCAGGCTTGTAATAGATCTGGTGAAAGAAACTAGTCTGAACAGGTGTAGGTGTACATCAGGTTTAAGCCATGTGCTATAAGAAAACTCATAACTAAAGATAAACATTTTGAATGTATAGTGCAACATAAGAAGCACCTAGGCACTGTAACACCATGCAAATCACAGTCCTTCAGGTCTGCTTCATATACCTGAGACACAAGAAACTAAACATTACATTAATGTCCTAGTATTAGTATAGTATAGTCTGAATCTCACATTAATCTCCGCTAGAGATTATCTTTATGTACTGGGGTGGCTAAACAAGTACAAACTAGATGGCAGTCTATTCCATTTCTGGGCCGGTATTGAGTGGAATCAAAATTCATCCCCCAGGGTCCCACAACAGTAATCTTTCAATGAGCCTTAAACAGAGCCATCTTCTCCAGTCAAGTCCAGTGACTTTCTTTGCTTGGCTGGAATTGTGCAGTTGCGATGTGAGATTGTCCAGCAAGCAGAGCACAGCATAATGTAAGCTAGCCAAAGTGTCAGCTAGCTCAGGAGACAGGGATGTAATACCTTCAGGCATGTGTTCAGAGCTGACAGTATGGGCTATTAGAGAAGCGGCAGTCACCCTCATTGCACTCCACTCTCTCCCTAGCCATATATCTTTCCGGTCCTCACCCTCAATGCTCGAAATAATAAACAGGCTCCTCAGTTCCCTGGGCTTACCGCTATTCCCAAGCTGCAGCGGTTCGTAATCTATGGCGATTTCCGGACAGACATAGGCTCTATTTGTTAGACAATGTTCCAGGGAGGTAGTATGAGGACTTATCTGACTCGGTGGCACTCCCGGTAGCTCGCTGGTAACTGGATTGAGGTCATAATATACAGCATCCTTACATATAGCCATTAGCTCCTCAAATCCAGCATCCATCTTGCGTCCAAGCTCTTCTAGCAGCGACCGCAAAGAAGCGTGGGATTCCTCCATAGCGGGCTAAGTAGGCAGGTAGTGGGATAGTTCTAAAACGGTTGCTCTGTTCAGGCAGCCAGAAGATGTGCTAGTGAACAGGGAGTTGCAGAGTCTACCATCCACTCTGATCTCTCTCTTGTGCTTCTTGTAAAAATTTCCTCTGGGCCTTCTAACGCCGCTTCTAAGATGGCGCCCGTCTCTCCTCCAGCCCGTTAGCAGTGGTCTAAAAAGCAATTTTCCACTAGTTGTCAGCAAAATTTATCTCATGTACTGTCCCCCTTTTGTTCTCTACATCTTGTCTAATGACTGTGGTCAAATCTAAGTCATATTATGGCTTATGTTAATACCTTGTACCCTGTAATTATGCAGAGCTTTAGTTATTTGCGACTGCTCCGTTCTGGGCTTGCTCCGCCCCCCTCCGGTAGATATAATTTTAAATAGCTATTAACATTGCAGAACACATATGATTTTTGTTTTATGCAAAGTGACATATCCACTGCTCCTCTGAGTGGCATTTTTTTGGTGGCGGAGTGGAGTGGAGGCGGGTGAGGGCATGGATTTGTCACAATGTTTCTTTTTTCTCTTTTTATATAGTTGTTTAGAAGGTAGTTTTTAACATTTGTTTTTGTTTTTAAATAACTACTCTGTTATCCTAAAAAAGTATAATTTAATGGTTGTTTTTATTTTTAATAGCTATTTTCTTTAAATAACATGAATTTATTTATGCAAAGTGACATCCCACTGCTCCTCAGAGTAGCATTTTTTTGGTGGCGGAGTGGAGTGGAGTGGAGGTGGGTGAGGGCAGGGGTTTGTCACACTTTTTTTTTCTTTTTTTCTAGATGTTTAGAAGGTAGTTTGACTTTTTTTTAAAAAAAAAAAATAACCACTATGTTATATGAGTGTATTTTTTTTTTTTTTAATATAATTTTTATTAATTTTCACAATTTATACAGAAATATTGCAAGACAAGTTTCAATCACATGAATCCTTGCACATAATTTTTGTTAATTTGATAGTTACATACTTAGGGTTAGAAATTTGCCATTGCATTAAAGAAAAGGAAAATGCTTCCCTGTCTTGCACAAAAGAAAAAGGAGGAGAAGGAAGAAGAAAGAGGAAAAAAAAAAAAAAAGGAAGCCCAAATAGTTGGTCCCTCTCTCTACCCTCCTCACCAGCTGCCCAGTAACACTAAATCGGTATTTCTAAAAGGGAATATTAAGTACTCCACTTCAGAGGGTGAGAAAATCTTAATAAACTTTGCCCATTTGTCAAAAAGACTTCTTATTTCTCTTTCTGGGTGTAATGCTGTAGCTTTCTGTTCAATTAAGTATTGTTTCCTAAGATAATTTTTAACTTCAGAGATTGAAGGTATTATTGTATTTTTCCAGTTTTTAAATAATAGATTTCTGGCCGCTAGAATGACTAAATTCACAATTTTGAAGTCTGAGAAATTGTTTGTCTTATCAACCAAAAAGATAATGTGGAACATTGTTATTTTAAAAGGGGCAGCTTTCAAAATTTTATTTATCCAATATTCTATTTTGTACCAAAATTGTGAGATTCTTGGGCAATCCCAAACCATGTGACCCAAATCCGCAGCTTGGAGGCTGCATTTAGGGCACTTGTTAAAGTTCAAGTTATACCATCTGTAACCCCTCTCTGGTGTATAATATATTTGATAGATGAGTTTTAGATGTGACTCTCTCCAGGTCTCAGCCAGGGTTGTTTCCATTGCTAATTGGATTGACCTGGATATTTGTGAACCATTGTTTATATTAACCCGATTTCCCCATTTCTGTGCTAATCTCGTTAAATTTTCATCCCCTTTATGAGAAATGAGAAGATTATACCATGGAGTTATTGAAAACAGTCCAGCCTTGTTTAAAGATACCTAATTATCCAGCTTATCCCACTTCCATTTCCATCTATGTTTGTTAATTAATTGCCAGGCGTAATGCCTGGTTTGTAGATACATGAAGAATTCCTGATTTTTAAGCTCGAATTCTTATTTTAATTCTTCAAAGGACTTAATGTTTCCTGAGTCATGTTTGAAGAACTGCAAAATTTTTGTTAGTCCTTGATTATGCCAACGTTGTAATATCTGGTCTTGTGTTCCCTCCTGGAATTCTGGGTTGCCTAGAATAGTTTGATATGTTGGTATTTGAGTGTTTACCTGTATATGAGCACCGATTTTTCCCCAGTCTACTAATATCGTATATATAGTCTTTAAACCTTTTATCCACTTAGGTACTTGATGGAGAGAAATATGTAAAAGTGAGACTGGTGATAACGGCTTTATCAGGCTCTGGTCTAATTCATAATCAATAAAATGGTTTGATCCAGCTATCCAATCTGTCGCTATACAGCCCAGAAAGGCTAAATTATATAGATAAAGATCAGGAAGGGCCATTCCACCTTTTAATTTGGGGAGCGATAATCTCTTCAGGGAGATTCTGGGTTTCTTGGCTTGCCAGATGAAGTGGCAGAGTGCTGTGTTAAAACTTTTAATATCATATGTTTTTAAGATTAAAGGTAGATTTTGGAATAGATATCCTATTTTAGGCAGTAAAACCATTTTGAACAGTGCTATTCGTCCTGCTATTGAGAGAGGGAGGTTTTGCCAGCTCCTCATTTGTTGTAATGTTTGCTGTATGATGGGGGTAAAATTTAATGTATACCATTCCAAAGGATTTGCTGATATGTTAACTCCGAGATATCTAAATGATTTGGAAACTATTTTAAATGGGTTGGTTAGAAGGTAGTTTTTGACATTTGTTTTTGTTTTTAAATAACTACTCTGTTATCCTGAAAAAGTATACTTTAATGGTTGTTTTTATTTTTAACAGCTATTTACTTTAAATAACATGAATTTATTTATGCAAAGTGACATCCCACTGCTCCTCAGAGTGGCATTTTTTTGGTGGTGGAGTGGAGGTGGGTGAGGGCAGGGGTTTGTCACACTTTTTTTTTTTTCTTTTTTTTCTAGATGTTTAAAAAGTAGTTTGACTTTTTTAAAAAAAAAAAAAAAACCACTATGTTGTTATATAAGAATGTATTTTAATGGTAGATTTCATTTTAAATAGCAATTAACGTTGCAGAACACATATGATTTGTTTTCATGCAAAGCGACATATCCACTGCTCCTATGAGTGGAATTTTTTTGGTGGTGGAGTGGAGGCGGGTGAGGGCATGGATTTGTAATGTTTTTTTCTTTTGTTGTTTAGTACTGAGGAGCTTGTGGGAAATTCACTTTTTTTTTTGTTGTTGTTTAGAATGTAGTTTGCAACTTTTTTTAAAAAACAATCGCTATGTTATATAAAAGAGTATTTAAAGGGGGAACTTCCGGATGAAGGCCATTATAGGTCGCAATATCGTGTGCTGCTTTAGTTATCGACATCTATCTGTTAAATATCACTTTCCTAGGTGCTATCTGATAATGAATGCAGTGGATCATATAATAACTAAAGATTCTCAAACGGTAAACACGATTATTTTAATGATTGCTGGTGTCAGCTTTACTCCGTGACTTTTCTGAGGCTGAGGCCTACCACCTCCGCCCTCAACAACCCTCGGAGATCTGCTGTATCACAGCTCCAATGGTGCACTGCTTTATTTTGGCTTCAACAATATGGAAGACAGTTTACTGCTTAACCCGATAAAAGTGCGTTTCTTGGAACATTTTAATAAAATTGAAAAGAGAATTACTACAATCTTCAATCTTGTTCAACAGCCAACGGAGCATGGCCTTACTAGCCCTGATCCGGAGGAACTCTCCATGATTTCTACACCCTCGGAAAATGAAGTCTTGGAAGCCTCTCCACTTACCTTTCTTTGTTCCGGAGATGAAGTTATTATGAGCAACTACAGCGATCCTACAGAAGCTTGCGAGGATGTGATTGACCCACAAGGATTTTTGCGACAACACCCCATCTCTCCAACTACTGCTCGGGCCCTTAAGTTGAAGGTGTGCCACATAGATATATGGTTAGCTTTTAGACCGATCGCCATGAAGGACTTTCTCACTACATTGATCCGGGCCAGCATAGCAATTGCATCCTTCGGTGTATATATAGCAATAAAATATATTAAAATTCATGAATAAATCTATTGCACTACGAGTTAATCCAAGTATGATTCTTTATCTACCTAATTATTCACACAACATAACCAGCAAAAAGACCTCCCAGGAGACTGCCCACATTATTTACATGTAGTTGTCTTGCACAACAAACATTTTTTCACATTTTGTTTTCTTTCCTTTTTTTTCTTTTTTTTTCCCCCTTTTTTATTATGTATATTACAAATTTCAACTATTATATATCTGAAGATTATCTGCAGTTATACCTTAATAAAAAAAGCCGGATATCATATATAAATGCAATACAATGTTTAACATTTTTTCATAATGAAGTTGTAACAAATTTTCTGCATAAATGTTACTGCATAATTTAATTCTCAATAAAAATTAATATAATAATAACATTAAAATTAAAAAAATATTTTAATTGTTATTATCATTTTAAATAGCTATTTAGGTCGCAGAACTTATATGATTTTCTATTTATGCAAAGTGACATATCCACTGCCCCTCTGAGTGGCATTTTTTTTGGTAGTGGAGTGGAGGTGGGTGAGGGCATGGATTTGTCACAATGTTTCTTTTTTTCTCTTTTTCTATAGTTGTTTAGAAGGTAATTATTGACATTTGTTTTTTTAAATAACTACTCTGTTATCATGAAAAAGTATATTTTAATGGTTGTTTTTATTTTTAATAGCTATTTTAAATAACTTATACAAATTTATTTATGCAAAGTGACATCCCACTGCTCCTCTGAGTGGCATTTTTTTGGTGGTGGAGTGGAGGTGGGTGAGGGCAGGGGGTTGTCACACTTATTTTTAGAAGGTAGTTTCTGACTTTAAAAAAAAAAAAAAAAAAAAAGAACCACTATGTTATATAAGAGTGTATTTTAATGGTAGATTTAATTTTAAATAGCTATTAACATTGCAGAACACATATGATTTTCTTTCATGAAAAGTGACATATCCACTGCTCCTCTGAGTGGAATTTTGTTGGTGGCGGAGTGGAGTGGAGGCGGGTGAGGGAAGGGATTTGTCACAATGTTTTTTTTTTTTCTTTTGTTGTTTAGAATGTAAATAAAATAGCGAAATGGTGAGGATATCTAAAATCAAAAGTTCATGAACCACTGTATTGGGTTAATTATGGAGCTAAATCCTGAGCCGTTACACATGCAGCAAGCAGCTGGTGATAGAGCTAGTAGGTGATATGCGGTTTGCAGCGGTTAGTAATGTAATCATCCGTGTGTTACTTTCTCTTCACACATAACCACACACAAATGTCCATTTCCAGTTACACCTATAGGCAGTACGTTATGTAATATTAAAGCCGTGTGAGGGGGAACCCAAGAGGAGGAGTCCCGGACGGTGGTCACAACCATACTCAGATGCTAAGACACGCAGGCGACCTACATCTATAGCTGCCACAGCAGTTATGGTAAAGTGCATAGTAGTCTATCAAATGAGCAGGAATTCTAGCCTGTTTGGTTTCTATGTGTACATTTGGGCTAGTACAGGATATAGTGAACGTTTGACAAGCCTTACTACAGCCCTTTCATGCTTTAATTTTACATAACGTACTGCCTATAGGTGTAACTGGAAATGGACATTTGTGTGTGACACAATGGATAATAACATTACTAACCGCTGCAAACCGCATATCACCTATTAGCTCTATCACCAGCTGCTTGCTGCATGTGTAACGGCTCAGGATTTAGCTCCATAATTAACCCAATACAGTGGTTCATGAACTTTTGATTTTAGATAGCCTCACCATTTTGCTATTTTATTTGTATTTTCCCTGTTGTGGATATAATTAAGTAAATGGACAATAGGTAAAAGTTTCCCTGTTGACATTTAACAGTCCTAAGATACAGTGCTGACAGATACTTTGATTATCTATGACAAATATGGCAAACAGTGATTCTTTTTATTCGCATAAGGACACAGATGATGACAATTTGGACTCTTTGGAATTGGCTGATGTTTTTGAACATGATGTACCCAATACCCAACTTGGAGATTTTTTTTTATGGACATGGAATATTTAAAGATTAAAGATCAAAAATTAAAGTGGGATAAATGGATTTTATCTAAGTATCTCAACCTGAATATGATCCCTAGAGGGTTTTCCAACCTATGATATCAAAGATACCACATTTATTGAAAAATGGAATCAAGCCCTCACTGACTGTTCACTCAAATTAATAACATTACTTTTTGAGTACAAAGATATGTTGTTGAATGAGGTTAAAAACAAGATCTCTCAATTACAAATAGAGATGAATAAGTATAAACAATATGAGATCTATCCACAGTATGATGATATATTAAAGGAAACCATGGCTTAGTCTAGAAAATTGATCATTCAGACAAAACACTCTAAATTTATAAGGGACCAGAAGGACTACAACAAAGGGGTAGTCTACATTTGGCGTAAACACAACAGAGGTAAAGCCTGGTCCAACCAACAGAGTTTGGGTCTGAATGATCAAAAATCTGGCCAGAGAGGAAAAAATAAAAAGCATGAAAACTGGAGGTCTAGACCCCGGGTAGAGGAGCCCCCAAAGAAAGTGGCTTTCTCAGATTCAGAGCCTGAATTGACAGATGAAGATAGATTTGCTTCTAGTTTTGAAGCAGATGGTTATTCGAGCTCTGAACCAGAGGACAACAGCCTTTCTCAAATCCAGCCAGAAGGTGAAGTGAGAATTATTGGGGTACAACCAATTAAAGGTAATCTGAAAGACCATAAAAATCAGGGGGCAGTACCCAAAAGGGGTGGACGCAGAGGATGTGGTAGATCACACTATCATATTGATACTAGAAGCAGTCGCTATGAGCAAAATATCAATACTTCTGACACTCAGGTTTTTCACTGGGCCCCCAGACAACCACAGGGAGGAGGGGGGAGGGGAACTATACAATTACCCAAACCAGAGTTGAGCCACCATCAATACCCAGTGAGAGGCAACAGAAGCATTCAGAAACAGAAGTATCAGTAAGTGAGAATTCTGTAATCAATCTATCCTCATATGCAATGACTCCGTTAGAAACTAAAGTGTTGAATTATGGCCTTGGGATTGTTCCTTCACAAGATTTTGATCTGTTCCAGACCATTTTGGACGTGAACAGACTTGTGAGGGACCTCACCCTGAGGAAATACTTTCCAAACACAGATACAAATGAGAGGATAGAACAACAGCAAGGGTCACTGACTAATTATGACAATCTGACGTTTCCAGATATTTGTGCACTTACCGATTTGGAAGATCTCTCTCGCGGCAATGAGGTTACCAGTGCCTGTGGGAGGGATTCAGTTAAAATGAAATCTAGATCGAATTTCTATCCCATTCATTTTAGAGGGAAAAGTTTATACGTTTTTCACAAAAGGGTGGTAGAAGAGAAAGGGAAGCCATGACCAAGCTCCAAAATAATGAGAGTATAGTCATGTATAGACAATCGGGGGCCCGATCCGATATGCAGCGCCACCCGCAAAATTTTGCTCTGAGCAGGCGGACAGACATCAATGGAAATCAACCTGATCGAGTACGATCGGGTTGATTGACACCCCCTGCTGGCGGCCCATTGGCTGCGAGTCTGCAGGGGGCGGCGTTGCACCAGCAGCTCTTGTGAGCTGCTGGTGCAATGCTGAATACGGAGAGGGTATTGCTCGCCATATTCAGCGAGGTCTGGCGGACCTGATCTGCACTGTCGAATCAGGTCCGCCAGACTATGATAAATAGAGGCCTATATATTAAAGGGACACTCAATCGAAATTAAACTTTCATTATTCAGATAGAGCATGCCATTTTAAACAGCTTTCCAATTTACTTCCATTAACTAAATGTGCACAGTCTTTTTATATTTAAACTTTTTGAGTCACCGGCTCCTACTGAGCATGTGCAAGGATAAGTGTGTATGCATTTGTGAATGGCTGATGACTGTCACATGGTACGTGTATGCATTTGTGATTGGCTGATGGCTGTCACATGGTACAGGGGGAGTGGAAAAAAGACATAACTTTTAGAAATGTCAGAAAAAAATCTACAACTCATCTGAAGTACAGACTACGTGCTATTGCATTGTCTTGTTATCTTGCATTTGTTGATTATGCAAATCTACTGTGTTGACTGGTCCTTTAAGTGTCATTGAGTTCCTTTTGAAGCACAATTTTTTTCAAATTTTCAGATGTGTATTATCTCCAGAGATGTGGAACCGCAATGGGGGCTAAATTTGCCCCATCTTACGCCAACCTCTTTATGGGGTGGTGGGAGCGGTTCCACGTCTTTGGAGATAAGAATGCATATTCCTCATGTGTAATCAAGTATATGAGATTTATCTATAATATCTTGATTATTTGGTCTGCTGGTCCATTAGAGGCACAAGAATTTGTGGCTTATCTGAATTCTAACTCAGTATGTCTTGAGTTCACATATGAGTGGCATCGGACTACTACTCACTATTTGGATGTTACACTGACTTCAGATTATCTGAGTAAGAGTATTGTTTCTCCAACATTGGTGTGTCCGGTCCACGGCGTCATCCATAACTTGTGGGAATATTCTCTTCCCCAACAGGAAATGGCAAAGAGCACAGCAAAAGCTGTCCATATAGTCCCTCCTAGGCTCCGCCCACCCCAGTCATTCTCTTTGCCGTTGCACAGGCAACATCTCCACGGAGATGGTGAAGAGTATGTGGTGATTAGTTGTAGTTTTTTTATTCTACTATCAAGAGTTTGTTATTTTAAAATAGTGCTGGTATGTACTATTTACTCTGAAACAGAAAAAGATGAAGAGTTCTGTTTGTGAGAGGAATATGATTTTAGCAGCAGTAACTAAAATCGTTTGCTGTTTCCACATAGGACTGTTGAGATGAAGTAACTTCAGTTGGGGGAAACAGTTAGCAGACTTTTCTGCTTAACCCCTTAACGCCCGAGGACGTGCAGGGTACGTCCTCTAAAGGATGTCAGTTAACGACCAAGGACGTACCCTGCACGTCCTCGGTGTGGAAAGCAGCTGGAAGCGATCCTGCTCGCTTCCAGCTGCTTTCCGGTTATTGCAGCGATGCCTCGATATCGAGGCATCCTGCAATAACACTGTCTGGCCATCCGATGCAGAGAGAGCCACTCTGTGGCCCTCTCTGCACCGGACATCGATGGCCGGTATCGTTGGTGGGTGGGAGCCGACTTGGGAGGCGGGTGGGCGGCCATCGGTGAGTTGCGTAAGGTGGAGGGGGGCGGATCGGAAGCGGAGCCGACGGGGGCGTGCACGGGGGTGGCGGGCGGGCGCGTGCACGGGGCGGGAGCGGGTGGGAACCGCTACACTACAGAAAAAAAGTTAAAGAAAAGTAAAAAAAAAATTAAATAAACGTTTTTTTTTTTTAACCATCTAAGGGATCTGGAAGGGGTGGGGGGTTGGTCTTGGGGGGGGGGGGAAGCTACACTACAGAAAAGGGACATTTTTTATTTAAAAAAAGCATTTTTTTCACTAAACTGGGTACTGGCAGACAGCTGCCAGTACCCAAGATGGCGCACATTAAGTCAGAGGGGGAGGGTTAGAGAGCTGTTTAGTGGGGGATCAGTGAGGTTGGGGGCTAAGGGGGATCCCTACACAGAAGCATATGTAAATATGCTAACAAAAAATGCACAAAAAAGCCCAAATATACCTTTTATTTTAGTACTGGCAGAGTTTCTGCCAGTACTTAAGATGGCGGGGACATTTGTGGGGTAGGGGAGGGAAGAGAGATGTTTGGGAGGGATCAGGGGGTCTGATGTTTAAGGTGGGAGGCTGATCTTTACACTAAAGCTAAAATTAACCCTGCAAGCTCCCTACAAGCTACCTAATTAACCCCTTCACTGCTAGCCATAATACACGTGTGATGCGCAGCGCCATTTAGCAGCATTCTAATTACCAAAAAGCAACTCCAAAGTCATATATGCCTGCTATTTCTGAACAAAGGGGATCCCAGAGAAGCATTTACAACCATTTGTGCCATAATTGCACAAGCTGTTTGTAAATTATTTCAGTGAGAAACCTAAAATTGTGAAAAATTTTACGTTTTTTTTAATTTGATCGCATTTGGCGGTGAAATGGTGGCATGAAATATACCAAAATGGGCCTAGATCAATACTTGGGGTTGTCTACTACACTACACTAAAGCTAAAATTACCCCAAAAAGCTCCTTACATGCTCCCTAATTAACCCCTTCACTGCTGGGCATAATACACGTGTGGTGCGCAGTGGCATTTAGCGGCCTTCTAATTACCAAAAAGCAATGCCAAAGCCATATATGTCTGCTATTTCTGAACAAAGGGGATCCCAGAGAAGAATTTACAACCATTTATGCCATAATTGCACAAGCAGTTTGTAAATAATTTCAGTGAGAAACTGAAAGTTTGTGAAAAAATTTGTGAAAAAGTGAACAATTTTGTGTATTTGATCGCATTTGGCGGTGAAATGGTGGCATGAAATATACCAAAATGGGCCTAGATCAATAATTTGGGATGTCTTCTAAAAAAAAATATATACATGTCAATGGATATTCAGGGATTCCTGAAAGATATTAGTGTTCTAATGTAACTAGCGTTAATTTTGAAAAAAAAAATGGTTTGAAAATAGCAAAGTGCTACTTGTATTTATAGCCCTATAAGTTACAAAAAAAGCAAAGAAGATGTAAACATTGGGTATTTCTAAACTCAGGACAAAATTTAGAAACAATTTAGCATGGGTGTTTTTTGGTGGTTGTAGATATGTAACAGATTTTGGGGTTCAAAGTTAGAAAAAGTGTGTTTTTTTCCATTTTTCCTCATATTTTATAAATTTTTTTTATAGTAAATGATAAGATATGATGAAAATAATGGTATTTTTAGAAAGTCCATTTAATGGCAAGAAAAACGGTATATAATATGTGTGGGTACAGTAAATGAGTAAGAGGAAAATTTCAGCTAAACACAAACACCGCAGAAATGTAAAAATAGCCTTGGTCCCAAACGGACAGAAAATGGAAAAGTGCTCTGGTCACTAAGGGGTTAAGGTATGACTAGCCATTTTTCTAACAAGACTGTGTAATGCTGGAAGGCTGTCATTCCCCTCATGGGGACCGGTAAGCCATTTTCTTAATCAAACAGAATAAAGGGCTTAATGTGGGCTATAAAACTGGTAGACATTTTTATGGGCAAGATCGATTGCTTTATTTGGGCTTTTTATAAAGATTGATGTTGATATTCACACTTATAAAATTTGGGGAAAGTTTTTTAACATCAGGCACTGGTTTAGACACCTTTTCAGTCAGGAAGGGCCTTCCCTGTAGTAGGCTGAGCCTCATTTTCGCGCCATTACTGCGCAGTTTCTTTTGAGAGCAGGACATGCAGCTGCATGTGTGTGGGTCTGAAAATATTTGAAAAGGTTCCTAGAAGGCTTCATTTGGTATCGTATACCCCCTGGGTTTTGGTAAAGTCGCAGCAAAGGCTGTAGCTGGGATTGTAGAGGGGTTAAAACTTTAACCGGCTCCGGTTTCTTCATTTTAAGGGTTAAAGGTTTTAAAGTTGGGGTGCAATGCTTTGAATGCTTTAAGACACTGTGGTGAAAATTTGGTTAAATTTGAACAATTCCTTCATAGTTTTTCACATATTCAGTAAAAAAGTGTGCACTGTTTAAAATTTATAGAGACTCACTCCGTTGGTGGCTAACCCAGGATCACCTGTCCCAGGGAATGAGCTTCCGCAGACCAGAGTGGGTCATCGTCACGACCGACGCCAGTCTAGTGGGCTGGGGCGCGGGCTGGGACTCCCTGAAAGCTCAGGGGCTATGGTCTCGGGAAGAGTCTCTTCTCCCGATAAACATTCTGGAACTGAGAGCGATATTCAATACTCTCAGGGCTTGTCCTCAACTAGCAAAGGCCAGATTCATAAGATTCCAATCAGACAACATGACGACTGTTGCTTACATCAACCATCAGGGGGGAACAAGGAGTTCCCTGGCGATGAGAGAAGTGACCAAAATCATAAAATGGGTGGAGGATCACTCCTGCCACCTATCTGCGATCCACATCCCAGGAGTGGAAAACTGGGAGGCGGATTATCTGAGTCGTCAGTCATTCCATCCGGGGGAGTGGGAACTCCACCCGGAGATTTTTGCCCAGTTGACTCAATTATGGGGCATTCCAGACATGGATCTGATGGCGTCTCATCAGAACTTCAAGGTTCCTTGCTACGGGTCCAGATCCAGGGATCCCAAGGTGACTCTAGTGGATGCATTAGTAGCGCCTTGGACCTTCAACCTAGCTTATGTGTTTCCACCGTTTCCTCTCATTCCCAGGCTGGTAGCCAGGATCAAGCAGGAGAGGGCCTCTGTGATCTTGATAGCTCCTGCATGGCCACGCAGGACTTGGTATGCAGACCTGGTGAATATGTCATCGGCTCCACCATGGAAGCTACCTTTGAGACAGGATCTTCTAGTACAGGGTCCATTCGAACATCCAAATCTAGTTTCCCTCCAGCTAACGGCTTGGAAATTGAACGCTTGATTTTATCTAAGCGTGGGTTTTCGGATTCTGTAATAGATACTCTGGTACAAGCCAGAAAACCTGTAACTAGAAAAATTTACCATAAAATATGGAAAAGATATATCTGTTGGTGTGAATCCAAGGGATTCTCATGGAGTAAGATCAAAATTCCTAGGATCCTTTCCTTTCTCCAAGAAGGTTTGGATAAAGGATTATCAGCGAGTTCTCTAAAGGGACAGATTTCTGCTTTATCTGTCTTGTTACACAAACGACTGGCAGCTGTGCCTGATGTTCAAGCTTTTGTTCAGGCTTTGGTCAGGATCAAGCCTGTTTAAAGACCTTTGACTCCTCCCTGGAGTCTGAATTTAGTTCTTTCAGTTCTTCAAGGGGTTCCGTTTGAACCTCTACATTCCATAGATATCAAGATGTTATCTTGGAAAGTTCTGTTTTTGGTTGCTATTTCTTCTGCTAGAAGAGTTTCTGAGTTATCTGCTTTGCAGTATAATCCGCCCTATCTGGTGTTCCATTCAGATAAGGTTGTTTTGCATACTAAACCTGGTTTCCTTCCAAAGGTTGTTTCCAACAAGAATATTAACCAGGAAATAGTTGTGCCTTCTTTGTGTCCGAATCCAGTTTCAAAGAAGGAACGTTTGTTACACAATTTAGATGTAGTTTGTGCTTTAAAGTTCTATTTAGAAGCAACAAAGGATTTCAGACAAACGTCTTCTCTGTTTGTCGTTTATTCTGGCAAGAGGAGAGGTCAAAAAGCTACTGCTAACTCTCTTTCCTTTTGGCTGAAAAGCATCATCCGATTGGCTTACGAGACTGCCGGACGGCAGCCTCCTGAACGCATCACAGCTCACTCTACTAGGGCTGTGGCTTCCACATGGGCCTTCAAGAACGAGGCTTCTGTTGATCAGATATGTAAGGCAGCGACTTGGTCTTCCCTGCACACTTTTGCCAAATTCTACAAATTTGATACTTTTGCTTCTTCGGAGGCTATTTTTGGGAGAAAGGTTTTGCAAGCCGTGGTGCCTTCTGTTTAGGTAACCTGATTGGCTCCCTCCCTTCATCCGTGTCCTAAAGCTTTGGTATTGGTTCCCACAAGTTATGGATGACGCCGTGGACCGGACACACCAATGTTGGAGAAAACAGAATTTATGCTTACCTGATAAATTACTTTCTCCAACGGTGTGTCCGGTCCACGGCCCGCCCTGGTTTTTTTAATCAGGTTTGATGAATTTCTTTCTTTAACTACATTCACCACGGCACCTTATGATTTCTCCTGTTTTTTTCTCCTGTCGGTCGAATGACTGGGGTGGGCGGAGCCTAGGAGGGACTATATGAACAGCTTTTGCTGTGCTCTTTGCCATTTCCTGTTGGGGAAGAGAATATTCCCACAAGTTATGGATGACGCCGTGGACCGGACACACCGTTGGAGAAAGTAATTTATCAGGTAAGCATAAATTCTGTTTTCCTCTCTCTTCAGAAAACCGATATCGGGTAATTCTATCCTACATGCTCATAGTAACCACCCTGGGCATGTTTTTAAAGGGATAGCGAAAGGACAGTTCTTGCGAGTTAAACGTAACTGTACTCTTGAGAAGGATTTCAGGAGAGAGAGTGAAATACTCAAAAAGAGACTGTTAGCCAGAAATTATCCTAAGAAAGTAGTGGATAGAGCATACAGGGAAGTACAGATGATTGACAGAAACCAGATGTTTGCTCCACAAAAGGAAGGTGATCTGGATAAACCGAATAGAGCTAAACAGAAGCCACTATTTGTGACAGCTTACGCAAACCAGTACTATCAGGTTTGTAATACTATCCAGAAGAACCTACCTATTTTAAGAGGGGACAAGCAACTACGAACCTTCATAAATGAGGGGTGTCAATTTGTCTATAAACGCAACATGACCCTGTGTAATGTTCTTTCCCTGAGTCTGTTAAAAAGCACAAGGGCTGAGAGCTCCTGGTTACACTTTAAGGGGACTTTCCGGTGCAGTAAATGTACATGTAATTCTTGTAAACACATTAATGTCTCAAATGCTTTTATCTCGGCAAATACTGGGGAGATATTTGAGACGAGAGGATGTATTAAGTGTAAGAGTAAATTTGTGGTCTACTTAGTTGAGTGCACTCGATGTACCAGACAGTATGTAGGCAGGACCACCAGAGAGGTGGATACAAGAATAAAAGAACACCTGTCCCATATTAGTGGTGAAAGAGCCGGTTCGGCTTTGTCTAGACACATTTTGGAGATCCATAATGGAAACGTAGATACCTTCAGGTGGCAGGCAGAACAGATCCAGAAACCCCCAAGAGGGGGTGATAAACTCCAGATACTTTCAAGACAAGAAATATACTGGATTCACAAATTGGGTAGCCTGCTACCTGTGGGGTTCAACTCTGAATTCGATATAATCAACTATTGGAATCGTTAGATTGCAAGTTGGTTTTTCAAACATCACTATATATCACTGTATTAATTGACGTTTAGGATGTGACATGACAAATAGTGTGATATTTCCAATTGACTATTTCAATATGATATGCTGGATGTGACATGATATATATATAACATAATGCTTTTTATTAATTATAGCAGTGTATATATATATTCATAGCATTCTAGCATTCGCTACTTTAATTAATTAGTTTGATCCTATTGGTTATCTTTTTATCTTTTTTATATGTTGGCATGCACTATGTTTATATTTGACCTCTATATGTTCGATACGGTATCTGGAACATAAGGGGTTAATTTGCTTATTAATGTTTCTATTGGTAGCTAGTGATATAGATACAATAGTTATAAATGAATTTGCAACCAAATATTTAGCACATGCCAGTTAGTCCACTGACATGTATTATGTGGATAGGCTTGTTTCTATATATATATTCACATGGTACATAGCTTCTATGAGCTGTAATTTACTCAGTATTATCTCTTAAGGAATTGTCTAATATCATCATCAGCCATGTGTTTAAAACGTTTAAAATGTTCAAATTGTTTAGGCTTTTTAAGACATTTTTATATATTGTGAAATTTATGATAACATCAGTATCTACTTTTCAATGATAATCCTCTTACCTGTGCCCTTTACATGTATTAGTGAATAAAGAGTTAATTTGTGGGATGTTCTGGATTCTCCAATAGGAGAAGACCAGCTCATTTAAATGTTTTGCACTTGTAATGTGATTTTATGTTTATGACTACGGTCCAACAGACCGAAACCGGTCAAACACCTTGTTCACCATTTTTTAACTCTAAAGGATAAATTGCTTTGTTTTATGGATACGTAATAAAGTTTATTCTTTTACATTATTCATCTCAGCATTTTTGTATCAGTACTGATAAGCTCGTGGGAAATTCCCTTTTGTTCTTTGTTGTTTAGAATGTAGTTTGTAACTTTTTTTTAAAAAAACAATCACTATGTTATATAAAAGATTATTTTAAAGGGGAACTTCCGGGCGAAGGCCATTATAGGTCGCAATATCGTGTGCTTTAGTTATCAACATCTATCTGCTAAATATCATTTTCCTAGGCGCCATTTGATAATGAATGCAGTGGATCATATAGTAACTAAAGATTCTCAAACAGTAAACACGATTATTTTAATGATTGCTGGTGTCAGCTTTACTCCATGACTTTTCTGAGGCTGAGGTCTACCACCACCCCCCCTCGACAACCCTCGGAGATCTGCTGTATCGCAGCTCCAATGGTGCACTGCTTTATTTTGGCTTCAACAATATGGAAGACAGTTTACTGCTTAACCTGATAAAAGTGCGTTTCTTGGAACATTTTAATTAGATTGAAAAGAGAATTACTACAATCCTCAATCGTGTTCAACAGCCAACGGAGCATGGCCTTACTAGCCCTGATCCGGAGGAACTCTCCGTGATTTCTACACCCTCGGAAAACGAAGTCTTGGAAGCCTCTCCACTTACCTTTCTATGTTCCGGAGATGAAGTTATGAATCTGATGAGCAACTACAGCAATCCTACAGAAGCTTGCAAGGATAGCAGCTGCAACTAGGATGTGATTGACCCACAAGGATTTTTGCGACAACACCCCATCTCTCCAACTACTGCTCGGGCCCTTAAGTTGAAGGTGTGACACATAGATATATGGTCAGCTGTGAGACCGATTGCCATGAAGGACTTTCTCACTACATTGATCCGGGCAAGCATAGCAATTGCATCCTTCGGCACATATCGCAATAAAATATATTAAAATTCATGAATAAATCTATTGCACTACAAGTTAATCCAAGTATAATTCTTTTTATCTACCAAATTATTCACACAACATAACCAGCAAAAAGACCTCCCAGGAGACTGCCCACATTCTAAACATGTAGTTGTCTTGCACAACAAACATTTTTTTGCATTTGTTTTCTTTCCTTTTTGTCCTTTCCTTTTTTTCCCCTTTATTATTATGTCTATTACAAATTTCAACTGTCATATATCTGAAGATTATCTGTAGTTATACCTTTTAAAAAGAAAAAGTCGGATATCATAAATAAATGCAATACAATGTTTAACATTTTTTCATAAGGAAATTGTAACGAATTTTCAGCATAAATGTTACTGTATAATTTAAGTCTCAATAAAAATGAAAATAATAATAAAAAAATAATAATAACATTAAAATTAAAAATTAAAAAAAATATTTTGATTGTGGTTATCATTTTAAATAACTATTTAGGTTGCAGCAGAACTTATATGATTTTCGTTTTATGCAAAGTGACATATCCACTGCTCCTCTGAGTGGCATTTTTTTGTTGTCGGAGTGGAGTGGAGGTGGGTGAGGGCAGGGGTTTGTCACAATGTTTCTTTTTCTCTCTTTTTCTATAGTTTTTTAGAAGGTAGTTTTTGACATTTGTTTTTTTTAAATAACTACCCTTATTTAAAAAGTATATTTTAATGGTTGTTTTTATTTTTAATAGCTATTTATTTTAAATAACTTATACAAATTTATTTATGCAAAGTGACATCCCACTGCTCCTCTGAGTGGCATTTTTTTGGTGGAGGAGTGGAGGTGGGTGAGGGCAGGGGTTTGTCACACTTTTTTTTTTTTTCTTTCTTTTTTTAGTTGTTTAGAAGGTAGTTTGTGACTTCTTTTTTTAAAAAAAAAAAAAAAATAACCACTATGTTGTTATAAAAGAGTGTATTTTAATGGTAGATTTCATGTACAGCTCCTTAACAGGCTACATAAGAATATGGCTAGTATAGGGAGGATAAGGGGCTGATAAATATGTATATAAAATGTGACCGTATAACTGAGGTCTAAGGGTTACTTTAGTAATGCGAATAGACTTATATTGAGCTTCTAGTTCAGTAACATGACATACGCTAGCAACTTTAATTTTAGTAGCCTGAGACATAATGATATCAGTTTGAGACATATATGAACAGTCAATAAGCAGAGGCAGAGCAGGTCATTAACATAACATGTGCTAGCAACTTTAGAAGCCTGGGGCATAGGAATAAACATATATTGAGCCTTGTGTCAAAGTGGTAATTTAGTGACGTAACATATGCTAGCAACTTTAACAGACTGAGACACACTAACAAACGGATATTAAGCCCCATGTCAAAGTGGTAGTTCAGTAACCCAGCATAGCTGACGCTAGCAACTTTAGCAGTCTGGGACGTATTTAATAAATACATAGTGAGCGTCCAGTTCAACAACATAACAGGCGCCATTAACTGTAGCAGTCAGAGACAGATTAAAAAAAAACTTGAGACATCTTGGAACAGATCGGTAACATAGCATACCCTAGCAACTTTAACATTCCAAAAGATATTAATAAACACATATTGAGCCCCATGTCAGATTGATAGGTTCTGTTTTAGTTATGTTACTGAACTATTTCGAAATCTTCTTTTCATGACCGGAAGAGTCAGTAAAATTAACCTATTCCGGACTTCCGGTGGGCGGGCGCTGAGAGTGGAAGCAGGGGAAAGGAGCTCCGGACCCTTGGCCCCTACTTTGAGCTGGAAACACTAGAAAAGGCCCATAAATAGCCAAATTCCTTGGCAGGGAATAAATACCCCTGTCCGGAGCACTACGGTAAGGAGTCTGACACCCGACTCCCCCGCCGCGAAACGCAACTAGAGAGGAAGGCAGAGGAGAGTGGCTGCAATAAGGGCGGCTGAAAGACAGGGCATAACAATAGCCCAGAATTGTACCGGAGGGCTCCTTCAAGATCTAGAGCTCCAAGCGAGGTGCCCCAAGCAGAAGGAAGGAGAAAAGACCGGGTGAGGGGGTGAGTGGAGCTTTGGCGGCAAAACGCCATCTTGACATAGCTGAGGGGAAGGTGAAGTGACGCACACATTATTACATAGTGCTAGCCCCCGCAGAGACACACACCATAAGAAGCCTGAGAAGCTGAACACCAGACACAAAACTTACACAGACAAGGGAGAAAGGCCCCAGATTGTAATAGGAATTGAGAGTTATAAACGCTATTGCTGCATATCAAGCGGTAGGCCAGGGCCTGTGCTGTGCTGGGACTTTATTATTTTATTACTGCAGCAAACAGCCTCACCCACTGGTGGTAAACAACAAAGAAATATTCAACACAATCCCAAATAAAAACACAGCAAGACAAAGGACTATAAGCAAACCCATCAGCCACATGTCAAGCATAATAGTTGATTGCTAATTTGCTGAGCAATATAGCAGGGGAGGTGTAAGACAGGACCTGCAGAGACATATCACAGAAGACGGCAGGAGAGTCCTATACAGACATTCCACATATACCTCGGCTGAGGGATTACAAGATCAAGCCTAACTCTCTGATCACTAATTTTTTTTCTCTGTGGAAGTTGAGTATACACAGGCGCAACATACAGGCTGCGCTAGACAGAACCACATAAGCAGCTGAGAGTTACTTCTCGCCAGATCCCATAGAGAGGGTCACCCTCATCACTGACATTCTCATTCATTTATTTGATATAAAAAGCTGTGATAACGCACCCCACCACAATGCAGGGCTAATCTGAATGGGCTCACGCCCCCCCGCTCACCCTTCCTTTATGTTTACTGAACATTGCAAGATCCTCTAAAAGACCTGAGACACCCAGACCTGTTTCTAACGGTCCATTATCCTTATAAAATACATAACACCATATATGTGTACAGTTGAAGCAACAACTGTGGAACTCTCAACGCTGTATGCAAAAGTATTACGACTCATACTCCAAGAAAACGGACACAATGACAAACAGGCTAAAGAACGCTGATAAAAGAAAGCACCAGGTGGAGAGTCACCAAGCTCCAGGGCCTGCGGAAGATGCTGGATCCAATAGTCTCATGGATGCCCACCCAATTGTCTCACAAATCTCAGCGTTGTTCCTACCCAAGATAGACCAACTCCAAACAGGTATGGATTCTCTTACAGCCGAAGTTAAATCCTTTAATGGCAGATTTACACGGGTGGAACAGCAGGTGGCAGAAGGGGAGACCCGTCACAGAGAAACTGAATCCCAAGTCCATACCTTACAACAACAGAACGAACGGCTGTGGGCAAAGATTGACGACCTGGAAAATAGGTCGCGACGGAACAACCTAAGGATAGTGGGCATCCCTGAGTCAGTCCCAGGCTCCCAATTGGTGGAGTTTGCAGAAAACACCTTGCCGGGACTCCTTAATATCTCTAAAGACTATCTCCCTTGCACAGTGGAAAGAGCGCACAGAGTGGGAGACCAGAGCAAACACAAGGAAAATAACCAACCATCACGCCAAGTCATGGTGAAATATCTCAACTGTAACGGGGTTTGGCCTAGGCCCACAATTACCCCTGTGGGTCTTTACCCCAGCTACCTCCATGTGCTCTGCAGGCTGATCCTGAGTCTCCGCTACCTGGGAGTTGGGGTACATGACTGTGGCAGTGCCTCCACCTGACTGGGCATCCAGGGCAAGAATGGGTTTCCCAGACAGGAACATAATAAATAACTACAACACACACAGTAATAACAGTAAAACAGTATGAACATGTATTAAAGGATTATGGTAAATAAAAATAAGGCAAGAAATACAGTGGCTAACTAACACACCGACTCTCTCTAACCAGGCCCAGCACCCTCCCAAACCACCTGCGAACCCACCCTCAGGCTTCACCCTAATGGCTGATGGGTACCAGTTGGTGCACATAAATGTTGGGGCCCTTTAAGGTAATCCACATGCATTTAAACAGTTGCAGCTCATAGGAAACTGCAATCCACAGGAAGAGCTGTTTATAAGTTTATGTGATGGACAGAATGCCCTGTCAGTATGACAAGGAGAGAGGATACTTCTTACCACTGACAGGATTCTGCACAGGCTGAAAGAAAACTCCAAGGTCTGCCAGTCATTTACTTTGTCTGCATTCTTCTCCACAGCTCTCTAACAGGGACAGACTGCAGCTGGCAGCATACACTAAATCAGCAGAGGAATGCTGTTACTTTACAAGATGAAGTCTGCAGCTCTCACACAGCCAGGCCTCACACACACCTTCACTGCTCTGACATGTCTGCCTCCTCCTGTGTCTTACACTCTTCTTTCAGTTTCACTTGATCACATGACCAACCAGTCTAATAGTTGCCTAGGCAACTTCTCCTGCAGAATGTATACAGGTGCAAATGTTCAACAGGAAGGGCTACATTCTCCCCCTTGTAAAATCCTTGCCTTCCACTGGCAAGGTTCCACCAAGAGGTAAATTGAAAAAACAAAACATATAAATAATAATAAATGCAGTCCTATAAACAAATGTTAACTATCTTACAGTTTATTCTAGTACAGAGAGGTTCCAACATTCATAATGTCCGCAACCGCATACAGTAAATCAACCATTTTAGACTGTACCTGGGGCATATGTACATAACTGGGTTCTCCGACTTGATCGTAAGTAAGAACCCTGGGAGGCTGTCGTATTCTAGTACCCAGTCTCTGTTCTCTCTGAGGAAGTCCAGAATGTTCCTGGGAATCTTCAGCTCTGGCCACTTGGGTGGGGAGTTCACCAGATGCTTGAGACCCTGGCTTTCCCATGATACAAGAGTCTCTTTTTGGGGTCCCAGGCACAAAGTTGGGGCTGTTGGGATTCAATGTAGAGGAGGCTAAGGGAGGAGAGGAAGGAAAGTGCTGTGTTTCCTCAGCAGGAGGAGACCACCATTGATCATCAGCACTAAGAGCTTCTGGGGTCTCTACTGCCTCATTTTCAGGACTCTCCGTTGTGCTTTTCTCCCATTCACTACTACTCCCTTCCTCTTCATCGATATAGGCTATTGGTAGTAGATGGTTCCTATGCCAAGCTTTGATCCGGCCTTCTGGGCCTTTTATATTATACACTGGCAGCCCCTTTAGCTTAGACACAACTTCAAATAGGGTATCCTTCCATCTGTCTGCTAATTTGTGTTTCCCAGGTACCCCTAGATTCCGGAGGAGAACCTTATCTCCCGCTTGGACTTCCTGATGCTTCACTTTGGTATCGTATCTTCTTTTGTTGCGTTCCTCCATTTTTGCCGCAGCTTGAGTGGCCAACTCGTAGGCACTGTGAAGGTTTTGTCTGAGGGTCCTCACATACTGGAAGTGAGAGTCTGACTTTGTCCCATCTGGGGACACCCCCAACCGGACATCTATCGGTAGTCTGGCTTCCCTTCCAAACATTAGGAAATAGGGTGAGAATCCTGTAGACTCATGCCTTGTGCAATTATATGCGTGGACCATGGCTTCTACATGCTTACTCCAGGACCGCTTCTCCACTTGTTTCAGAGTCCCGAGCATGTCTAGGAGTGTCCTATTAAAACGCTCAGGCTGGGCATCACCCTCAGGGTGGTAGGGTGTTGTTCTGGACTTGTGAACCTGCAACATATCCAGCAGTTCTTTGATCAGCTTACTCTCAAAGTCTCTACCTTGATTAGAATGTATTCGATTGGGCAGACCGTAGTGCATAAAATATTTCTGCCAGAGGACCTTGGCTACGGTCACAGCCTTCTGGTCTTTAGTGGGAAAAGCCTGAGCGTATCTGGTGAAATGGTCTGTTACTACCAGAACATTCCCAATTCCGGTAGTATCATTCTCAATACATAGATAGTCCATGCACACAAGATCCAGGGGTCCTGTACTTCTCAGGTGGCCCATAGGGGCAGCTCTCACAGGCAGAGTCTTTCTCTGAATACATCTTCTGCAGGTCTTCACATAATGTTCAACATGTTCTCTCATGCGAGGCCAATAGAACCGGTCTTGTACCAGGCCATAGGTCTTGTCTACCCCAAGATGCCCATGTTGATCATGGAGAGCTCTCAGGACCATTCCCCGATATCTATGAGGTAACACTAGCTGCTTTCGACCAGGGTGGTCATGGTATTTTATAATTCTATAAAGGATTCCATCTTCTAGATGTAGTTTACTCCATTCTCTCCGGTACAAATCTCTTTGTCCAATGGGAAGGGAGCTCAGTAATTTAGGGTTCTTGGCTCTCATTGCCTTGAGGACTGTACCTATATACCAGTCCTGTGACTGGGCTTTCTTCTTGTCTTCATTGGTTATGTGAGACCACTGTTGGAGCATTGCTGGAGCACAGAATACCTTTGGTACGGCTTCTGGGGAGTGACATATGGAGTCTATTCCTCTGAGTTCAGAGAACTCATCCTGCCTCTCAGCCACTACATATGTTTGGCACAGGGCTCCTACCCCAGGCACAGGGATTTCTTCCCATTCCTCCTTTTCTTCATGAGGAGGAAGTCCAGGTCTGCGGGACAGAGCATCCGCACTGACATTCTTAGGGCCTGGCTTGTATTTAAGGCTGAAACTATAGTTTGACAATGCTGCCAGCCACCTATGCCCTGTGGCATCCAGCTTTGCTGTTGTTTGAATATAAGTAAGCGGATTGTTATCCGTCCTTACCTCGAATGTTGCTCCATATAAATAGTCATGTAACTTGTCCACAATTGCCCACTTGAGCGCCAAGAATTCTAGCTTATGGACCGGATAGTTTTTCTCTGCACCAGTTAGACTTCTACTTATGTAGGCCACTGGTCTTAACCCTTCTGGGTAGCTCTGATGCAATACGGCCCCTAGGCCTTCCATACTGGCATCAACATGGAGCACATATGGTTTCTCGGGATCTGAATATGCCAATACAGGAGCTTCTGTGAGTCTTTTCTTCAAGATTAAGAAGGCTTCTTCGCATCCTGAGGTCCATTTCTTTCCGAAGGAGTCTTTAGGACTTGGCGCCTTAACACCCTCTATAGCTGAGTTAGTCTTTAACAGGTTGTGTAGCTCTCGAGCAATCTTTGAATAGTCTTTCACAAACCTCCGGTAGTAACCGCAGAATCCAAGAAATGAGCGCAGCTCACTGATGTTATCTGGCCTGGGCCAGTTCATCACCGCTTCAATTTTGGTCGGGTCAGTTGTCACACCTTGTGCGGAAACAATGTGACCTACATATGTAACAGAGTTCTGGGCAAATCGACATTTGTCTATTGATAATTTCAGACCCTCTGCTTGGAGTCGATCCAACACCTTCAGCAATCGCTGTTCGTGCTCTTCTGGTGTCCTTCCAAACACTATGAGGTCATCAAGATAGACTAGGCACTCTTTGGGATTCATATCCCCCACAGTCTTCTCCATCAGCCTTTGAAAGGTGGCGGGAGCTCCAGTGACCCCTTGGGGCATCCTGGTAAACTCGTAGAATCCCAAGGGACAGATGAAAGCTGTCTTTTCCTGATCCTCCTCCTTCATGGGTACCTGATAATACCCAGACCTCAAGTCCAGGACGCTGAACCACTGGCTTCCAGAAAGGGCATCTAGCAGATCTTCTATCCGTGGCAGAGTATATTGATCTGGCACAGTCCTTTTGTTTAAAGTCCGATAGTCTATGCAAAGCCGGACTGTGCCATTCTTTTTCCTAACTACCACTATGGGTGAGGCATATGGACTTCTGGACTCTTTAATAATGCCAGATTCTTCCATCTGTTTGAGTATATCCCGGACATCTTCCACATCTCGAGGGGGTATTCTCCTTGATCTTTCTCTGAAAGGAGCTGGGTCAGAAAGTCTGATAGCATGTGTGGCACTCTTTGCACATCCCACATCCATTTCTTTCCTGGAGAAAACTTTCTCTCGAGTAGCTAATTTGGATCGGAGGCTATCTCTCCACTTTGGTGGTAGAGGAGAATCTTCCAGTTCAAAAACTATAGGTCCTTCATGATCACCTCCCTGTTCTGCCTTTACAGACATTACTGAAGAGACTTGGTCCAACAAGTGAATCACACCAATCTTCTGGTGACGATCAATTCTGATCTCTGTGGGTGTTAAGTTTCTTATCATTATGGGAAAATCTTTACACCAGTGATTCCGCCAGTCTTTCACCTCAGGTATGAGAGTCCACCCTTTTTTTTCATCCTCCTCAGGCAAGGACTCAATGAGGTATTGCCTGGTTCCTCCTGATATTTCATGGTGCATAGATGCTATGGCTCATACAGTCTTAGTCTCTCCAGGCCTTACAAATAAAGGTTCTTTCCCTGAGTAGTGGCATGATCCTGGTCTAGCTTGTAGGGCTAGTCGATGGCATTCTTTCCCTAGAACAGGGCTGACTTCCATCAGTCTGGTTAGAGATACATCTCCCACTTCAGTTAGGTAGGCCCTGAACATGTCCTGCACCATTCTTGCGTTGGTACCCAAAATTATTGGGGCGCACATTGTTTTCTTCATGGAGCATACAAGAGCTTCCAATTCCATAGGGCAGATCATTCCTGTGTTTAACTGTGGAATTGTTATTGTCACTCTTATACATCCCTCTACAGGCTGGGCCTGAGATCCCACTCCCCACAACTGCAACTCTCCTGCTGGCTCCAGGGGAATATGTTTTAGATGATGGTCATAGAAGTCTCTATTAATGATGGTGACCTGGGATCCAGTATCTAACAAGGCCGAGGCATGAATATCTTCTATTTGTAACTGTATCAGAGATTTGGGCCCGATCTTGGCCCCCACAGATAATATGGGTGTGGTTCTTTTTCCTCTTTTCCTGAAAGGACTGGTAGCTTGAGCCTCCTCCAGCTCAATAGCTAGCACATCCACTTCTGTATCTGATGAATTAGTGGGACACTCCCGCTTGAAATGCCCTGATTTTCCACACTTAAAACAGTTCCCTCGGGGGGACTGTTCCTCTGGGAATAACCTTCCTGTGGTCTCCCTGCGGTGCTGCCTCCTGGTAGGAGAATAATCTGTTCTTCTTGGCGATGACTTAGACAATAATTCTAATTCAGCTACCTTTTTTTTAAGGACGAACAGTTCCATATCCTCTTTATCTGCAGCTTTAGAAGAATTTCCTTTTTGTGGAGGAGATGGGGACATTTGGTTCTCCAGTATTTTTGCTTTTCGGATCAGTGTGGAATAGGACAAGACTTGATCATCCAACTTAACTCTTAACATGATCATGACTGGATCATTGCTAAGGCCTCCCTTCTGAATTTGTTTGGATAGTCGAGCATCCAACTCAGATGCAGTGACTGCTCCATTATGAAACAGTTTTCCCAGTGACAATTGTAATCGATTGATATAGTCTGAAGCTTTCTCATGTTCCTTCTGTTTAATGGCTAGGAACTTGATTAATAGATCATCAGAGTCCTCAGATTTTCCATACGCATCCTGCAAAACTTTCAGGTAATCTTGTGCGGTAGCTTGTTCATTCACTCCCCTAAACAGCCTTATCATATTTGTAGCTGGGAAACGAAGACTCTCCATTATCCGTTGTTTTTTTATGTTATCCGTACAAGACCATTCTTCCAATAATTGTACAGCATTATCCTTCCAGGCCTTAAAGGGCTCCTCCCCGGCAGGAACAGGTTGATTCCCAGAAAACACTTTCAGCTTACGGTAACTGTGGGTATGGGTAGCTGTTACTATGGCTTCTGAGAGTTTTTGCAGTATTTCAGATATGTTACTCTCTCCTGAACTTGTGGTTCTCAATAGGGAATCGCCTGGTTTTGGGGATGTTGGAGATGAGGGAACCACTAGATCTGGGGTCTTAGGGGCAGTTGTCCCTTGCACACTGGAAAAGTAGACATTTCGTTTGGGGATGGCCCCAGTCTCTACAGGGGTAACCGGTAATCTCCTGGGGGGTTTCTCTGACAAAGGGGACAGAATCTGGGAATAACTTGATACATTAAAGTCTCTTTGGCCTATAGTGGAGGGTTGCTGCAGTGTAACCCCTTCCTCCTTATCAGGGAGAGCGTACACTAAGCGACATCCTTCAGGAGCTGTTTCAAGAAGGTATAGACATGTAGGCCTATGACGGCCTCTCAAATCTGCATGGGAATATACTAACATGTAAGTTTGACCGTATGAATCATGCAGGATGTCTCTGATGGTAGCCATCTCTATTCCCAGTATAATCTCTACGCACTTGGTGACATGTTTTATCTCACTATAGGGAGGTACCTGGCATATCATCACTGCATGATGCAATGGTACCTTCTGTTGCTGGGCCCAATCTGTTACAAATGGGAGTGTGGGCCGGGGAATTAACGGATCCTTACTGGGTGTACCCCAATTTATCTCAGCAGTACCACCAAATGTAACGGGGTTTGGCCTAGGCCCACAATTACCCCTGTGGGTCTTTACCCCAGCTACCTCCATGTGCTCTGCAGGCTGATCCTGAGTCTCCGCTACCTGGGAGTTGGGGTACATGACTGTGGCAGTGCCTCCACCTGACTGGGCATCCAGGGCAAGAATGGGTTTCCCAGACAGGAACATAATAAATAACTACAACACACACAGTAATAACAGTAAAACAGTATGAACATGTATTAAAGGATTATGGTAAATAAAAATAAGGCAAGAAATACAGTGGCTAACTAACACACCGACTCTCTCTAACCAGGCCCAGCACCCTCCCAAACCACCTGCGAACCCACCCTCAGGCTTCACCCTAATGGCTGATGGGTACCAGTTGGTGCACATAAATGTTGGGGCCCTTTAAGGTAATCCACATGCATTTAAACAGTTGCAGCTCATAGGAAACTGCAATCCACAGGAAGAGCTGTTTATAAGTTTATGTGATGGACAGAATGCCCTGTCAGTATGACAAGGAGAGAGGATACTTCTTACCACTGACAGGATTCTGCACAGGCTGAAAGAAAACTCCAAGGTCTGCCAGTCATTTACTTTGTCTGCATTCTTCTCCACAGCTCTCTAACAGGGACAGACTGCAGCTGGCAGCATACACTAAATCAGCAGAGGAATGCTGTTACTTTACAAGATGAAGTCTGCAGCTCTCACACAGCCAGGCCTCACACACACCTTCACTGCTCTGACATGTCTGCCTCCTCCTGTGTCTTACACTCTTCTTTCAGTTTCACTTGATCACATGACCAACCAGTCTAATAGTTGCCTAGGCAACTTCTCCTGCAGAATGTATACAGGTGCAAATGTTCAACAGGAAGGGCTACACAACTTTAAGGACAAAATCTCAATTCTACAAGCTTATAGGAAAGCTCCCACTCTCGAATACAATGGAAAAAGACTATACCTCTTCCAAGATTACTCTGCGGCAGTGGCTGCCAGGAGGCGAGAATTTTCACCGTACTGTAAGCAACTGTTAGAACAGGGCAGAACAGCAGCCCTACTATTTCCGGCAAGATTGAGATTACAAACCTCGAGAGGACCACTGTTTTTTGACTCGCCTAACTTGCTCAAGCTCCACCTGCAAAAAGAGGGGGAGAGAGGGCAAGGGGCAAATGAAAATGAAGATGACTCTGATGCTTAGGACTGGGTTCTTTGCCTGGTCGATAGAAAATGATCATTAACGGATAAGCAACATTATTGCAATGAAGAAATGTATCCTTGCAAAGTGAGGGGGGGGGGGACCCACTTTATTGTTGGACAGGAAAGTTAGTCCATTGTTGAACTGTTGGGTTTGTTAAGAGGGGAGGTTATTGTTCATTTAGTTCTAAATGTATGCACTGTTTACCGCATTTGTGTCACTTAATTTTGTGTACTAACTATCTGTACTAGGAAAAGAGCTGACCGGGCCTGCCTCTGGGTGCCACCTTGGAGGGGAGGGTAGAATTATCGGTAATAAGCACAGTAACGGTGAGTACCACATCTTTACGTATACTCTGAAATCAATCTGCAACACTACACAAGCATAAGATTCACCCACGAAGATAAAACACCATAAATAAATATACACAAACATATAAAATGAGACTGACCACATGGAATGTGGGTGGGATTACATCCCCAATTAAGAGAAAGGCTATACTCAGACATTTGAACACCTTAAAGACAGACATAGCAATACTTGAAGAAACTCACCTCTCGCAGAAAGAACATCAAAAACTCAGACAGGGCTGGGTGGGGGAGGTGCTATACACAACTTACGAGAAAAAAAGGGCCAGGGGAGTGGCGATCCTCTTCCGCAGAGGTCTAGACTACACTATCTCACAATCTCTAGTTGATACTGAAGGCAGATTTGTAATGGTAAACATGACAATAGGGGAACTTCGAATGATTATCTGTGGGGTGTATGGTCCACATACTGAAAAGAAAACTTTTCTCACACAGTTACAGACCAAGCTTATACAGTTTGCAGACCTTCCATTGGTGGTAGGGGGAGATTTCAATATTGCCCCACAAATGCCAGCAGATAGGTTCCGAAACCCAAACTTCACATCACAACACCGAATAGAATACAAAGGATCTAAGAGGGAAACACGTATCCTACATAACTTCAAGGGTTCCTTGTCACTGTCAGACGTCTGGAGAGATAGAAACCCAGAAGCGCGAGACTACACTTGCCTACACCCAGCAAAAACTACCCTATCACGTATAGACTATTTTCTAATCACCAAATCTTTTTGCTCCTGTATAACAGATACTAAAATTGATCCTATAACAATCTCAGACCATGCACCAGTCTCCTTACAAATAGACACTGATATTTCACACAAACGAGGACATAGATGGAAATTCCCAACACATCTATACCATGATCTTAACTTGCGCAGGCACCTAATAGGAGAGTGGCTGGTGTATAGGGACCTCAACGCTGAACATGTGAATAATATTTCACTTTTCTGGGAAACGGCAAAAGCAGTCCTGAGGGGGGTGGTGACAGCATATGCAGCCAAAGTTAGGAAAAAATGTAGAGCGAGAGGGGAACTCCTTCTGCGGCAATTACTTAATGCCAGAAACAAATACTTGCGTAATCCCACCACACAGAACAGACTCAAATATAGAAAGACCAAAGACCTTAGAGACACCTACCTCATCCAAACCACGATTTCCGCTCAAAACCGCTCACAGGCCAAATTCTATAGGTATGGAAACCGTACTGGGAAACTATTAGCAAGACTCACTAGGTTAGATAGGAAACCTAACAACATCTTAGCTATTAAGGACAAAGACAACATACTCACCCAAGACTCAGAAATACAACAGGCATTCACCTCATACTACTCGAACTTATATGACTCACAAGACATTGACCCAGGAAAGAAAGAACAATTCTGGAGAGACTTGACACTGCCACAGCTAAGCGAAGACCACGTACAAAAACTCAATGCCCCAATCCAACCATTAGAAATCACCAAGGCCATCGAATCACTCCCTCTAGAGAAATCCCCGGGGCCTCATGGCCTTCCTGGAGAATTCTATAAAATGCTCAGTACAGAAACTGCAGACACCCTAGCCCAACTATTTAATGCAATTCTAGAAGGGAAAACAAATTTATCCAACAGATTTGCAGAGGCAAACATTACGGTCCTTCCCAAACCTGACAGAGACCCATTGTTAACGGCATCCTATAGGCCAATCTCCCTGCTAAACTCTGACTACAAACTATTCACGAAAATACTGGCCAATAGATTAGCAGAAGTCCTTCCCCTCCTAATTCATGAAGATCAAACTGGGTTTGTAAAAGGGAGGTCAGCAGTAAAAAACATGAGAAAACTACAACTGGTATTATCACATTTTTGGGAGCAGGAGGGAGGAAACAGGCAGAAGAGCGCGGGGGAGGCATGTTTGATTCTAGTAGACGCAGAAAAAGCTTTCGATAAGATAATATGGGACCATTTATTTACCACCCTTAAAAAATTCGGACTGAAGGGATCCTACATGAGAGCTATCGAGACCATTTACAGTACCCCCCAGGCGGCGATTTTGATAAATGGGTCACCATCAAAAGTATTTCCCCTTAGAAGGGGAACACGGCAGGGGTGCCCGCTCTCACCACTTCTGTTTGACCTGGCGCTTGAACCACTGGCGATTAAGATTAGGAAGGAAGCAGAGGGATTGACCATAGGCAGAGACACCATACACCTGTCGCTCTTCGCTGACGACATGGTGCTGTACACAGAAAACCCCAGAGAGAACATACCTAAATTATTGACGACGATAGCTGAGTTTAGTGACATATCAGGATACCGGATAAACAAGGACAAATCAGAACTATTATGGCTACTAAATAGGGACCCTAACACACCATTGGAAGATAACTTTAAAGTAATCACAAACACGTTTAAATATCTAGGCATTAAACTAACAAAAGATCCCACTCAATGGTATACAATAAATTTCAAACCATTATTGCAGAACCTCAAACAAATGCTCCTGAATTGGACGCCATTGCCACTGACCCTGACAGGAAGGATAGGGCTGATAAAGATGACCCTGTTCCCCAAACTTCTCTACACCCTACAAATGCTGCCAGAGCTACTTCGTAAGCAAGATCTCAAGACACTAAATAGGGACATTTTAAATTTCATTTGGAGGGGGAAAAAAACATAGAATCAGCTACCAAAAGCTAACATGTCAACCAGAGCAGGGGGGGGCTAGGACTCCCCAACATAGAATATTACAACTGGGCAACCCTTTCAAAATATGTGATGGATTGGCTAGTGGATGGGGGACAATTTACTAACAAGTCGCTGGAGACAGCATTTATCAAACCATGGTCGCTTAAAATGCTCCCACACATGAACAGGGCACAGGTAGAGCCCATTATCAGGGGGGCGGGCCTTTTTAGTAATCCAATAAAGGCTTGGTGGAAGTTATGTGGGACTCTCGGAGTATCACATGGCAGTACAGTTTACTTGCCCCTGGGGGGTAACCCAGATTTCCCCGCAGGATTCACCACTAAACCATTTAAACAATGGGAGAAATGGGGGGTAACAACCCTAAAACATGTCTTATCAGGTAACGGGTCCACAGTCAGACCATTTATAGAACTGCAGAATGACTATGGCATACCAAACTCCCACCACTTCACCTACCTACAGGTAAAACACTACGCGCAAGGTCTACTGAAAGCCGGTAATATGATGGAAATAGACTGTGACATTTATAAACTCTTAAGGTTGACAAAGGGAGGGGTGACCTCCATCTCGCATACCTACAACACGCTCCAATCAAAAGTACACAAAGCCAATATCGCACATTTACAAACTGCCTGGGGGAACCTGGTGGGACATGACATCACGGATACATGTGTAGTGCAGAGTTTTGTCGAGGTGAGGGAGGCATCGCTCTCAAATGACATAAGAGAATCCCACACCAAACTAGTCCACAATGCATACATAACCCCCAAAATATTCCACAAGTGGAAGAGTGATACATCAGGGCTGTGCCCGAAATGTTCCAACCCTAACCCAAACATTACTCACATGATATGGAACTGCCCGAAACTAACAAAATTCTGGGGCATGGTGCAGAGGTGGGTGGAAAAATTCACTTATCAAACGAGTCAGTGATATTTCTAAACCATCAAACGAAGATACCGAGATACACAAGATTCATAAACAATGTAATTCTACTCACCAGAAAACTCATCTTGCAGCACTGGATGTCACAGGCATCACCAAGCCTAACACAACTCAAAGACACCCTGAGAAAACAAATGATTTATGAGCAACTGGACACTCAGGGAGACATAGCACACAGAACAAAAAAATTCATAACCAAATGGGAACCCTTCATCACCACTTTAGACATAGCGAACCAAAAACAAATAATCTATCCATTCAAAGACACAGAATACATACTGAATGCACAACTACATGGGAAATGGAACATATTTACCTAAAAGACCAGAATCAGCGACCATGATCGGTGGCGGTACAGGGACAGACACATAGAGAACCGGGGTGGCACCCGGGGGGGAGGTCCAGGAATAAGGTGAGCTCTGAGGAGGGAGGGAAACTGGTAGGATGGATATTAGAAGAATGAGATAGAATCAGATTAAGTATCCAGTAGGTATGTTACCAACATGTTACCCTACATATCAAGAACTGATTTATGTTATAATCTAACTTAGTGAATGATGATAACAATTAGGTGGGGTGTGAGAAGGAGCCTAAAAGGGATGGAGAAAGGATCTCCAAGGAAAAATACTGGAAAACTGAGATGCTAATGTATTGAATAGACATGCCATCATACTGTATCTAGCTGAATGACTCTGTAATTCTAGATGTTTGTCTATGTACTTGGCATTGGAAAAATAAAATATTTAAAAAAAAAAAAAAATTAACCTATTCCAAGCTTGTGAGCTGTGGGACTAACGTTATTCTTTATCCCTAGTTTGTGAGCAGAGAAACTGGCCTTATACTTCACCTTAGTGGGCTGCCAGAGGTGCCGTGGAACATATGCAGCATGAGCAGTAAGACTTTTCATGCCCACGTTCCCCCAAGCATGGGAGAGTATCAGTGACTCCGGCCTAGCAATCTGCATATGTGCCGACATAGTGTTAGGGCTCTTCATTTCCAAATTCTCCCCTACATAAAGAGGTAGCGATCCAATCTGCAGACTGCAGCTCTTGTCAGCCAAGTTGAACCTCCGCTGAGCCACAGTATCTGCAACTTGGTCCACGGGGCCGGCCGCATCCCGCACGGACCAGGTCTGTCCCACATGGTTGAAATGCTGCTCCCCTTCCTCTCCCCAGCTGTCCATATGCGAAGACACCAGAGAGTTCATAGATATATGAGGCACAGGTATGGAGGTTGTTACCCTCTTAGCGGTGTGTAGTGCAAGCCAGCTGCCAAGGTCCCTGAGTACAGCCCTTTCAAAGTCTACAAAAAGGGCCCGTATGGTCTTTAGAGTGTCCTCCATAGTGAAAAGCAGCCGAACGTGTCACTGACGCATCGCCACCAAAAGTACCTGCAATCTGTGATAGTCGATCACCCTCAAATGTCGCAGGTATAATAGGCTGTGTCGATCGTACTTCAGTCAGCTGGTATCTCCGGTCCAAGTTTAAGGGGTACTCAGCGGGTTTGTCCCTGCTGTAGTAGATTACCTCGTGGTTGAGAAGATGGCCGTTCACACGCAGTCTGTGAACCAGATTGTCCAAGGTGTCAATTATCTCCTATATAGCAAATTTCTCTGAGCTCAAAAGCAGGCTGTAGAAGTCACTAAAGCAAGTGAAATGACTGGAGTGAATTATAGCTGAAACAGATGGTCGAAAAGGCAGTTTTAAGGAAAATTTCAGCAGAGCTGAAGTAATATGCGACCGATCTGCTTCCTGGCTAGCTCCGCCCCCCTAAGAGTGTATTTTAATGATAGATTTCATTTTAAATAGCTATTAACATTGCATAACACATGCTTTTCTTTCATGCAAAGTGACATATCCACTGCTCCTCTGGGTGGAATTTTTTTGGTGGCGGAGTGGAGGCGGGTGAGGGCAGGGATTTGTCACAATTTATTTTTCTTTTTTCAATTGCTGTTTAGAATGTAGTTTGTAACTTTTAAAAAAAAAAACTATCACTATGTTATATAAAAAAGTATATTAAGGAGGAACTTCTGGGCGAAGGCCATTATAGGTCGCAATATCGTGTGCTGCTTTAGTTATCGACATCTATCTGTTTAATATTACTTTCCTAGTAACTAAAGTTTCTCAAACAGTACACACGATTTATTTTAATGATTGTTGGTGTCAGCTTTACTCAGTGACTTTTCTGAGGCTGAGGCCTACCACCACCCCTCCTTGACAACCCTTGGAGATCTGCTATATCGCAGCTTCAATGGTGCTCTGCTTTATTTTGGCTTCAACAATATGGAAGACAGTTTACTGCTTAACCCAATAAAAGTGCCTTTCTTGGAACATTTTAATAAGATTGAAAAGAGAATTACTACAATCCTCAATCTTGTTCAACAGCCAACGGAGCATGGCCTTACTAGCCCTGATTCGGAACTCTCCGTGATTTCTACACCCTCGGAAAATGATGTCTTGGAGGCCTCTCCACTTAGCTTTCTATGTTACAGAGATGAAGTTATTATGAACAAATACAGCGATCCTACAGAAGCTTGCGAGGATAGCAGCTGCAGTGAGGATGTGATTGATCCACAAGGATTTTTGCAACAACACCCCATCTCTCCAACTACTGCTCGAGTCCTTAAGTTGACGGTATGCCACATAGATATATGGTCAGCTGTGAGACCGATCGCCATGAAATACTTTTTTACTACATTGATCCGGGCCAGCATAGCAATTGCATCCTTTGGCAAATATCGCAATAAAATATATTAAAATTCATGAATAAATCTATTGCACTACAAGTTAATCCAAGTATGATTCTTTATCTACCTAATTTTTTACACAACATAACCAGCAAAAAGACCTCCCAGGAGACTGCCCACATTCTATACATGTAGTTGTCTTGATATCAAGGGTTTTTCCCTGTTTTGTTTGTCATGTACTGCTGGCAGCCATTTTACTCACCTCTCTTCCTGACTATGGTGCATTGTGGTAAATGCTGCTCATTTCCTGCACTTCCTTTTATGGCCAGACTGGTGTGCATCATCTGTGTGAGACAGGATGCAGTCTCAGAATTGTGATGTCATCACTTATTATTTAAAGGGCCTTTGTTCAGTATGCTTTGCCTTTGCGTTGTATCAGACCTGTTTGGGAGAGTTCCTGTGTATTACCTGGCTGCCTGATGTCCTTCCTGGTTCCTGATCCCTGGCTTGTTCCTGACTCTGCTGTTTTCCTTGTTCCTGATTCCGGCTCGTCTGACTATTCGTTTTGGCTCCTTACTCGGCTTGTCTGACTACCAGCTCTGGTTTTGACTCCTGGCTTGTTATTTGACTTGTGGACTTTTTATTATTTTTTTGTTATTAATAAATGTGTGATTATTTTTGCACTTCTCGTCTGGTTCCTGGCACCCTGACACTTGCATAACAAACATTTTTTCACATTTGTTTTCTTTCCTTTTTTTTTCTTTCCTTTTTTTCCCCTTTTTATTATGTCTATTACAAATTTCAACTGTTATATATCTGAAGATTATCTGCAGTTATACCTTTAAAAAACAAAAAAGCCGGATATTATAAATAAATGCAATACAATGTTTATCATTTTTCCATAATGAAATTGTAATAAATTTTCTGCATAAATGTTACTGTATAATTTAATTCTCAATAAAAATGAAAATAATAAAAAAAAATAATAACATTAAAATGTAAAAAATATTTTATATGTTGCTATCATTTTAAATAGCTATTTATGTTGCAGAACTTATATGATTTTCGTTTTATACAAAGTGACAAATCCACTGCTCCTCTGAGTGGCATTTTTTTGGTGGTGGAGTGGAGTAGAGGTGGGTGAGGGCATGGATTTGTCACAATTTTTCTTTTTTTTTCTCTTTTTTCTATAGTTTAGAAGGTAGTTTTTGACATTTTGGTTTTTTTAAATAACTACTCTGTTATCATGAAAAAGTATTTTTTAATGGTTGTTTTTATTTTTAATAGTTATTTATTTTAAATAACTTATACAAATTTATGTATGTAAAGTGACATCCCACTGCTCCTCTGAGAGGCATTTTTTTGGTGGCGGAGTGGAAGTGGGTGAGGGCAGGGGTTTGTCACACTTTTCTTTTCTTTCTTTTTTTTTTAGTTGTTTAGAAGGTAGTTTGACTTTTTTAAAAAAAATAAAAATAAATAACCACTATGTTGTTATATAAGAGTGTATTTTAATGGTAGATTTTATTTTAAATAGCTATTCACATTGCAGAACACATCATTTTCGTTTTATGCAAAGTGACATATCCACTGCTCCTCTGAGTGGCATTTTTTTGGTGGCGTAATGGAGTGGAGATGGGTGAGGGCAGGGGTTTGTCACACTTTTCTTTTCTTTCTTTTTTTTTTAGTTGTTTAGAAGGTAGTTTGACTTTTTTAAAAAAAATAAAAATAAATAACCACTATGTTGTTATATAAGAGTGTATTTTAATGGTAGATTTTATTTTAAATAGCTATTCACATTGCAGAACACATCATTTTCGTTTTATGCAAAGTGACATATCCACTGCTCCTCTGAGTGGCATTTTTTTGGTGGCGTAATGGAGTGGAGATGGGTGAGGGCATGGATTTGTCACAATGTTTCTTTTTTTCTCTTTTTCTATAGTTGTTTAGAAGGTAGTTTTTGACATTTGTTTTTGTTTTTAAATAACTACTCTGTAATCATGAAAAAGTATATTTTAATGGTTGTTTTTATTTTTAATAGCTATTTACTTTAAATAACTTATATGAATTTATTTATGCAAAGTGACATCCCACTACTCCTCTGAGTGGCATTTTGTTTGGTGGTGGAGTGGAGTGGATGTGGGTAAGGGCAGGGGTTTGTCACTTTTTTTTTTTTTCCTTTTTTTTAGTTGTTTAGAAGGTAGTTTGTGACTTTTAAAAAAAAAATAACCACTATGTTGTTATATAAGTGTATTTTAATGGTAGATTTCATTTTAAATAGCTATTAACATTGCAGACCACATATGATTTTCGTTTTATGCAAAGTGAAATATCTACTGCTCCTCTGAGTGGCATTTTTTTGGTGGCGGAGGGGAGTGGAGGCGAGTGAGGGCATGGATTTGTCACAATGGTTTTTTTTTCTTGTTTTTTTTATATAGTTGTTTAGAAGGTAGTTTTTGCAATTGTTTTTGTTTTTAAATAACTACTGTTATCATGAAAAAGTATACTTTAATGGTTGTTTTTATTTTTAATAGCTATTTACTTTAAATAACATGAATTTATTTATGCAAAGTGACATCCCACTGCTCCTCAGAGTGGCATTTTTTTTGGTGGCGGAATGGAGTGGAGGTGGGTGAGGGCAGGGGTGTGTCATATTTTTTTTTTTTTTTTTTTTTTTTAATAGATGTTTAGAAAGTAATTTGACTTTTGTTTTAAAAAAAATAACCACTATGTTATATAAGAGTGTATTTTAATGGTAGATTTCATTTTAAATAGCTATTAACATTGCAGAACAAATATGATTTTCTTTCATGCAAAGTGACATACCCACTGTTCCTCTGAGTGGCATTTTTTTGATGGCGGAGTGGAGACAGGTGAGGGCAGGGATTTGTAACAATGTTTTTTTTCTTTTTTCTTTTGTTGTTTAGAATGTAGTTTGTAACTTTTTTAAAAAAACAATCGCTATGTTATATAAAAGAGTATGTTAAGGGGGATCTTTTGGGCGAAGGCCATTATAGGTCGCAATATCGTGTGTGGCTTTAGTTATCGACATCTATCTGTTAAATATCACTTTCCTATGCACCATCTGATAATGAATGCATTGGATCACATAGTAACTAAAAATTCTCAAACAATAAACACGATTATTTTAATGATTGCTGGTGTCAGCTTTACTCTGTGACTTTTCTGAGGCTGAGGCCTAACACCACCACCCCCCTCGACAACCCTCGGAGATCTGCTGTATCGCAGCTCCAATGGTGCGCTGCTTTATTTTGGCTTCAACAATATGGAAGACAGTTTTCTGCTTAACCCGATAAAAGTGCATTTTTTGGAACATTTTAATAAGATTGAAAAGAGAATTACTACAAACCTCAATCTTGTTCAACAGCCAACGGAGCATGGCCTTACAAGCCCTGATCCGGAGGAACTATCTGTGATTACTACACCCTCGGAAAGCGAAGTCTTGGAAGCCTCTCCACTTACCTTTCTATGTTCCGGAGATGAAGTTATGATGAACAACTACAGCGATCCTACAGAAGCTTGCGAGGATAGCAGCTGCAGCGAGGATGTGATTGACCCACAAGGATTTTTGCAACAACACCTCATCTCTCCAACTACTGCTCGGGCCCTTAAGTTGAAGGTGTGCCACATAGATATATGGTCAGCTGTGAGACCGATCGCCATGAAGGACTTTTTTACTACATTGATCCGGGCCAGCATAGCAATTGCATCCTTCGGCACATATCGCAATAAAATATATTAAAATTCATGAATAAATCTATTGCACTACAAGTTAATCCAAGTATGATTTTTTATCTACCTAATTATTCACACAGCATAACCAGCAAAAAAAACTTGCAGGAGACTGTCCACATTCTATACATGTAGTTGTTTTGCACAACAAACATTTTTTCACATTTGTTTCCTTTCCTTTTTTTTCTTTTTTTTTATTATGTCTATTACAAATTTCAACTATTATATATCTGAAGATTATCTGCAGTTATACCTTAAAAGAAAAAAAAAGCCAGATATCATAAATAAATGCAATACAATGTTTAACATATTTTCATAATGAAATTGTAACAAATTTTCTGCATAAATGTTACTGTATAATTTAATTCTCAATAAAAATGAAAGTAATAAAAAAAATAAGAAGAACATTAAAATTAAAAATTAAAAAAATATATTTTAATTGTTATAATTTTAAATAGCTATTTAGGTCGCAGAACTTATATGATTTTCGTTTTATGCAAAGTGACATATCCACTGCTTCTCTGAGTGGCATTTTTTTAGTGGCGGAGTGGAGGTGGGTGAGGGCAGGGGTTTGTCTCACTTTTTTTTCTTTTTTTTTTTAGTTGTTTAGAAGGTAGTTTGTGACTTTTTAAAAAAAAAAAAAAAATAACCACTATGATATTATATAATAGTATATGTTAATGGTAGATTTCATTTTAAATAGCTATTAACATTGCAGAACACATATGATTTTCGTTTATGCAAAGTGACATATCCACTGCTTCTCTGAGTGGCATTTTTTTGGTGTCAGAGTGGAGTGGAGGCGAGTGAGGACATGGATTTGTCACAATGTTTCTTTTATTCTCTTTTTCTATAGTTGTTTAGAAGGTAGTTATTGACATTTGTTTTTGTTTTTAAATAACTACTCTGTTATCATGAAAAAGTATATTTTAATGGTTGTTTTTATTTTTAATAGCTATTTACTTTAAATAACTTATATGAATTTATTTATGCAAAGTGACATCCCAGTGCTCCTCTGAGTGGCATTTTTTTGGTGGCGGAGTGGAGTGGACGTGGGTGAGGGCAGGGGTGTGTCATACTTTTTCTTTCTTTTTTTTTTTTTTAGTATTTTAGAAGGTAGTTTGTGACTTATAAAAAAAAAAAAAAAAAAAAAAAAAAAAAATAACCACTATGTTATAAAAGAGTGTATTTTAATCGTAGATTTCATTTTAATAGCTATTAACATTGCAGAACACATATGATTTTCTTTCATGCAAAGTGACATATCCACTGCTCCTCCGAGTGGAATTTTTTTGGTGGCGGAGTGGAGTGGAGGTGGGTGAGGGCAGGGATTGGACACAATGTATTTTTTTTTCTTTTGTTGTTTAGAATGTAGTTTGTAACTGTTTTTTAATAAACAATTGCTATGTTATATAAAAGAGTATATTAAGGGGGATCATCCGGGCGAAGGCCATTATAGGTCGCAATATTGTGCGCTGCTTTAGTTTTCGACATCTATCTGTTAAATATCACTTTCCTAGGCACCATCTGATAATGAATGTAGTGGATCATATAGTAACTAAAGATTCTCAAACAGTAAACATGATTATTTTAATGATTGCTGGTGTCAGCTATACTCCATGACCTTTCTGAGGCTGACGCCTACCACCATCCAACTCGACAACCCTCAGAGATCTGCTGTATCGCAGTTCCAATGGTGCACTGATTTATTTTGGCTTCAACAATATGGAAGACAGTTTACTGCTTAACCCGATAAAAGTGCGTTTCTTGGAACATTTTAATAAGATTGAAAAGAGAATTACTACAATCCTCAATCTTGTTCAACAGCCAACGGAGCATGGCCTTACTAGCCCTGATCTGGTCTGAAGGAACTCTCCGTGATTTCTACACCCTCGGAAAACGATGTCTTGGAAGCCTCTCCAGCTGCCAGTACCCAAGATGGCGCCTATCAAGTTAGAGTGGGAGGGTTATAGAGCTGTTTGGGGGGGGATCAGTGAGGTTGGGGGCTAAGGGGGGATCGTACACAGCAGCATATGTAAATATGCTTTTTTTAAAAAAAAAAAATATATAGCTTTTATTTTAGTACTGGCAGACTTTCTGCCAGTACTTAAGATGGCGGGGACAATTGTGGGGTGGGGGAGGGAAGAGAGCTGTTTGGGAGGGATCAGGGGGTCTGATGTTTTAGGTGGGAGGCTGAGCTCTACACTAAATCTAATATTAACCCTGCAAGCTACCTAATTAACCTTTAATGCTAGCCATAATACACGTGTGATGCGCAGCGGCATTTAGCGGCCTTCTAAATACCAAAAAGCAACGCCAAAGCCATATATGTCTGCTATTTCTGAACAAAAGGGGATCCCAGAGAAGCATTTACAACCATTTGTGCCATAACTGCACAAGCTGTTTGTAAATGATTTCAGTGAGAAACCTAAAATTGTGAAACATTTTACGTTTTTTTTTAATTTGATCGCATTTGGCGGTGAAATGGTGGCATGAAATATACCAAAATGGGCCTAGATCAATACTTGGGGTTGTCTACTACACTAAACTAAAGCTAAAATTACCCCAAAAAGCTCCCTACATGCTCCCTAATTAACCCCTTCACTGCTGGGCATAATACACGTGTGGTACGCATTGGCATTCTAATTACCAAAAAGCAACACCAAAGCCATATAAGTCTGCTATTTCTGAACAAAGGGGATCCCAGAGAAGAATTTAAAACCATTTGTGCCATAATTGAACAAGCTGTTTGTAAATAATTTCAGTGAGAAACCTAAAGTTTGTGAAAAAGTGAACGATTTTTTTTATTTGATCGCATTTGGCGGTGAAATGGTGGCATGAAAAATACCAAAATGGGCCTAGATCAATACTTTGGGTTGTCTACTAAAAAAAAAATATATACATGTCAAGGGATATTCAGGTATTCCTGAAAGATATTAGTGTTATAATGTAACTAGCGCTAATTTTGAAAAAAAATGGTTTGGAAATAGCAAAGTGCTACTTGTATTTATGGCCCTATAACTTGCAAAAAAAGTAAAGAACATGTAAACATTGGGTATTTCTAAACTCAGGACAAAATTTAGAAACTATTTAGCATGGGTGTTTTTTGGTGGTTGTAGAAATGTAACAGATTTTGGGGGTCAAAGTTAGAAAAAAATTTTTTTTCAATTTTTCCTCATATTTTATAAAATTTTTTTTATAGTAAATTATAAGATATGATGAAAATAATGGTATCTTTAGAAAGTCCATTTAATGGCGAGAAAAACGGTATATAATATGTGTGGGTACAGTAAAGGAGTAAGAGGAAAATTACAGCTAAACACAAACACCGCAAAAATGTAAAAATAGCCTTGGTCCCAAACGGACAGAAAATGGAAAAGTGCTGTGGTCATTAAGGGGTTAAATAGTTAAGAACTATTTAATAGCTAAAATAGTTAAAATAATTACAAATTTACCTGTAAAAGAAATCCTAACCTAACACTAGACTATCGATAAATTAATTAAATAAACTACCTACAATTACCTACAATTAACCTAACACTACACTATCAATAAATTAATTAAATACAATTGCTACAAATAAATACAATTAAATAAACTAGCTAAAGTACAAAAAATAAAAAAGAACTAAGTTACAAAAAATAAAAAAATATTTACAAACATAAGAAAAATATTACAATTTTAAACTAATTACACCTACTCTAAGCCCCCTAATAAAATAACAAAGCCCCCCAAAATAAAAAATGCCCTACCCTATTCTAAATTACTAAAGTTCAAAGCTCTTTTACCTTACCAGCCCTGAACAGGGCCCTTTGCGGGGCATGCCCCAAGAAATACAGCTCTTTTGCCTGTAAAAAAAAACATACAATACCCAAGCCCCCCAACATTACAACCCACCACCCACATACCCCTAATCTAACCCAAACCCCCCTTAAATAAATAAACACTAAGCCCCTGAAGATCATCCTACCTTGTCTTCACCTCACCGGGTATCACACCGATCCGTCCAGAAGAGCTCCTCCGATGTCCTGATCCAAGCCCAAGCGGGGAGCTGAAGAGGTCCATGATCCGGCTGAAGTCTTCATCCAAGCGGGGCAGAAGAGGTCTTCCATCCGATTGAAGTCTTCATCCAAGCGGCATCCATCCGGAGCGAAGCGGCAGCATCCTGAAGACCTCCACCGCGGAACATCCATCCTGGCCAACGACGAATGACGGTTCCTTTAAATGACGTCATCCAAGATGGCGTCCCTCGAATTCCGATTGGCTGATAGGATTCTATCAGCCAATCGGAATTAAGGTAGGAATATTCTGATTGGCTGATGGAATCAGCCAATCAGAATCAAGTTCAATCCGATTGGCTGATCCAATCAGCCAATAGAATGCAAGCTCAATCTGATTGGCTGATTGGATCAGCCAATCGGATTGAACTTGATTCTGATTGGCTGATTCCATCAGCCAATCAGAATATTCCTACCTTAATTCCGATTGGCTGATAGAATCCTATCAGCCAATCGGAATTCGAGGGACGCCATCTTGGATGACGTCATTTAAAGGAACCGTCATTCGTCGTTCAGTCGTCGGCCAGGATGGATGTTCCGGGGTGGAGGTCTTCAGGATGCTGCCGCTTCGCTCCGGATGGATGCCGCTTGGATGAAGACTTCAATCGGATGGAAGACCTCTTCTGCCCCGCTTGGATGAAGACTTCAGCCGGATCATGGAACTCTTCAGCCCCCCGCTTGGGCTTGGATCAGGACATCGGAGGAGCTCTTCTGGACGGATCGGTGTGATACCCGGTGAGGTGAAGACAAGGTAGGATGATCTTCAGGGGCTTAGTGTTAGGTTCATTTAAGGGGGGTTTGGGTTAGATTAGGGGTATGTGGGTGGTGGGTTGTAATGTTGGGGGGCTTGGGTATTGTATGGGGTTTTTTTTACAGGCAAAAGAGCTGTATTTCTTGGGGCATGCCCCGCAAAGGGCCCTGTTCAGGGCTGGTAAGGTAAAAGAGCTTTGAACTTTAGTAATTTAGAATAGGGTAGGGCATTTTTTTTTATTTTGGGGGGCTTTGTTATTTTATTAGGGGGCTTAGAGTAGGTGTAATTAGTTTAAAATTGTTGTAATATTTTTCTTATGTTTGTAAATATTTTTTTATTTTTTGTAACTTAGTTCTTTTTTATTTTTTGTACTTTAGCTAGTTTATTTAATTGTATTTATTTGTAGCAATTGTATTTAATTAATTTATTGATAGTGTAGTGTTAGGTTAATTGTAGGTAGTTTATTTAATTAATTTATTGATAGTCTAGTGTTAGGTTTATTTGTAACTTAGGTTAGGATTTATTTTACAGGTAAATTTGTAATTATTTTAACTATTTTAGCTATTAAATAGTTCTTAACTATTTAATAGCTATTGTACCTGGTTAAAATAAATACAAAGTTACCTGTAAAATAAATATAAATCCTAAAATAGCTATAATATAATTATAATTTATATTGTAGCTATATTAGGATTTTTTTTACAGGTAAGTATTTAGCTTTAAATAGGAATAATTTATTTAATAAGAGTTAATTTCGTTAGATTTAAATTATATTTAACTTAGGGGGGTGTTAGTGTTAGGGTTAGACTTAGCTTTAGGGGTTAATACATTTATTAGAATAGCGGTGAGCTCCGGTCGGCAGATTAGGGGTTAATGTTTGAAATTAGGTGTCTGCGATGTTAGGGAGGGCAGATTAGGGGTTAATACTATTTATGATAGGGTTAGTGAGGCGGATTAGCGTTAAATAACTTTATTATAGTAGCGCTCAGGTCCGGTCGGCAGATTAGGGATTAATAAGTGGAGGCGACATTGTGGGGGGCAGATTAGGGGTTAATAAATATAATATATGGGTCGGCGATGTTAGGGCAGCAGATTAGGGGTACATAGGGATAATGTAAGTAGCGGCGGTTTACGGAGCGGCAGATTAGGGGTTAATAATAATATGCAGGGGTCAGCGATAGCGGGGGCGGCAGATTAGGGGTTAATAAGTGTAAGGTTAGGGGTGTTTAGACTCGGGGTACATGTTAGAGTGTTAAGTGCAGACGTAGGAAGGGTTACCGCATAGCAAACAAGGGGGCTGCGTTTTTGAGGCTGGCCGCGTCCGTAAGCAACTCTGGTATCGAGAGTTGAAGCTGCGTTAAAAATGCTCTATGCTCCTTTTTTGGAGCCTAACGCAGCCTTTATGTGGACTCTCAATACCAGAGTTATTTTTATGGTGCGGCCAGAAAAAAGCCGGCGTTAGTTTTTCGGGTCGTTACCGACAAAACTCCAAATCTAGGCCTAGGTTTGTTGCAGGTTATTTCAGCAATGACTAGAAGCACAGAAATAGTTATAAAGTTCTGAGTAAGATGATGTTATTGTAATTAGAGAGTGATGGTAAGCAAAAGCATAGTTGATTTATAATAAAGTTCAGAGATTGTTAAGTAGCTGTGTCCAGGAAACAGAGTGGAGATATTTTTGATACTTGCGGTTTGATGATATTTAGCATAGGTAATAGAAAATGCTGTATCTTGGAATAGTTGGTAAGTTCAAGCAGAAAACTGACACAAGCCTCTGTTCAGGATCACACTTCAATGTTAATGCAAAGCACATTAGACCTGAGAAGGCTTAAAAAGAGGCTGAGGTAATCAGGTGCATGAATGATTAATCAGGCAGGCAAGCAAGCAATGTGAATACTGCCCAAATGCAGCAGTCAGAGAAGGAAGTCTTAAAGGGATAGTGACATTAGGCTGAGATATGTTACAGATTGAGACTGAAGGTTCCGACAATCTGAAACCAATTTTAATTGTCTCTTGTCTGTTAGAGACAGACTCATGGACACTGAATCTTTTTGAAAACCTAAAAAGGTGACCCTTGTCTGAGGAATCAAGGACATTTTTGGTAAATTGATCCTCCAACCATGTCATTGAAGAAACAACATTAGTTGGTTCATGTGTGATTCTGCAGAATGTAAAAACTGAGCTAGTACCAAGATATTGTCCAAATAAGGAAACACCGCAATACCCCGTTCTCTGATTACAGAGAGTAGGGCAACTAGAATTCTTGGAGCTGTCGCTAGGCCAAATGAAAGAGTGACAAATTGGTAATGCTTGAGTCTAGAAAATTGATCATTCAGACAAAACACTCTTAATTTATAAAGGACCAGAAGGACTACAACAAAGGGATAGTCTACATTTGGCGTAAACGCGACAGAGGTAAAGCCTGGTCCAACCAACAGAGTTTGGGTCTGAATGATCAAAAATCTGGCCAGAGAGGAAAAAATAAAAAACAGGGAAACTGGAGATCTAGACCCCGGGTAGAGGAGCCCCCAAAGAGAGTGACTTTATCAGATTCAGAGCCTGAATTGACAGATGAAGATAGATTTGCTTCTAGTTTTGAAGCAAATGGTTATTCGAGCTCTGAACCAGAGGACAACAGCCTTTCTCAAATCCAGCCAGAAGGTGAAGTGAGAATTATTGGGGTACAACCAATTAAAGGTATTCTGAAAGACCATCAAAATCAGGGGGCAGTCGCTATGAGCAAAATATCAATACTTATAGTCACCATTTTGAAAGTTGGCACTCTTACATAACAATTCAAAATTTCCAGATCCAGAACTGGCCTAAATGAATATTCCTTCTTTGGGACAATGAATAGATTTGAATAAAACCCCAGACCCCGTTCCTGAAACGGAACTTGTATAATTACCCCTGAAAGCTCGAGGTCTGAAACACACTTCAGAAAGGCCTGAGCCTTTACTGGAATACGTGAGAAAAAAAATCTTCTGACAGGAGGTTTTACTCTGAATCCTATTAGATACCCTTGAGAGACAATACTCTGAATCTATTGATTTTGGACAGAATCTGCCCAAATGTTTTAGAAGAATCTTAATCTGCCACCTACCAGCTGAACTGAAATGATGGCCGCACCTTCATGCAGACTTGGGGTCTGGCTTTGGTTTCTTAAACAATTTGGATTTACTCCAACTTGAAGAAGGTTTCCAATTGGAACCAGATTCTTTGGAGGAAAGATTAGGTTTCTGTTGCTTATTTTGTCGAAAGGAACGAAAACGGTTAGAAGCTTTAGATTTACCCTTAGGTTTTTTATCCTAAAGGCAAAAAAACTCCCTTCCCCCCAGTGACAGTTGAAATAATCAAATCCAACTGAGAACCAAACAATTTATTACCTTGGAAAGATAGAGAAAGTAATCTAGACTTAGATACCATGTCAGCATTCTATTATTTGAGCCACAAAGCTCTTCTAGCTAAAATAGCTAAAGACATATCAAAAATGGTATCACAGATAAAATGATTAGCATGTTGAAGCAAGCGAACAATGCTAGACAAATCAGGATCCATTTCCTGTTGCGCTAAATTTTCCAACCAAAAAGTTGATGCAGCTGCAACATCAGCCATAGAAATGGCAGACCTGAGGAGATAGCCAGAATATAAATAAGCTTTCCTTAGATAAGATTCAAGTTTTCTATCTAAAGGGTCTTTAAAAGAAGTACTATCTTCCATAGGAATAGTAGTACATTTAGTAAGAGTAGAAATAGCCCCATCAACTTTGGGGATCTTTTCCCAAAACTCCAGTCTAACTGCTGGCAAAGGATAAGATTTTTTTAAACCTTGAAGAAGGGATAAAAGAAGTACCAGGCCTATTCCATTCCTTAGAAATCAAATCAGAAATAGCATCAGGAACCGGGAAAACCTCTGGAGTAACCACAGGAGGTTTATAAACAGAATTTAAACGTTTACTAGTTTTAATATCAAGAGGACTAGTTTCCTCAATATCCAATGTAATCAACATTTCTTTTAACAAGGAATGAATATACTCCATTTTAAATAAGTAGATTTGTCAGTGTCAATATCTGAGGAAGGATCTTCTGAATCTGATAGATCCTCATCAGAGGAGGATAATTCAGTATGTTTTCAGTCATTAAAAATTTCATCAACTTTATCAGAAGTTTTAAAAGACCTTTTACGTTTATTAGAAGGCAGACAAAGCCTTCTGAATCGCATCAACAATTAAATATTTTATATTCACATGTACATTAGATGTTGAAGGAACAACAGACACATTTTCTGCATGTAAAAGTTTATCATGACAACTATTACATACCACAGCTGGGGATATAATCTCCACAAGTTTACAACAAATGCACTTAGCTTTCGTAGAACTGTTATCAAGCAGCAGGGTTCCATCAGTGATTTCTGAGACAGGATCAGATTGAGACATCTTGCAATATGTAAGAGAAAAACAATTGAAGACGCAACCTGTGCAAGAAACTTGGCATCGACTAAGACGCCGGAAAAGATGAACTTGCGTCATCGGACGTACCTTCGCGCCAAAAAAATTCTTGCGCCTACTATGTTTTTTCCCAAATATGACACTGTTAGTCTGCAAAAGGAAATATACATAAACCTGACTCATGGCAAATATAAGTACAATACATACAGTATATTACAATACATACAGTATATTTAGAACTTTATATTAATGCATAAAGTGCCAAACCATAGCTGAGAGTGTCTTAAGTAATAAAAACATACTTACCGAAAGACACTCATCCACATATAGCAGATAGCCAAACCAGTACTGAAACGGTACTCAGTAGAGGTAATAGAATATGAGAGTATATCGTCGATCTGAAAAGGGAGGTAGGAGATGAATCTCTACGACCGATAACAGAGAACCTATGAAATAGATCTCCCGTGAGGAAAACCATTGCATTCAATAGGTGTTACTCCCTTCACATCCCTCTGACATTCACTGTACTCTGAGAGGAATCGGGCTTCAAAATGCTGAGAAGCGCATATCAACGTAGAAATCTTAGCACAAACTTACTTCACCACCTCCATAGGAGGCAAAGTTTGTAAAACTGAATTTTGGGTGTGGTGAGGGGTGTATTTATAGGCATTTTGAGGTTTGGGAAACTTTGCCCCTCCTGGTAGGATTGTATATCCCATACGTCACTAGCTCATGGACTCTTGCCAATTACATGAAACAAATAACCACTCTTATATGAGTGTATTTTAATGGTAGATTTCATTTTAAGGGCTCCATGTACTAAGCCGTCAATTCATCAGTCATTTTAGACGCGGCTAAACTCGCCGTTACTCGCCGCGGGCGAAATGGTGTCCGCTGTTGCTATGTACTAATAATCCCACAATAAATAGACACGTCTAGCTCTCGCCGCGAGCAGTGGCGGAATATTGTTAAATTTGACGCCTCGCTCGCCGCGACTAAGCTGATGTACTTAACTTTCAGTTGAATTGTCTGGCCAATTGTTAACACGTGACATGTAAGGTGTCATGAACATCATAGTAGTCGCGGGAATAGAATTTTGCTCCTATAAATGTACAACTTTTCTAAACAACTTTATTATTATTCCCAAATTTTTGGAGAGTAATTACAGAGCGTTCTTTTTTGTGATCTTTATTTACAAATTCGATATGGCTTCATCTGGATCTGAAACCGCTTCAAAATCCAAGAATCCTCACTTTTCTCATCAGCAAAACGTCGTTTTGATTGACATGATTATTGACTCTTATGATTATTTGTTTGGATGTCGTGTCAAACAGACAAATTTTTCTAGGAGGAAGCAGATCTGGCAAAGGATCAGCGATGCTGTTAGTGCCCAGGGTCCAGGAAAGAAAGATGTCGATCAGCTGAAGAAGCGTTACAACAACATTAAACATTTCGCCAAAGCTAAATTGGCCAGAGAAAAAAATTCGGCACGTGCTACCTGAGGTGGACCAGCATATGTGGCAGACCTCAATGATTATGAGCAGAAGCTTGTTCAGCGTCTGGGACCAGAGATCATCACTGGCATAACGGATGATTGTGACAGTGATTTAAGAGGTAAATGTACAACATAATTGACGCAATTTTTTTATTTTTTTTTTAAATTATGATAGGTCATTGTCTCCAATATATATTTCTTTAAAATAACATTATCTGACTTCTTACGCTTCAGTATCTGAATCTATATAGGCCATTTAGGCCCCAAATACTGTAATCATTTATGTCGCATATATGTATAAGGGATTGTACAATAATAGGGTTGTTATACTGCCTTTTTTTTAAAGGTCTAACGGAACTATAGATTTGTTTATTATTAATATAGTGATCCCTAAAGATAACACCCATGTGTTTATTTACAAACCAGTATTGCATAGAAACCTTAAAGAGATAATGACAATAGAAATAATGTAATTTGAAACTATTAAACAAATATTGATGTTGTGTAACATGGTATGTCCGACATTAATCATGAGACTAACCCCAGATCACATGCCTTCTTAAATTTCTGATCTATTGACTTCCATGTTGCGTTATTTGACTATACTGTAGAATATTATTTTTAACATCTTTCAAAATTATTCTCTGCTTTATAAACATATACTTTTTTCAGATATAGCTATGCACATAGTTGACGCAGTCACATGAACCATCTATGTGCATCAACCAATGATCATTTACTGTGCCTGTATAGGTTTGCTTTTCATCAAAGTATAAAAATCCAATGAAGGCAAAAACATAATACAATTAAATATTTTTGAAAAAGCATTTTCTTATGCGATTTGTAAAGGAAATTTTATTTGTTCATGTCCCTTTAAAGGGCCACTAAACCCAAAATCTTTTTTTAATGATTCAGATAGAGAATAGAAATGTAAACAACATTACAAATTACTTCCATTATATCTTCATTTTCTAGATATTCTTAGTTGAAGAAAAAGAAATGCACATGGTGAGCCAATCACACGAGGCTTCTTTGTGCAGCAATCAAATGCTTTTCAACAAAGAATATCAAGAGAATAAAACAAATTAGATAATATAAGTAAATTATAAAGATGTTTATAACTGCATTCTCTTTCTAAATCATAAAATAAAAAGGTGGGTGGCATGTCCCTTTAATGATTGAGCCTTCATTCACTGCTGTGATTATTATTATTAACACTTTTAGCTTTCAGTTTAAACTAGAAATAAAAATAAACTTAACGTATTTTTTTTTTTTTTTTAAAGCAACGCCAACAACACAAGCAGAGCCTGTGAGGAGTAACGAAGTGCCCACTTGTTCTACTTCATCTTCTGCGGTTAACAGACTACCCAGTTCAGCTGTTTCCAGACCTTCGGCCAGTTTTACACATGGCCAATTAATACGCTCCACATCTAATGTTACACACACAACTTCCTCGGCGGACACACTTCCTGATGTAAGGACCAGCACTCCAGAAACTGGTGTTGGTAGAGCAACTGGTAAGTACTTTACAAATGAATAATTTCAATGTTGTGTGTTTTATCTATTTTATCTATCAATTTTTTTATTTTTATTTTTTTTAAATGTCAAATGTCATTATTGACATATTCTAGTTCGAGATCTTTTACAGATGGAATGTAATTTGAAGGACAAATAGCAATGATCATAGATTTTCATGAAAGGGACACTGTACAATTTTTTTTTTTAATGAGGATTTGTGTAGAGCATGCATGCAATTGTAAGCAACTTTCTAATGGGTTTAAATTTTATCATTATTTTCTTTTTGAGAATTGATCATAGTATTACATTAGAAAGTTGATTGAAATTCCATGCTATATATCTTATTCTCAAAAATATTATTTTTGCTTCAGTGTCCAGTTAATTGCAAAGTACATTTCCATTAATAATTTTCCAAATAGAAATTTCACTGAATGTAATAGCGTTTGAATATATGGTTACATTGACTAAAAAAACTTTTTATTTTATTTATTTATTTTTATTTTATTTATTTTTTTATAGGTGATTTGGGACGTCTTTTCCAGCGATTGACTGGACATTCACCTCCATTATTTGATGGTATGTATCACATATGTATATATGTATATATGTGTATATATATATATATATATATATATATATATATATATATATATATATATAAATAATATAACTTAAATTGGTGTATGACTGTTGTATCTGCTCTCTCCTTCTATTCTATTTCTGCAAGTGTTTTTAGAAAATTTTATTTTTATTTACTAACAATTTGTTATGTCTTGATCTAGAAGAAGAAAACTCATCAAGGGAGATCACTATCAATCTCATGCCGATAGTGGAAAATCCCATTCAAGATGAACCACCAGGAGGGCATGATGGAAGCGAGACTCCAGATATTCTTGAAGATTTTGGAGATGCGCAACCAGATGAAATTCACACACCGGAAAACCTTGAGGAACCTGTTGAAACACAGGCACCACCAATTGCACTGCAAACAGGTGGTCTAAATATTGACAATACACCGGCAGAAGGACTATTGGCCGATGTTGGATTGAGGGAAATGTTGACACTTGCAAGGCAATACAGAGAGGACCACAGAGAAATGCAAAATATTATTAACACTAATATTGACCGCTGGGCTGCTCTGTCAGAAAAAAATGTTGAACTAGAAATGTAAATGAATGAGATTGAAATGCAGAAATGTTCCAGTGGCAGAGGCGGATGGATGAAGAGAAAAACCAGCAAATTAACAGAGCTTTAACCATCAGTGAAAGGACATTACAATCTCTGTTGGCTATTGTCAGTGAAAGGGAGGGTACAACAGACCCAAAGAGGCCACGTCTGGAGTGAACATTTAATTTATTATTTATAACACTATATTAGTCACTGTTAATTTTTTTTCATCGATATATTGTTTAATAAGTTAGTTTTTGTGTTCTTTAAGTTTAAAATGTTATTTAATAAAGACAAATTTTTTTATGCCCAAAAAAAAGTTTATTTACATAAATTCAAAATCACTTTTGATTCTTCAACACAAACGTTTTTCTCAGTTATTAATTGTCATTCTTCTGACAATCATCATGACAAAACAAAAAATGAAATCAAATAACATATTTAAGGTATAAAAAATCTACTTGCTCCATTAACATTCCCAAAGTTGCCCTAATTTTAGAAAATTTTTGTTTAACATGATCTTCAAGACAACTCTGAGTACTTTTGTCTGCAGTTTCAATAGTTGATGTTGAAGATAAATCTGTAGAAAAATAAATGCAAAGCAAATTTTAATTCAATTTTCATATACATATGCAATGTATGATAGGGTTATTCATCACAAATATTACCTCCTGATGTGCTGTTATCTATGTTATCTACTATATTGGCTTCTACACTTATGTCCACTCCTTTAAAGCTTTCATCTGAGCCAACTCCTATTTGAAATATACAATATGTATTAGTTAAAACTTTGATTTTCTTAGATTTAAGATTACTGAGTATGAAACATACCTTTATCTACCATCATTGTTCTATCCTTGGTTGAGTATCATCTGAACTCAAGGCTTCAAATATTGGCACACTATCAGGATTTTGAAATTCTTCCATTTCCATACTATTTTCCATGTCTTCCATGGTAATATCTATGAACGTAATTACAAAGATAAAGATAGAAAACTATTAAATCAAAAACCTAGGATATATTATTTAAAACTATAATAATAATCATTAAAAGGGACATTGAACCCAATTTCTAAGTTTCATGATTCAGATAGTGCATGCAATTTAAATAAACTTTTCTATTTTACTTCATTCTTTTTGTATCTTTATTTGAAAAGCAAGAATGTAAGTTTAGATGCCAGCCCATTTTTGGTGAACCAACTGTGTTGTACTTGCTAATTGGACAGAACCAATCAAAAAGTGCTGTCCATGGTGCTCAAAAAAAAATTGGCTGGCTCCTTAGCTTAGATGCCTTCTTTTTCAAATAAAGATAGAAAGATAATGAGGAAAATAATGATAATAGAAGTAAATTAGCAACTTGATTAACATTGCATGGTAAAACTTTTTAAGCCAAAACCTAAAATATATGATTTAAAAGTTAAATAATAAGTCATTACCTGTCTGTGTCTTTTTATAAAAAAAATTCATATGGATTTGGAGATAATTCAATATCCAATAGTGTTATTGGCAAAGGTGGAGAAAGAGCTTCACTTCTGGGTGTTTGCACCAACATTGACCTTAGGTAGCGTGGTGGGTGTTCACACTTCATTCTCCTACTTCTCATATCTAAAAAAATTATATTTAAAAAAAATTTGGAATAAAAAAAATAAATTTAATTATTCCAAGTAATTTTTTGTTTTCCAAACATTCAGTTCTGCATGCTTACTTTTCTAACATGTTTCAATGGTATATAGTAATATATTTATATTTTATTCTACTAACTCAGTTCTGCATGTTTCAATGGTATATACTAATATAGTTAAATTTTACTCTACTAACTCATTTTTGTATGCTAACTTTTCTAACCTTTTAAGTGTATATAGTAATATAGTTAAATTTTAATCTACTAACTCAGTTCTGCATGCTTACTTTTGTAACTTTTTGCAATTGTATATACTAATATAGTTAAAGTAACACTCAGAAAATAATATTGTCCTGGATTCGTCAATGATGACGCAGTTCAAAAATAACACCCTTTTTTTATATTATAAAAAATTATTTCATATATAATTTTGGAACTTACATGTCCTTATCAATCTTCGAATCGATTTATAGTACTTCGGTTCTCTTCTCTTCAAATCACTATTTTCTAAGACACTGTCTTGTTCTTTTAATTTTTGAAATACGATGCATTCTTCTCAGCATCTCGTATATAATTTTGTCTCTGCATTCCTGTCTCACTCCCCTCACACCACCAATCCGTTTAGGGAAATATTTATCCATGGCATAAACTAATATCACCAATTCTCCAGCACCAAAAGGTTCAGGACGCGTCATGTTTGACGATGACGTGATTAATCGTTATGTCAATCATTAGCGCATTGATATAGATATGTATCCCCGAAAAATAGAAAAAAATATCATGTATATGTAGATTAATGTATTTTATGAAGGTTTGTAAATATCAATGTTTATAGTTATTACAAATGATATTTGGTTTCTATACATTTTCTTTGTTTCAGATGTGTTGATATGTATTAAAATTTACTTTGGTTTACAATTGTTATTTTGTTTCTATACATTTTCTTTGTTTCAGATGTGTTGATATGTATTAAAATTTACTTTGGTTTACAATTGTTATTTTGTTTCTAAACATTTTCTTTGTTTCAGATGTGTTTATATGTATTAAAATATATTTTGGTTTACAATTGTTATTTTGTTTCTAAACATTTTCTTTTTTTTTTCATATGTGTTTATATGTATTAAAAGTTACTTTGGTTTACAATTGTTAATATATAATGTTTAAAGATTGTAATTTTGTAATAAAATAATTTATTTGCCATTATTTTCTATATGCCACTATTCTTTTAACAAATCTTGAATGGAAAAATATATTATTAAGGATAAGAAAATAAGTGTTAAGAGTAAGCCCTTAAGGTATTTATTTGAATATGGGAAAACCTAGTAGCTGTTAAAAATTGAGGTTAGAATAAAACAAAGCAAATTAGCAAGTCTTTTTTAACTCAAAAATCCTATCTGATAACATAAAGCACTGTTGAATGACTTCCGGTAGGCGGGCTTGAGAAGCAGTCGCATCTAAACAGAGCTCCGAGTATCAGAGCTGATATAAATCTAAATTCATCCTTATCTACTGCTTTGCCCCACACTCTAAGGATTTGTCGGGAGGTGAGAATCTTCGCCGACCTTTGGACAGCAGTGTGTGGATTTATCCATCAGATCCAGCGACCGGGAGCCCAGAAAAGGAAACAGGCGCCATCTCCTAACGCGCCGCCAAATAGGTCGTCCCCATCACAGACCGTCTCCATCACAGACCGGTAAAGACCCGGACCCAGAACACATCTACACGGAGCCGGGTGGAACACTACAGCCCCCGGAGGAATAACACAGAGGAAGAGGTGGAAGGAGACCTCTTCAAACCCCCCCCCGGCAGAGCAAAACGGAGTATTGAGGAGCGGAGGTCTGGGGTAATTATAAAGCATCCAAGACACAGAAAAACCATACTTGACAACGCAAGCCCAATTTAAGACAACAGAGGGCTGAATCTGGGTCTGGTACAGCAGACAAACACCGATCGCTAGGGCCACAGACAGAAAGGTAATCCAACAAAGTGGTGCGGCGCACCACGAGGCCGACGCCTAGCGCACTTAGATTACACACACGGCAGCACAAAGATCAGGTCTGCATCAAAGGGGACAAATATCAACATAAACTCCTTTTCTTTTATTGTACATTAAAAAAGGGACCTCAAAACTCAGTAACGGACAAAGGCTAAAATATCTTAATCCCACAGTGGCTAAGAACATTAATTGCTGAGACCCTGGAAGGGGCACAGCCACCGCTCCCCACGGCTGCAGCCCTAACATATAATACCCCACATTGGATTATTATTATTATAGACTGTTGGCCTTTGGCTTCGACAAGAGTTTGGGAACGAAAGAAAGCATAAAACAGTTGTGCCGAACAGAGATGCCAATAATTACCGGGGCCACAGAGCAAGCACTGTAATAAATATAGACCTTTCCAGAACCCACTGCTCTGCTAATCTAAAACTATAATAACAAAAAGGTCATAACAAACTCGTATATCAAAAAACAGACACACTCTGGGACAGAGAGGGGCAGAGATTGGCAGAGTTTGGGATACAGCGTGGCTGAAAAGACATTAATTTACTTAACAACATCTTACTCCACTTATAGAATAGCGAGCAGCGCCACGAGGTCAAACCCAGACTCCTGCTGGTTTTCGTAATCAGCACCAAACCACGGACAAGCTGCACAGAAAACTAAAGACATCATAGCCCCTTGCTTGCCAAAACCATAATAGCTGTGTCTCCTGCTTAGAAACCAATAGAAGGAAAATAGTGGTTACAGAATCGAAGAGAACCTTCACTAGCTAAATACCATAAGCACGGTAACTGACTGCAATATCTGTTCTATCAGACCCCTCCACGTCTGCACACCTGCACTGCATCAGTTTGCCAGGGGCTGCTGCAATTACTGCTAAGCTAAGCAAGAGGGACACATATCTTAACTCTGCAAAACCGGCCCCAAAGGGACAGAGGGGGTTGATGAAGGTAGACAAATTCTTCCACAAACTCTCACCCACACCAGCAGAGATGACACACAGGACAAAAAACACAGACAATAAAAAAACATCCAAAAAACCCTACAGAGACTCATCCTGACGTCCCTGATCCAATGGACCAGACAGCCCTACCAGGACTAGACCATAAATCCTTATTGCACGAATTGAAATCATTTTTTCTGCCAAAAATGGACTCCCTACAGGCGGGAGTAGACACATTAACTTGTGAGGTGCGTCAGTTTGCATCCAGAATTACAGCAGCAGAGACACGAATCTCAGACGTGGAAGACAGGCAAGTGTCAGCAGACATTACCATCAAACAGCTGGTAAAGAAATCGGAATTGCTACAAGACCGTATCGATGACCTGGAAAACAGGAGCCGCCGCAATAATCTGCGCATAATAGGCATTCCAGAATCCGTCAAAGGCAAGAACCTACTGGAGTTTGTGGCGCTCACTTTTCCCAAACTCCTTGGCATACACCCTGATATACTGCCCATAGATGTTGAAAGAGCCCACCGTATAGGTCCGGAAAGAGGCCTAGAGCAAAGAAATCCCAGACCACGACAGGTTATATTTAGATGCCTGAACTACCAGGAGAAACTCAAAATTCTACAAGCCTATCGAGCTCGAAAAGAGGTACTGCATGAAGGCTCTAAACTTCTACTCTTTCAGGATTTCTCTATGGAGGTCACGAAACAAAGAAAGGAATTTGCACCATTATGTTCTCAGCTTCACGAGCAAGGGAGACAAGTGGCCCTGTTGTTCCCGGCAAAGCTGAGACTACAAACACCTCATGGACCCAAGTTTTTCCATACTCCTCAGGCCCTGAAGAGCTACTTAGCTACAGAACAGGATCAACATCCAGAGTGAACATATCCTACCCTGGATCGGCTTGACATAGCCCATTATGGAATGGGTGGACACTCACTATATATCTGAATATTAAAGGACACAGTTCAAGGACTGAAAGAGCTCTGCGGACCACACAGATGGACTACTACTACTATGGAGAGAGGTCACCTCTGACCTCCAGGGTAATGTTATACTACTGTAACGCATCACATCTATATAAGATTGTAAATTGTTTTAGTAAGTTTGAATGTTTTAGTTTGTTTTAACTTGTTCACAAATATATGGCAGCTAACCAAACCTAATTGATGGAAAGACAAGAGATCTTTGGTAAGACCAATACACATTTGTATTTTTGTTTTGTTGAATGTTTTATAACTGTTTTGAATGATATGACCAGGAATAATGATTTGCACAGCAATTTCATACTGACAAGAAAGGTTGGCGCACTTAAAAACACCTGTTTAGAAGCACACATAGAACCTGCAACAACTGTAGAGAAGACAGGGGGACTGCCTACACACTACTATAACCACACCTCACAGAAACAAAGAAAAGAAAAAATAGACAGGCTTCTCCTAATACGCACACCCATGCTCTCTATCCATAACCCAGGCTTTATGTTCCCAAATGCACCACATAGAGTATACTCAACTGGCAAACTTGTTCACTTGACAACTCACGCTAGAGAGAATGGGGAACAGAGAGATGAAAGACACATGAGTAATGGAAAGACACACGTAATGATAGGGAAATGTACTCTCTTACAAAAGACACAGGGCACCTCTACAAGGATAGAAACCACTCCAAAACCCAGACAACAATCCAGACAAAACTATTAGAATGTTGCCGAAAATTACTCATACAAGGTTGACAGATATCTTGGTCATGTTTTGGTCAACTCATAAATCATACAGAAAATTTGATGTCACATTTTGCTTCCCCTCTCTCTCTCTCTCCCACCCCCCTACTGCCCCCCCCCCCTCCCTTTTTTTTTTTTTTTTTTTTCTCTCTCTCCTCACCCGTCATAACACAAACATGTAAATATGCCTCTTAAGGTGATAACATGGAACGTGGGGGGTCTTAATACACCCATCAAACGTAAGGCAGCCCTTAATCATCTTAGAAAATTAGGAGCAGACATCGCAATGTTACAAGAGACGCATCTCACAGATGTAGAACATCAGAAGCTACAAAGAGAATGGGTAAAGCACGTAGTTTTTCGATCACACACCAGCGCCAGTCGGGGTTTAGCTATAGTGTTTGGGAAGAGAGTGACAGTTGATGTGAAGAATGTACATCCAGATCCCAACTGCAGATACCTTATAGTTGAAGCAACAATAGACTCCACAGACTATACATTTTGTAACTTATATGCACCTATCCACAGAGACATGAAGTTCTGGCAAGACCTGATAAAGTCCTTAGCCCCTTATATGGGATCCAAATTGATAATAGGAGGGGACTTCAATCTCTCACCCACGCATACATTAGACAGGCTTTGGCTGGAAACATTCAGAATCAGGGACCCCAAAAAGAATTATAAAGCCAAATACGAATCTAGGATATTTAATATGTTCTTTAGGGACACTAACACCTGCGACATATGGAGGCTACATAACCCAGAAGGCAAGGAATACACATGTCTGTCAAAAGCCAAACATACACTCTCCAGAATAGACCTATTTCTAATAGCCAATAATCTATCCAACGAAATACAGAGTTGTAGAATACATGATATACTAATCTCAGACCACGCCCCGGTAGAACTAACGTTGAGAACAAGCAAACATCACACTAACAGGAACACACTCCGTTTCCCCACATACTTAGTCAAATCAGAATCGTTCGTTAAATTTTTACAACACTCCTGGACAGATTATGTAACAGACAATGCAATACATGTAGACAACCCTACACTCTTCTGGGAAGCAGCCAAAACAGTGCTGGCAGGCAACATAATCTCATACGTTGCAAAAGTAAAATACAAAACTCAACACAGACATAGGGCCTTGCAAGAACGGCTAGGACAAGCCTACCTCCAATTCCTTCAGACAGGGTCGAGATCAACATATGATAACTACATAGTAGCTAAAACAGATCTAGAAACATTTACAAACCAGCAAGCAGCGGCAGGACTGCTGAAAACAGCGGGTAGACTATATAGATTTGGGAACCGGGCAGGCAAACTGTTAGCGACTCTGACCAAACCACACACGGTAAAGACTGGAGTAACTGCCTTACGCTGGAAAGACAAGACATATAACGTCCCCGAAGACATAGTTAGGTGTTTTAAAACATATTACACGAACCTCTACACCAAGCAGCCACCGGCACCAAAAGAGACAGTAGCTCAATTCTGGAGCTCAGTAGAATTACCCCAAATTAGGTCAGACCAAAACGATGCACTAAACGCCACGATCACACAGGATGAATTAATCGCCACCATCAAAAGTCTCCCCACAGGCAAGACACCAGGCCCAGATGGACTCCCATCCGAGTTCTACAAAGCCCTGCAGCCGCAAATATCCGCGACACTCATCAAAGTATTCAACACTTTGATGTTAACAGAAACACAACCCTCTAAGGAGTTCACAGCAGCTCATATCACATTGATCCCCAAGCCCGGCAAAGATCACTCGCTACCAGAGTCTTTCAGACCGATATCGCTCCTAAACGTGGACTATAAGCTGTTCACAAAAATCATGGCAAATAGGCTGCGGACGATCCTGCCGGATCTGATCCACCCAGATCAAACGGGCTTTGTGTTCAAGCGCACCTCAGTGGTGAACCTCCGCAGGGTCCTCCATGTCATAGAACATTACTGGACAAAGGGGAGAGAAAGCGCCACACATCCCTCACCGGAAGCCTTCCTGTTGTCTTTAGACGCAGAGAAGGCTTTCGACCGGGTAGAATGGCCACACTTGTTGGACTCAATGCGTAGATTCGGTTTTGACGGCCCATTTCTGGGAGTGTTAAATAAAATTTATGACAAACCGGTGGCACGGATTCTATCCAACGGACTCTTTTCAGGGGATTTCCCCCTTCAAAGAGGCACCAGGCAGGGATGCCCCCTATCTCCGCTGTTGTTCAATTTGGCGTTGGAACCGCTGGCAATAAAGCTCAGACACACCTTCCCGGGAATTGTACTTAAAGGGGTCCCCCTCCACTTGGCGCTATACGCGGACGACATGTTGCTATTCGTGAACTCTCCACGAACACACATCCCCAACATCCTCCGAGCAATAACTGACTTCGGTAGCTTCTCAGGGTATAAGATAAATACCACCAAATCTGAGGTAATGTGGCTCAATAAACACCCTCACTCCACACATGACTTCCCTTTTGTGGAAGTAACAGAGAGACTGACGTATCTAGGCATTCACCTGCATAGAGACCCCTCCAAAATCTACAAGCTAAACATCTCAGAAAAAGGTAACCAAATCGCCTCCCAATTATCCAACTGGCTCAATCTCCCTCTGGGATTGTCAGGTAGGATCAACCTGGTAAAAATGACGATACTGCCCAAAATACTCTACCCCCTGCTCATGCTACCATTTCTCATGACCAAGTCAGACATACAATTGCTCAACCGTGCAGTATCACAATTCATTTGGAAAAAGGGCAAACCGAGAATAGCAGCAGAGAAACTGCAACTTCCATACTCGGCGGGAGGACTGGGCCTCCCAAATCTCAGACTGTATAACTGGGCGGCATTGGCCTGTCTGGTCATGGACTGGCAACTAGACACAGGTCATTTCGGCGATTCCGGCCTTGAAAAGGCGATGGTAGCACCTGTGGCGCTGTCATATCTACCATATGGGGGCCGGAAGACGCTCCCGCCGGGGGTACACAATAATGTGCTGTACGCAGACCCACTTATGGCTTGGCAAAAAATCCATAAATACCTGAAATCGGACATGCCCTCACCAAAATACATCCCGTTAATCGGAAACCCAGATTTTCCAGCCGGGAATGATCAAGAACCATTCCGAATCTGGAACAGAACCGGCCTCAAAATGGTTGGTGACGCGCTAGACACGCTACAACACACGATACGGTCATTTCAAGACTTAAGAGATAAATATCAAATCCCAAACAAACACTTTTATGCCTACTTACAACTGCGCCACTACATAGCGTCAATGCAATCATCTAATGCGGGATTCTGGGATGCATCACCCTTCGCAGTTTCACAAACACTTTTCAGGGCAGGGGCCTTCTCTTTGTCCCATATATACACACGACTGATACAACAAAGGGAAGCTCAGATCTTAAGTGATATAGCAGCCAGGTATAACAGCGATTGCTCAATAGAAATAACGACACAAGACATCAAGGAGAGCCTAGAACATGTACAACAAGCGACACTGGCAGTGTCACATAGAGAGGCACAGGTTAGAATTCTACACATGGACTACATTACACCTCATAGACTTTCAAAATGGAATGCTTCAATTTTGAATAGATGTGTCAAATGCAACTCAGAGGCTCCGTCACTTCACCACTACTTTTACACCTGCCCGAAGATTAGGAGGTTTTGGAGTCACTGTCATTACTGGCTTAAAACTACATTACACATAGAAACAGCAATAACTGAGGCAGAAATTTTCATGCTAAGATGGGAAGACTCACACAAAAGAATACACAAATTCCTTACATTATGCACTATCCTAGCTAGGCAATGCATCCTCACAAGATGGTTAACTAGACAGGCCCCAACAGTAGCACAACTGAAACACCTACTGCTTAAACATCTTTTTGTGGAGCAGTATGATGTCCGACTGGATACAAAACGTAGACTGCGCCCCTTCTTGAGGAAATGGTGGCCTTTTTTAGACTCACTGGACCTAGCTATTCGAAACCAGGTGTTGAAACCTTTTGCTCACCTGGAAGCAATGCAACAGATAGACATGGGAGGAGGGGCGGAACACGCAGGGCAGACCACACAGAATCGAGAACCTCTTGAAGTGATGTTATTCTAAGGGAGGAGAGGTGGAGGGAGAGAACCCTAATCAGAATTTTTTTTTTTTTTTTTTTTTTTTTTTCTCTTTCACGCCTCTGTTTTACCACCCCCCCCCCCAACCTATACAACATATCCAACCTTTTCTATCTATTTATCTCTCCTCTATCTCCCATTGGATACAAAACTGCTCGCAGTTAAACCACCTATGGACACCTGGTCAAAGTATTTATCTATTTATCTTTGTGTTTATCTTTGTATTTTAGAAAGTTAATTCATATGTTTTTGAATGTTTTAAGTGTTTAAAAAAAAGAAAAAATTCTTTAAGGAATGGAGTGCGCAATAATATACTGGGACCGAGATATGGACATTACCTTTGAGATATGCCTCTCCTACAATGACTTTTGATCACTCACACCTGAATGTTCATACCTGTGTACTGGATCTCAAACAGCTGTGTAACTGTATAAATGTTCATTGAAAGTGATTACTGTCTATATGAAACATGATCAATGCGAAAATGTTGTAACACTCAATTCCTTTAATAAAAACGAATTTAAAAAAAAAAAAAAAGCACTGTTGAATATACTGTCGCTTGTTACAGCTACAATTCAATGACACAATACAATGAATTAGCATCAGCTATGGAGGGATTACATTACACTAATCACATTATGTAAAAGAGTGAGAGCAGCTGTAGACACTAGTGTGATGTCACAAAGACAATGTATTACCTATAATATATTGTCTGTAATAACTTTGATCATAAACTTTATTTATTTGAAACCTTTGATAATTGAAGAGCAACAACTGTTATGTATTTAACTGTTTATCATGAGTGATTTTTAATAACCTTAATTCTTAAAAAAAAAATGGAGACAAGTTAATAAAGAAAGTTTTTTATTGATCAACTGAAACTTTAATCTTCAAAATATTGTTCTGAAACCATGTCCCTTGTTGCATTTCCACACCTATTAGCTTGTTCTACACATATTTCTTCTGGTAAATCATCAGCATCTATTGGATCTTCATCTTCTAATGGACAGCCTCTTTTAATTGCTATATTGTGCAGTATGCAGCAAACCAATATAATTTTTGCAACTTTCTCTGGTGCATACTGCATATCACCACCAGAACGATCAAGACATCGAAACCGCATTTTCAAAAGACCGAAAGTCCTCTCAATAATCCCCCTGGTAGATCGGTGAGCTTCATTGAAACGTACTTGACTTCTGGTCTGTGGGTTGTTATAGGGAGTCAACAGCCATTCTGTACATGAGTACCCTCCATCTCCTAATAGAAGATATAATAAATATAAATATTAATATAAGAATAATTATAAAGATTCAGAACTATACAATACAAATTTAAACTATACAGATTACAGTCGACAAATTGGGTGCAATTTTTGTACATTGAAATGAGACAAATTAGACGCCAGTTATGCTTATGTAGAAGCCATCCTTCAGGCATATTTCCGTCCTCAAACTTCCGGTATAACCCAGTCTGCCTTAAGATGTAAGAATCATGACAGGAGCCAGGAAAGTTAGAACGGACACTGATAATCCTCATGTTGGGGTCACAGACCATCTGGACATTCAAGGAATGGAAATGCTTTCTATTCCTATAGATCTCCTCACAAGCTTGAAGTGGTCTTACAGCAACATGGGTACAGTCTATGGCACCTAGGACATTGGGCATCCCAGCCATCCTATAGAAATTTGACTTGATAGATTGCCATTCTTCAGGGGTAGATGGCAAACAAACATATCGATGAAAAATAACCATCATAGCCCCTATTACTTTGGATAAGTGGCATGAAAAAGCAGATTGACTCATTCCAATAATGACGCTAGAAACTGCCTGAAAGGAGCCTGTTGCAAAAAAATGCAATGCAGCTAATAGTTTCAGAAGTCCCGGAATAGCTTGTGAACGAGCAGTCATCGGCTCCAAATGATCTTCAATCTCTCGATACAGGTGTAATATCGATTCACGATCAAGCCGGAATCTTTGTATGATCTCTCGGTCAGAAAGGCCATGCAAACCAACCCGTGGAAGGAATACACGGGGGACACAAACTCTCCTTCTTCTAACGATACGATTAGCTACATTTCCAGCATTTTGTCTTCTAGCCCGGATTTGCATCACACGGAGAATAAACAAAAACAGAATTCTCTCCATAGCTGCTGAAATGAACAATTTAAGTACAATGCTGATATTACTGCCTTTTATATATGTCTAGACTGGCGTCTAGAGTGACTTTCCTGTTGTTTTGTACCTTGCCCGCCACCTAAAAGGTGGCGAGGCAAAAATAATGAGGTGGGGGCGGAGATTGACGCGAGCGGACAAATAGATTTTTTAGTACATTCGTTTTTGGCGAGTTGGTGGTCAAATGTGTCTAATTACAGTAAAAAATGGAGAGGTAGCGAGGTTTGGCGGATAAGTATGCTCGCAATTGCTTAGTACATGGAGCCCTAAATAGCTATTAACATTGCAGAACACATATGATTTTCATTTTATGCAAAGTGACATATCCACTGCTCCTCTGAGTGGCATTTACTGGTGGTGGAGTGGAGTGGAGTGGAGGCGGGTGAAGGCATGGATTTGTCACAATGTTTCTTTTTTTCTCTTTTTCTCTAGTTGTTTAGAAGGTAGTTTTTGACATTTGTTTTTTTTTTTTTTTTAAATAACTACTCTGTTATCAGGAAAAGTATATTTTAATGTTTGTTTTTATTTTTAATAGCTATTTAATTTAAATAACTTAGTGGCATTTTTTGGTAGCAGAGAGGAGTGGACGTGGGTGAGGGCAGGGGTTTGTCACACTTTTTTTTTCTTTTTTTTTTAGCTGTTTAGAAGGTAGTTTGTGACTTTTTAAAAAAATAACAACCACTATGTTGTTATATAAGAGTGTATTTTAATGGTAGATTTCATTTTAAATAGCTATTGACATTGCAGAACACATATGATTTTCTTTCATGCAAAGTGACATATCCACTGCTCCTATGAGTGGAATTTTTTTTTGTGGCGGAGTAGAGTGGAGGCGGGTGAGGGCAGGGATTTGTCACAATGTTTTTTTTTCTTTTTTCTTTTGTTGTTTAGAATGTAGTTTGTAACTTTTTTTAAAAAGCAATCGCTATGATGTTATATAAAAGGGTATTTTAAGGGGGTACTTTATAGTATATAGTATAGGCAATTATAGGTCGCAATATTGTGTGCCGCATTAGTTATCGACATCTATCTGTTAAATATCACTTTCCTAGGCGCCATCTGATTATGAATGCAGTGGATCATATAGTAACTAAAGATTCTCAAACAGTAAACACGATTATTTTAATGATTGCTGGTGTCAGCTATACTCTTAAAGACATTTCTGAGGCTGAGGCCTACCACCACCCCCCCTCGACAACCCTCGGAGATCTGCTGTATCGCAGTTCCAATGGTGCGCTGCTTTATTTTGGCTTCAACAATATGGAAAACAGCTTACTGCTTAACCCATTAAAAGTGCGTTTCTTGGAACATTTTAATAAGATTGAAAAGAGAATTACTACAATCCTCAATCTTGTTCAACAGCAAACTTTTAAAATTTTTAATGAAATTGTAACAAATTTTCTGCATAAATGTTACTGTATAATTTAATTCTCAATAAAAATTAAAATAATAAAAAAAATAATAAAAACATTAAAATTAAAACAAAAATGTAATTGTTGTTATTTTAAATAGCTATTTAGGTTGCAGAACTTATATGATTTTTGTTTTATGCAAAGTGAGATATCCACTGCTCCTCTGAGTGGCATTTTTTTGGTGGCGGAGTGGAGTGGAGGTGGGTGAGGGCATGGATTTGTCACAATGTTTCTTTTTTCTCTTTTTCTATAGTTGTTTAGAAAGTAGTTTTTGACATTTGTTTTTTTAAATTAACTACTCTGTTATAATGAAGAAGTATATTTTAATGGTTGTTTTTATTTTTAATAGCTAATAACTTATACAAATTTATTTATGCAAAGTGTTTGTGACTTTTTAAAAAAAACAATCGATATGTTGTTATATAAAAGAGTATTTTTTTTTTTATTTTTTTTTTAAATATAATTTTTATTGAGGTTTTCAACAGTACCCACATAAAAAGAAAAAATGCAACAAAAAAAACCCACAGTTTGGTACATACATAATAGATGAATCGGAGCATGTTACAATTATTCATAGTAGTAAAAAAAGGAGTTTCTTGTTGGATATTCTAATATTTGTAACTACTTTGGGAGTCTCACCGACACCTTTGATTTTCCAACAAATCAAAATAAACATTCATTTTCCATGATTCAATAACATTTTACAAAGACAATCAGAAAACACAAAAAAAAAAAAAAATCGCCATCTTTGCAGTGTTTATGTCTACTCACTCTAATAAGTGCATCAGTACCATTTGAGCAAGAATCTATCCATCTTCCACCTTTTGTTGAAAAATAATACTTTTCTTCCTTTTTGAAGAGATTGTTGAAGTTTCTAAGTTTTTTAGGAAAGGAGAAACCGAGGAAAAAAGAGAAAAAAAGAGAGAAAAAAAAAAAAAAAAACCCTGTCTTGCTTAAGCATTTCCTTCCTCCCCCCTCCACGCATGCCCCACACTACCAGATACCCAAAAGAACTTTTTCCGAATTTTGAAATGGGCTTATCATATACTCTATTACGGTTGGCGAAAAGTTTTTAATGAATTTTGACCATTTGCTAAAAAATGCTACAATTTCGCCCTCTGAATTTAGATCTGTGGCGAGTTTTTCTACCCTATATTGTTTTTTGAGATAGTTTTTGACCTCGTTCACTGTGGGTATGAATCTAGTTTTCCATTTTTTGAAAATCAAATTTCTTGCGACAAGAACTACTAGGTTTAATATCTTAGCATCTCTAAAATCCTCCTTATTGTTGGACAAGAAAATTATGTTAGAGAAAGTAAGTTTAAGAGGCTTTATTTTTACCACCTTTACTAACCAATACTCTAATTTGTGCCAGAATTGTTCTATTTTCGGGCATAGCCACACCATATGCAATAAGTCTGCAGCCAGGAGGCTGCATTTTGGACATTTCTTGAAGTCAGCATTATTCCATCTATAAGCTTTATCTGGCGTGTAATAAATCTGGTATATAAGCTTTGTGTGAGATTCTCTCCACGTTTCAGATATCATAGTGTTGCGTAGTAGCGTGAAGGATCTCATAATATGTGTTTCCTTATCTATATTCATGGACAATTGATCTGTCCATTTTTGGGCTAATTTTTCAACGTTACTGTTGCCTTTCTGTGAGTTCAGGAGGGTATACCATGGAGAGATGGAGCCGCGACCAGCCTTGATCAGGGCCGGCCACGGCTCCAGTCTCCCCCAAGTCCACCTCCAGTTGTATTGGGCATACAGCTGAGTAGTATAGTGCCTGGCTTGAAGATAGGCAAAAAAATCTTGATTACTAAGTTTGAATTCCACTTTCAGTTCTTGGAAAGATTTGATAATTCCTGACTCTGCGTGGTGGAGCTGTGCAACGTGTCTGAGCCCCTGCTCCTCCCACTTTTTCAAGTGCGGAGCTTGGGACCCCTCTTGAAATTCTATATTACCTATAAAAGTTTGGTACCTGGGAATATTAGTATTTATTCCCAACAACATGCCTATCTTCTTCCAGGCCTGAATTATTGCAAATATAGTTTTAAAGTTTTTCACTTGTTTAGGTATTAAATGGGTCGGTGTATGTAAGAGCGAAACTGGCTTTAAGGGAAAGATTAAACTGTTCTCTAACTCATTATCTGTAAAGTAATCAGCTTCTTCCACCCAGTCTGCCGCAGTGCGACCCAAAAAAACTAGATTGTATAGATATAAATTTGGAAGAGCCAGCCCAGCAAATTGCCTTGCCAGGTATAACCTTTGCAGTGCAACTCTGGGCTTCCTTGACTGCCAAATACATTTCCGAAGTGCCATGTTAAGTTTCTTGATATCTTGCGTTTTTATAAAGAACGGGAGGTTTTGGAGAGTATATGATATCTTTGGCAAGATTACCATTTTGTATAGAGCAACACGCCCCGGAAGGGAGAGAGGTAGATTCTGCCAATCTCTCATAAGTGAAATAGCATGTGCCAAGATTGGGGTGACATTCAAGGAGTACCACTCCTGGGGATCTGCCGAGACAAGTATTCCCAAATATCTAAGTGATTTCAGGACTGTTTTAAATGGGTTATTTAAATATGACGTGTCGGTCTTCCTTAACCAGAGTAATTCTGTTTTTTGTTTCTTCATTTTATACCCTGCAAATTGGCCAAATTGTTCAATTATGTTAAGGATTATTGGGATATTCCAAGAGGTATTAGAAACATAGACCAGCAGATCGTCCGCATATAGAGACACTTTCAGCTCGTGTTTATTAATCTTGATACCTTCGATATGATTTCTGATTTTTATGGCCAAGGGTTCAATCGCCAGATCAAATAGAAGGGGGGAAAGCGGGCACCCCTGCCTTGTGCCCTGCTCCAATCGGATAATCTGTGACTCCTGCCCGTGCATGACTAATTTTGATGTTGCCTGTGTGCATAGATTGTTTACTAGATTCAAAAATTTATTTTGAAATCCGTATTGTTTCAATGTAGTTAGAATGTGATCATGGCTAACTCGATTGAATGCCTTCTCAGCATCGATCGCTATAATCGCTGCATCAGATAGATTTTCCGTTATCTTCCTTTCACTGTTCTTGAAATAATCAATGGATAAAAGAAGTTGCCTAATTTTAGATGAGGAGCTCCTTTTTACAAGAAACCCCACCTGGTCCTTATGAATAACTTCCCCTAAACCTATCTGCATTCTCTTGGCCATAACTGAGGCGAATATTTTGTAATCTGTGTTTAGCAGTGCAATGGGTCTGTACGACTCTCTGCATTGTGGATCTTTGTCAGCTTTAGGTATTAGTATGGTATGTGATGCCAGGAAGCTGGGGGGTATTTGATTGTTCTGTTGGAACAGATAATTAAAAATAATAGTCAGATGTGGAATGATTGCTTTGTCTAGAATTTTGTAAAATTCGTTTGGCAACGAATCAGGACCCGGCGCTTTCTCTCTTTTCAAAGCTTGAATCGCTTGACTTACTTCCAGTTCTGTTATTGGAGCATTCAACGCCTGGTTGAATTCAGGGGATATTTTTGTGAGTGCGATATCTTTCCAGAAATTCTCCCTTGCAGTTGTATTTACTGGATTCGCTGCATATATTGCTTTGTAGTATAGAAAAAAGGATTTAGATATTTCCTCGGGTGAGGTAAGCAAAGTTTTATTGACTCGTATGGCTTCCACTGTTTTTGAAGATCTCGAATTCTTTACCAATTTAGCCAATAATTTGCCCGATTTGTTGCCGAATTTGTAAAAATTAGATTGATATCTTAAATCTGCTTGTGTTGAGTTAAGCAACAAAAAAGTGTCTCTATCTTCTTTAGCTTTAGTGTATTTTCTCCAGTTCTCATCGGAAGATATGTTTATGTACCTATTATAAGCATTAATTACCGTTTCGATTACTTGTCTTTCCTTCCGGCGGGTTTCTTTTTTGATATTTGCCATAAATGCAATTATGTCCCCCCTCAATACTGCTTTTGCTGTTTCCCATAGAATCAGTGGACTTGCCACTGAGTCTTTATTATTTCGGAAATAATCCGCCCACCTTTCCTTGAGCCACTCTCTAAATTTTGCATTCTTGTTAATATATTTTGGATAAAAAAAGCCTGTCTTTTAAGGCCGATTTTTGAAGCTGGAATGTTTAAAGTGATTGGTGCGTGGTCAGATAATAAAATTTCAGATATATGTGCTTGATAAAAGAGTATTTTAAGGGGGAACTTCCGGGCGAAGGCCATTATAGGTCGCAATATCATGTGCTGCTTTAGTTATCGACATCTATCTGTTAAATATCACTTTCCTAGGCGCCATCTGATAATGAATGCAGTGGATCATATAGTAACTAAAGATTCTCAAACAGTAAACACGATTATTTTAATGATTGCTGGTGTCAGCTATACTCCGTGACTTTTCTGAGGCTGAGGCCTACCACCACCAACCCTCGACAACCCTCGGAGATCTGCTGTATCGCAGCTCCAATGGTGCGCTGCTTTATTTTGGCTTCAACAATATGGAAGACAGTTTACTGCTTAACCCGATAAAAGTGCGTTTCTTGGAACATTTTAATAAGATTGAAAAGAGAATTACTACAATCCTCAATCTTGTTCAACAGCCAACGGAGCTTGGCCTTACTAGCCCTGACCTGGAGGAACTCTCCGTGATTTCTAAACCCTCAGAAAACGTTGTCTTGGAAGCCTTTCTATGTTCCGGAGATGAAGTTATGATGAGCAATTACAGCGATCCTACAGAAGCTTGCGAGGATAGCAGTTGCAGTGAGGATGTGATTGACCCACAAGGATTTTTTGTAACAACACCCCATCTCTCCAACTACTGCTTGGGCCCTTAAGTTGACGGTATGCCACATAGATATATGGTCAGCTGTGAGACCGATCGTCATGAAGAACTTTTTTACTACATTGATCCGGGCCAGCATAGTATTTGCATCCTTCGTCACATATCGCAATAAAATATATTAAAATTCATGAATAAATCTATTGCACTACATGTTTCTTTCGGGTTTTTTTTCTTTCCTTTTTTTCCCTTTTTTATTATGTCTATTACAAATTTCATTTATTATATATATGAAGATTATCTGCAGTTATACCTTAAAAAAAAAAAAAAAAGCCGGATATCATATATAAATGCAATACAATGTTTAACATTTTTTCATAATGAAATTGTAACGACTTTTCTGCATAAATGTTACTGTATAATTTAATTCTCAATAAAAATAAAAATAATAAATAATAATAATAATATTAAAATTAAAAATTAAAAAAATATTTTAATTGTTATCATTTTAAATAGCTATTTAGGTTGCAGAACTTATATGATTTTCATTTTATGCAAACTGACATAACCACTGCTCCACTGAGTGGCATTTTTTGTGGCAGAGTGGAGGTGGGTGAGGGGTTTGTTAGACTTTTTTTCTTTTTTTTAGTTGTTTAGAAGGTAGTTTGTGACTTTTATTTAAAAAAAATGCAATACAATGTTTAACATTTTTTCATAATGAAATTGTAACGACTTTTCTGCATAAATGTTACTGTATAATTTAATTCTCAATAAAAATGAAAATATTAAATAATAATAATAATAACATTAAAATTAAAAATTAAAAAAATATTTTAATTGTTATCATATTAAAAAGCTATTTAGGTTGCAGAACTTATATGATTTTCATTTTATGCAAACTGACATAACCACTGCTCCTCTGAGTGGCATTTTTTTGGTGGCGGAGTGGAGTGGAGGTGGGTGAGGGGAGGGGTTTGTTGCACTTTTTTTCTTTTTTTTAGTTGTTTAGAAGGTAGTTTGTGACTTTTATTAAAAAAAAATGCAATACAATGTTTAACATTTTTTCATAATGAAATTGAGTGGCATTTTTTTGGTGTCAGAGTGGAGTGGAGGCGAGTGAGGGCATGGATTTGTCACAATGGGGCCTATCTATCAAGCTCTGAATGGAGCTTAATGGCCAGTGTTTCTGGCGAGTCTTCAGACTCGCCAGAAACACCCGTTATGAAGCAGCGGTCTAAAGACCGCTGCTCCATAACCCTGTCCGCCTGCTCTGACCAGGCAGACAGACATCGCCGGAAATCAACCCGATCGAGTATGATTGGGTTGATTGACACCTCCCTGCTGGCTGCCAATTGGCCGTGAGTCTGCAGGGGGCGGCGTTGCACCAGCAGCTCTGGTGAGATGCTGGTGCAATGCTGAATACGGAGAGCGTATTGCTCTCTGCATTCAGCGAGGTCTTGCGGACCTGATCCACACTGTCGGATCAGGTCTGCAAGACCTTTCATAAATAGAGGCCAATGGCCAATGTAGTTTGTAACTTTTTAAAAAAAACAATCGCTATGTTTTATAAATGAGTATTTTAAGGTGGAACTTCCGGGCAAAGATCATTATAGGTTGCAATATCATGTGCTGCTTTAGTTATCAACATCTATCTGTTAAATATCACTTTCCTAGGCGCCATCTGATAATGAATGCAGTGGATCATATAGTAACTAAAGATTCTTAAACAGTAAACACGATTATTTTAATGATTGCTGGTGTCAGCTATACTCCGTGACTTTTCTGAGGCTGGGGCCTACCACCACCCCCCCCTCGACAACCCTCGGAGATCTGCTGTATCGCAGCTCCAATGGTGCGCTGCTTTACTTTTGCTTCAACAATATGGAAGAGAGCTTACTGCTTAACCCGATAAAAGTGCGTTTCTTGGAACATTTTAATAAGATGGAAAAGATAATTACTACAATCCTCAATCTTGTTCAACAGCCAACGGAGCATGGCCTTACTAGCCCTGATCCGGAGGAACTCTCCGTGATTTCTACACCCTCGGAAAACAATGTCTTGGAAGCCTCTCCACTTACCTTTCTATGTTCTGGAGATGATGATGAGCAACTACAGCAATCTTACAAAAGCTTGCGAGGATAGCAGCTGCAGCGAGGATGTGATTGACCCACAAGGATTTTTGCGACAACACCCCATCTCTCCAACTACTGCTCGGGCCCTTAAGTTGAAGGTGTGCCACATAGATATATGGTCAGCTGTGAGACAGATCGCCATGAAGGACTTTCTCACTACATTGATCCAGGCAAGCATAGCAATTGCATCCTTCGGCACATATCGCAATAGAATATATTAAAAGTCATGAATAAATCTATTGCACTACAAGTTAATCTAAGTATGATACTTTCTCTACCTAATTATTCACACAACATAACCAGCAAAAAGACCTCCCAGGAGACTGCCCACATTCTATACATATAGTTGTCTTACACAACGAACATTTTTTCACATTTGTTTTCTTTCCTTTTTTTCCTTTCCTTTTTTTCCCTTTTTATTATGTCTATTACAAATTTCAACTGTTATGTATCTGAAGATTATCTGCAGTTATACCTTAAAAAAAAAAAAAAAAAGCCGGATATCATAAATAAATGCAATACAATGTTTAACATTTTTTCATAATGAAAGTGTAACAAATTTTCTTCATAAATGTTACTGTATAATTTAATTCTAAATAAAAATTAAAATAATAAAAAATAATAATAACATTAAAATTAAAAATTAAAAAAATATATTTTAATTGTTGTAACCATTTTAAATAGCTATTTAGGTTGCAGAACTTATATGATTTTCGTTTTATGCAAAGTGACATATCCACTGGCATTTTTTTGGTGGCGGAGGGGAGGTGGGTGAGGGCATGGATTTGTCAAAATGTTTCTTTTTTCTCCTTTTCTATAGTTGTTTAGAAGGTAGTTTTTGACATTTGTTTTTTTTTTTTAAATAACTACTATGTTATCATGAAAAATTATATTTTAATGGTTGTTTTTATTTTTAATAGCTATTTACTTTAAATAACTTATACAAATTTATTTATGCAAAGTGACATCCCACTGCTTCTCTGAGTGGCATTTTTTTGGTGGCAGAGTGAAGTGGAGGTGGTTGAGGGCAGGGGTTTGTCACACTTTTTTTTCTTTTTTTGTTAGCTGTTTAGAAGGTAGTTTGTGACTTTAAAAATAAAAATAAAAAATAACCACTATATTGTTATATAAGAGTGTATTTTAATTGTAGATTTCATTTTAAATAGATTTTAACATTGCAGAACACATATGATTTTCTTTCATGCAAAGTGACATATTCACTGCTCCTCTGAGTTTCATGTTTTTGGTGGCGGAGTGGAGTGGAGGTGGGTGAGGGCATGGATTTGTAACAATGTTTTTTTTTTCTCTTTTTCTATAGTGGTTCAGAAGGTAGTTTTTGACATTTGTTTTTAAATAACTACTATGTTATCATGAAAAAGTTTATTTTAATGGTTGTTTTTATTTTTAATAGCTATTTACTTTAAATAACTTATATGAATTTATTTATGTAAAGTGACATCCCACTGCTCCTCTGAGTGGCATTTTTTGGTGGCGGAATGGGGTGGAGGTGGGTGATGGCAGGGGTTTGTCACACTTTTTTTTTTTCTTTTTTTTTAGTTGTTTAGAAGATAGTTTGTGACTTTTAAAAAAAAAAAAAAAAAATAACCACTATGTTGTTATATAAGATTGTATTTTAATGGTAGATTTCATTTTAAATCGCTATTAACATTGCAGAACACATATGATATGTAGTTCTATTAGTTTTATTTACCAGCCTGGCTAAGAATCTTCCTGTCTTATTCCCATATCTATAATATTGAGCACCCATTCAAATCTTTTGCTAAGTAGATAGGAACAATAGTCATGTATCTCTTGCCTTTTTAGCTTTGTCATATTTTTGCCAGTTTTCTCTTGAGGTTTTTTTTAGATACCTATCAAATGTAGAATCTAGTCTATTTATTATTTATTTATTTCTATTTTTTTGTTTATTTTTTAGTTTACTTACAAAAGCTATGACCTCCCCTTCTAATTACGGCCTTTGAGGCTTCCCAAAAGATCTCAGGTTAACTAACATATGCCTAATTTAAAGAGATATATTCTTACTATTTTTGGTGAGGTGGTTTTTAAATTCTGAGTCATTTAGTAGGTAGCTAGGGAAGGGAAATCTCCTAAAAAAAAGACCTAGCATCATCAATGGAAAAGTGTAAAATAATTGGAGCATGGTCAGAGATTGTTACTATAGTATTGTAATTTTTGTATCAATGTCAACCAGTTTCTCTGATACTAAGAACATGTCTATCCTTGAAAAAGTTCTGTGTGTCTTAGAGGCATAAGTGAAGTCCCAACTTGTTGGGTTACTCGTTCTCCATAGATCCTTTAAATTTAAATTAACCGAAAATGTCTTTAGCAGTTTCGCTTCCAGTTTATCTCTCTTTGATTTCTTTAATGATTTGTTAGGCCTATATCTGTCTAAAGGTATTTGAAAGACCATGTTAAAATCTACTCCAACAATGAGATTTCCCTCACATACTTCCATCAGTTTAATTTATAGCCTTAACCAAAATCCTGGTGAATACTCATTCGGGCCATATATATTACATAAGGTAAATTTTTGTCTCCCTATCTCTATTTTTAAAGTCATATACCTTTCTTCAGGATCTAGGTCACAAGTATTGGATATTGTTGGTCTTTTTTTAATAATATAGCAACGCCTTTTCTTCTGGTTTTTACAAGCAGTTCCTATCACCTCCCCTACCCACCCTCCCTTTAATTTAGAAAGTTCCTGTCCATTGAGGTGCGTCTCCTGGATAAAGGCAACATCAGCTCCCAAATCTTTAAAGTATTTAATTATTGCTTTCCTTTTTTTTGGAGAAGTAATGCCCCCACATTCCATTAGACGCACCTAAGCTGAGTATTAATTTTTACTTAATATGTAGAAAAATAATTGCATCATGCATACAACAAAAAAAACTCAAATCAATTCTATCTTTTTTCAGTAATTCCCTTATAAATGTTTCAGCTTTCTTAACATTCTCTCTAGGATTTTGACCTCTGAGTCTATCTGCACTCTAGCTAAAGTGCAGTGCGTTAAAGCCTTTGTTTATTAATTTAGTACAAATTGGCGACATGCTGTTTCTTTTTTTTTTTTTTTCCAAAATAGTTTTATTTTGCAGATAAAAAAGTTATACATCGTAAATGTACTTTTGTTAGGGTTACAATTCAATATGGCTTTACAGCTGTGTGGGTTGTACACACACGATGCTGTGAACAAATAAGCATATAGTGATAAAGGTAAAAAACAATAAATCATATAGTAACATATAAAACGAAAAAACAACACATTGTGCTTCCTGTTGTCCCTCATGTTTTCCCCCTCCAATACCTCAAGGTCAGTTTCCACCTCCTCTACCAATATCTAGGGTCATATGTTTTGGCGTTTTATATCCTACTGGTATCAAACTTATTCCTCAAGTATTCTTCCCATAGAATCTTAATCTGTATGTACTTGTCTAACCTTCGTTGTTTAAGGTAGTGGTATTCCTCTAGCTGTATAGTGCGATTGCATTCCTGAACCCATAGCGCAATGGTCGGAATTATAGGACTTTTCCAGTTCTTGGCTATTAGTATCTTGATGCTGTTACTTGCTATGTTAAATAATTTAGTTTGTTCTGAGGTGAATTTTTTGGGGACGATGTGAAACAGCCACAATAGTGGGTCTACTGGTAAGGCTTTATCTAATAGCTTTGACGTTTCCTTTGTGATTTCATCCCACATTGGGGCTATTTTAGGGCAAAGCCACCAGATATGTGCCATATGGCCGATTTGATCATGGCACCTCCAGCAGAGGTTGGAGGCTTCTCTGAATATTTTCTGGCATCTTGATGGAGTAAGATACCATCTATGGAGAAGTTTCAGGTTTAACTCAATGAGGTTACTAGATGTGGCAGATCTCTTAATGGCTATAAATATCTTAGAAGCGTCAATGTGTGATATCTGAATTCCCAATTCCTCCCCCCATCTATTGATGAAGTGAGGGGTGTGACCTGGTGAATTTTGTTTCAGTAGTGCATAAATCATTGATAGTGTGTTTTGTAGGAGATTCTTTATGGCACAAGGACTCGAATGTCGTCAGTGGCCTCAGCATATTCCTTTTATGCGGATGTCCTGACAGGTAATTGTAACACTGCATATAAAAATACCAATCTCTGAAACAATTAAAGCCTTTTTCGGTTAGGGCCGTTCTAGGGAACAACTGAGTTTCAGTTCCTAGGTGACACATCATCAATTCCCTGTCCGGTTGTGTGTCATTTTTTATCTTTGCTACTAGGCCAGGGGCAAATTCTTTATTAGAGATGAAGGAGGTAAGGGGAGAGTAGGTGGACGAGATGTTGGGGTGCTCTACTAGTATCCTTTCCCATATCAGCATGGTCTCCTGTACTGTGTGTGCGACATATATCTGGGGTGATCTATTAATTGATGGTGTCCAGCATCTTGTGCCTAAGTGTAATGTACCAGCTATGTCATGTTCGAGGCGAACCCAGATTTTAAAGTTAAAGTTAGTATACCAGTCCACTATTCTCTGTAAGTGTGTGGCCTTCCAGTATGCGATGAGGTCAGGTACCCCCATTCCCCCGTTATCTAGTGTCTGATACATGTCTTTCCTATTGATCCGTGCGTGTCGTTTGTTCCATATAAATTCAAATATTTTAGTTTGCAGGGACGTAAGAAAAGTGCGTGGAAGGGCTATGGGTAGTGTCTGTATGATATATAATATTTTTGGCAGGATACTCATCTTAATGGCACTGATCCTGCCTATCCAGGATAGAGGTTTTCTACGCCAGGAAGACAGGGTGGATACTATTGACGATTGAAGTGGTAGGAAATTTGTCTCGAATATTTGGGTTATCTTTGGGGTTAGAAATATCCCTAGATATTTCAATTTGCTTTTTTGCCACTTAAATGTACATATACGTGAGATAGGTGTTAGGTCCCCTTCTGGTATGTTTATGTTTAGGATTTCTGATTTACTCTGGTTGATAAGAAAGTTTGAAATCTTTCCAAATGCATCTAGCTGTTTCAATAAACCTGGTATAGATTGTCTAGGGTTCGTCAAGAAAAAGAGCACGTCATCTGCATATAGAAGCATCTTATGTTGATGTCCCCTAACCTCAACTCCCTCAATGTCTACCGTGTGTCTAACCTTAAGTGCCAGCATTTCTATTACACAGGCAAACAAAAGCGGGGACAGCGGACATCCCTGCCTGGTTCCGTTAGATATCCCAAATGGGGCTGATAAAGATCCGTTTACCCGGATTCTAGCTGTCGGACAATGGTACATTGCAAATACCCTATCTACAAATGTCTCGCCCAGGCCCATTCTCATAAGGACCACCCGGAGGAACTGCCAGTTGACCCGGTCGAACGCCTTTTCAGCATCCGTGGATATTACCACAGTCGGTACACCGCAATGATTAACATAATCTATTAAATTAAGGGCTCGTACAGTGTTGTCTTTGGCTTCTCTTGTGGGAACAAAGCCCACTTGATCAGCGTGGATTAAATTTGGGAGTAAGGCGTTCAACCGGGCCGCCAGCAGCTTGGCATATATCTTCACGTCGGTGTTCAGTAGTGATATCGGTCTATAGTTCTCGACTCTCAAGTGGTCCTTACCTTCCTTTGGGATTAGTGTAATGTGTGCGGCCAGGGAATTGCTAAGGAATGGTTCTTTACCGGAGATGGAGTTAAAGAGGGTCAGCATGTGTGGGGCTAGAATCTTACTGTATTTTTTATAGTAGTAGTTAGTGAAGCCGTCTGGGCCAGGGGCTTTTCCGGTCGGTAGGTCTTTTATGGCCAGTAGGAGTTCTCTCATATTGAAGGGGGAATTAAGGGATTCTTTTTGTTCCTGGGTGACCTGTGGTATGTCTAAGTCCTTGAGGAAGGATTCTATGAGGTTAATATTAGTTGCGTCAGTAGGGGGAGCAGTTGGCAAGTTGTAGAGGGCCTCATAGTATGTGCGAAATGTCTCTGATATGCCAGAGGTGGAGTAAACCATGCCTTTCCCTGGTCCACTGATAGACATAATATATGAGCGGTGAGTCCGCCGTTTCAATTTGCGAGCTAACAATCTACTACATCTGTTATCACTGTCATAATAAGTTTGTTGTAGTTTGAGTGCAAGTAGTTTGCAATCTTTGTCTAAAAGGGTGTTAACTATTTCCCTCTGCGTCTGTAGATCCTTTTTCAATGTTGTGTCTGTCGGTGTTTTTTTAAGTTTCTCCTCAGTCATAGTAATGTTATTCAATGCGGTCTGTAGTGCGGTGCACTGTTTATGGTTATGGGACTGTATGCTGATAAGATCCCCTCTAAGTGTGCTTTTATGTGCCTCCCATATAAGTCTAAAGTCATCTATGGATGCTACATTTAGTTGAAAATATTCCTGCAAACGATTCTCTATCTTTTCTTGGTATAATGGGTGGTCTAATAAGTTATTGTCTAATTTCCAAAGAAATGTGGAGTGTGGTGCTGAAGGCCATTCAATAGAACAGGTCACCATAGAGTGATCCGTCCAGCCTGTGGGGGTTATCGCCGACCTTATTGCCATGGACAAGCAGGACACGTCTAAAAGGATGTAGTCTATGCGGGAGAATCGGGAGTGTGGAAAGGAGAAGAAGGTATATTGGCGGTCTACCGGGTGATGTATCCTCCAGGTGTCATGTACTGCTAGGTCTCTGATATGTTGTTTGATTCTATAAAGAACCCGATTCGGTGTTGAGGAGAGCCCAGTTGATGTGTCTAATGCTGTGTTGAGGGAGACATTAAGATCCCCTCCTAGTATCAATAGACCCCTTTTAATCTCAAGTATGGCATCCGAAAGGCGTTTAAAAAAGATGTCTTGTTGGGTGTTAGGGGCATATACACAGGCCATTGTGACTATTGTGTTATAAAGTTTGCCAACCAAGATTAAATATCTGCCCTCACGATCTCGTGTTAAGCTAAATAGAGTAAAGGGTATACCCTGTTTGATTAAGATTCCCACTCCATTAGTTTTACTATGGTTCGATGCGAAGTATGCCTCTCCAAATTTGTAACTAAATGTTTTGGGTTCTTTCTTGTGAAGGAAGTGGGTTTCCTGCAGCATTATGATATCCCCCTTGTTATCTTTAAAATCCTTAATAGCTATACTTCTTTTGTTTGGGGAATTAAGACCCTTAGCATTAACTGTTATGATGTGCAACTGCGCGTTATTGGGAGCCATCATATGTCAGTATGATCACGATCTGTCATTTGGTAGTGGGGCTAATGTCCAACTGTTGAAAGTGGAAAGTAGTTATCAGAGTAAGAAGCAATACAGGATATGTCAGTATGCAGGCATTAGAAGGTGTATGTGTGATTATGCAAGCACAATGTGTAAAACAATAACAAACATCAAAGGTAACAACAACAAAAACAAAAGTTAACGAGTAAACATTAGAACATGTAAACACATCACCGGAGCGACTGAGGGATAGTCCCTCCGGCAAAACAGTTATCCTAATAGGATATGGGGTCAGCCGGGTACTTGGACCCAGGCAGATGTGGAATTATTTAACATCCATTGAAAGGATGATATAAACGGGTAATAATAACATGGTTTGTATATTTTTGCACAATGGTAATAGCCTGGTTGTGACAGGTTAAAACTATACATATTACATAACTACTTCATATAGTCACTAGGATTGTCCGTGTGGGCGGTTCAAGCAAATGAATGCCTACAGTTATCATTGTAGTAAGACCACATGTTAAGGTTTTTTCTAGGCAATGTGCTCGCCTCGTGTTAGATGCAGTTGCTGGTACCTACAATATATGTAAAATAAACAACAACAAATAATAAAAGGCATGACAAGTAACTTTTACACCAATCTCACCCAACCATGGAACTTGGAAGACAATTAAGTCCTTCAATAATACATCATGAATTCAGTCTGTCTTTCCTCTTCTTATAAGCAACTTTGTGCCATTGTGTCCCTGCCAAGGTATGTGGTGGTGAAGCTGTTTTGTCAGGAGGCTTCTCAGATAGTTGAGGCGGCTGGATTGACAGGCCCAAGCCCTTAGAGAAGGACTCCAGGTCTTGAGGCCCTCTGTAGGTGTGAATCTGGCCTTCCTTAGATACCATCAAACTAAAGGGAAACCCCCAGCGATACTTGATATCTTTCTCTTGTAGTGCAGTGGTGATAAATCGGACGTCTCTTCTGCGTTGTAGAGTGCTTGGGCATAGATCTGGGTAAATTTGTAGGGTATGATCCAGATACATTATTTTCCTCAGTTGTCTCGATTTGGACCAGATTTCCTCCCTGTCAGTGAATCTCAGAAATTTAAGGATAACATCCCTAGGGGGCGCACCAGTTGGTGGGGGTGGGCGCAAAGCCCGATGTACTCTTTCCAGTTCCATATCAGGTATATCTGGGTCCCCTATCAGATGTTGAAAAAGGTTCTGCATATATTCTCTAAGTTCAGAGCTTTTTATTGACTCTGGTATATCCCTCACTCTTAAGTTAGACCGCCGACTGCGGTTTTCGAGATCCTCAATTCTTTCTTGCATTGTCTCTATTTGTGAGGATTGAACGTTGGCATGCGTGTCTAGGCTCCCCACCATTTCAGAGATGGTAGTTTGCATGTCTTCTACTTCCTCTACTCTGCACCCTAAGGCGTTTATGTCTGTTCTCATGGAGGTAAGCTCTTTGGTTATTAATGCCTTTAGGGAGGCAAAGTCCTCTTTTGATGGCAGGTTGGCAATGTCTTGTTTTAGTTGTGTAATGTAAGAAGTAGCTATCTGTAATTCTGCGGCACTTGACATGCTGTTTCTTTTATTCATCACATCAATAGAAAAATCTCGGAATAAAAAGATTCTTTTGCCTTACACTAATACTTCTTTCTTTTTTCTGTAATATTGTAATATTATCTTGAAAGTTGAGAAACTGGGCCTTTCATTATGCCTATTTTCATTCAATGGGCCTATTCTATGAGTTCTCTAAATTATAGATGGACAACTTGAAGGAGGTACTTCCAGTATCTTAGGTAGTGCTTCAGATATAAATTTAATTAAGTCTTTATGCTGTGTAGTTTCCAAAAGTCCTATTATTTTAATGTTATTTCTGCGAGATCGGTTCTCTAAGTCATCTAGCTTCTGTTGTAGACTGTTATAATTTTTTTCATTAACTTCAATTTTTGCTTCAAAACTTGTAATACTATCTTCTATATGTGATATACGCTGTTCGACTTCAGAGAGCCTCGTAGCAAATTGTCTGATTTCATTGGCTAAGATAGAAATTTCTGACTTGACTTGGTCAAATTGAGGAATAAAAATATCTGAGATAGTTTTAACCAAGAGTTGTATATCTATTTGTTTAACATTCTCATTCGTGAGTTCTTGTGTTAATTCATTACTGCCTTTAGTTATTTTATCTTTGCTCCTGGAGGCCATTGCTGGAGAGTTGGTTTTAGGGTGTGAAATATATTTATCCATAAATGTGTGTGCGTGTTTTATTTTTTATTTTTTAAATAAGTGAGGATAATAGTGAAACAGTGAAATAAAAAATAGAAAAAAAACAGTAAATTTTAAAGGAAAAGTTTGCCCTTCTTTTAAATCTTTCTCTTAAGATAAATTCTCTCTATAGTTTAACCTTGCTCTCCCTTTCAGAAAGTTCACAAAATAGACCTTTTTAAATCAATTAAACAGTTAGAATGGGACTAGCCTAATATATGTCAAGACTACAATGCTATACAGCTTATGTATTTATTCAAACAGTTATTTAAACAAGCAGCGTTCAGGATGCAAATTCTAACTCAAAATATCCTTCCTTTCCCTTGCAAAAAATACACCAAGTAGACCTTTTTAATCAATTAAACAGTTAGAAGGAGTATAACCTGATATATGTCAAAACCACAATATTTACAGCTTATGTGGCATATTTATCAAGTTCCGTATGGAGGTTGATGCCCCTTGTTTCCGGCGAGCCTTAAGGCTCACCAGAAACAGTAGTTATGAAGCAGTAGTCTAAAGACCGCTGCTCCATAACTTGTCCACCTGCTCTGAGGCAGCGGAAAGAAATCAACCCAATCGATTACGATCGGGTTGATTGCCACCCTCTGCTAGTGGCCAATCTGACACCCCCTGCTAGCGGCCAATCGCGAATATGCAGGGGGGGCATTGCACCAGCAGTTCACAAGAACTGCTGGTGCAATGATAAATGCCAACAGCGTATGCTGTCGGCATTTATCGATGTGTAGCAATGTGCAGTGAACATGATACGCTACTTCGTATCATGTCCACTCACACATTGATACATATGCCCTTATAGATCTATTCAGACATTTAGAACACAATCGATATCTGTAGGGAGGAAAGCTCTCACATAGTCACCTGTCCTTAGTGCCTGTTAATTAGTTTAGCGGCTATGGGTGTTCCATGGTTTTGCGGGTATTACAAAACAATGCTGCAACAAGTGTGACTACTTTGCACACCCAAAAAGAAATAGAAAATCGTGCGCACTGAAGTAAACCAACGAAAATCCACAGGATAAAAGATATATAAAAAATGTATTGAGTAAACATTACAAAGCATCAGAGGTGAAGCACCTTCATAAAAACAAACAGAGAAAGTGCAGTCAAAGTCTAACGCAGACGTGTTTCGTGCACATGCGCACTTGGTCACTGCATGATAGTGACTAGACGACACACCCTTATATATCTACATTTTTAATTTTATTTTTAGAAAAAAATTGTATTTATTTTTTCCTCAGGTTCACAAAAGCAAAAATCATAGTAACATAACATAGTAATTATTAGGGATTACAATGACAAGTCACATTCTCAGTCAAGTAGGTACAGTTCAGTATTGGTATCCAGTAGTGCGCTGAACAGAGAGATGCATTAAATATTGTGATGGAAAACAATATCCTTCATGTCTGCGTTACTAGACCCTAGGTCTGGGAGGTACATAATCTAAACAGTGTCTAAGTTGATTTACCTAAGCATGTAAAACGTAATTGTTCAAGTGAGCTTTGTCATCCCAATTAAACAGGATCTTCATCAACAGCCGATACCTTTTAAAAATAACTATTAGTTAGATTTACTGGGTAACGTGGGTTATGAGTCGGGTTGCCCCCCAGGTCTGGCCTCTGAATACATGATCCACGGTTCCCAAGTGGAAACAAACTGCTTTTTGGTATCCATCAAGTTTGCTGAATTACTGCTCACTTGGTAATAATATTCAATTTTATTTTTAATAAGCTGAAAGGTGGGGATCGTTGACTTCCAGAACTGGGCTATGGTTAGTCTAACTATTTGAAGATAGTAAAAATAAACTTATTTTGTGCTAAATTACACCCAGGCAGAGGTTCATGTAGATGGGCCTGAGTAGGAGTCACCATTACGGGGCTTCCAAAAATATCGCTTAATTAATTGGATGTTTGTGACCAGATATTACAGACCTGAGGGCAATCCCACCACATATGTGAATATATGCCTTTCTCGTCACACCCTCTCAAACACTTCCCTCCACCCGACTCAGAGCTGTGTAGTCTTGAGGGGTGAAAGTACCACCGGAATGCTGTTTTCATGTAGTTCTCTTTAAGATGAGCACACACAGAAAATGAAGACCCCTTATACAAAATAGTGTTCCATTTTTCAAGTGACCTTATAAAATTTAATTCTTCTTCCCCCTTTTGCATAAAGGGGAGCTTAAGTGCCGTTACTGGATAATTAAAAATGACATGTAACCTAGTGATAGTGCCACATACTCTCTGTTTGGCTAGACAGATCTGTTCTAGAAAGGTGGTGCTCCCTTTATGTGAGCTACCTAACACTTCAGAGACTCTTGCCTTTAGTTGTAAGTAATGGTACCAACTGGGTTTATCTTGCTCATTAAGACTAGCATATGTGTTAAAGTCCATGAAATTCTGTCCCTGCAAAGTGTCTACAATTCTATACAATCCCCTATTAGCCCATTTATCTTGAAGTCCTATATCAAATGTAGTAGAAAAAGTGACTAGAGGAGTCGCCTTAGATGTGTCTGAAATTATCTTAAATTTGGTAGTTAGAGAGTACCATAATGAAATAGTGTGTGAAACGGACAGGAAGGTCCTCCAGATAGTGGGTCTATGGGATTTATTGGACCAGAGAAGCTTTTAGATTGGCTCTACCCTGACCATATCAGATTCCAATTGTACCCACTGAATATTATCAGATCTATTATGCCATAATGCTGTCTGGGTTATTTGTGCTGCATGGTAATATGCTAAGAGGTCTGGAAGTCCCATTCCTCCTCCACCTCTGCCTCTACAAAGGGTTTGTTTATTAGTTCTTGATCTCTTTCCCTGCCAAATAAAAGATATTATATGTTTCTGGAGTTGAGTAAGAATTTGGGTTGGTATCGACACTGGGAGAGATCTGAATAAATACAGTAATTTTGGGTGAATTGACATCTTAATTCCTATTATTCTGCCATATAGCGAGATTTTCATGTTTTTGCATTTCCGAAGTACATTTAAGTTGCGAGATCAGGGGTGGGTAGTTATTTTGGTACAGGGAATCAACCCTGCCCGAGAGCATTACCCCCAGATATCACATTCCCCTCTCCACCCAGGAAAAAGAAAAAAAAATGAGTTTTTTGGTATGTGACGGTAGATTAACACTAATAGCTTCACATTTATCATTATTAATTTTGTAGCCCGAGATCTCAGCAAACTTGGCTATTGGCAGAGAGATTAGGGGTTTAATGATAGAGAGGATGACATCATCCACAAAGAGACTAATTTTATATTCTTTAGAATTTACATTTATTCCTGCTAAGTCTACATTTTGTCGTTTCTTGGCTGCTAGGGGTTCAATGCCTAGTGCGAAGAGCAATGGAGAAAGAGGGCATCCCTGTCTAGTTCCATTTGCGATTTCTATGGGCTTTGATTTATATCCTGCTATTTTAACAAAGGCTGACGGGTGAGAGTAGATAGTGGAGATTGCCTTTCTGAAGTTGCCCGTTATGCTCATCGTGACTAGAACCTTATCTAAGTAATCACAATATATACGGTTGAATGCCTTCTCCACATCCAAGGAGAGGAACGGAGAAGGCACCCGTTAACCGATGCAAAATTAATTAAATCTATCACTTTTCTAACATTGTCTGGGGCCTTCCTATTTGCTATAAATCCCACCTGGTCCGGATGGACGAGTTTGGGCATTAGTTTGTTAAGTCTAGAGGCCAGAATTTTAGAGAAAATTTTAATGTCTTGTTTAATCAAAGAAATAGTTTTTGCAATGTTGTTTACTTTTGCCCAGCTTTGGAATAACTGAGATCCGGGCCAATAAAAATTCCTTCAGGACAAAGCCCCCCTCCAACATATGGTTGAAGGTGCTTACCAGTAAGGGGCCTAGTTCGTCTAGAAACAACTTGTAAAAAGCACTAGTATATCCATCCGGACCAGGAGCTTTGTTAGCTTTTAGATGTTTGATCGTTTGTCTAATCTCAATCAGGGTAATCGGTGCGTTCAGACTATCTAGGTCAACTGTGTCGAGTTTGGGCAAATTACATTGATTTAAAAAATCCTGGGAGTTAGCTATGTGTGTGTGATTGCTATCCTTTCGTCTGATAGTATGAGGCAAATGTGTCTGCTATTATCTGGGGGTGATTAGAAGTGGAACCATCTGGTTTCTGCAAATGTGGGATTGTTGTTAGCTTTGTTAAGTCTTTCAACTTATTGGCCAACATTTTGTCAGGCTTATTGGCATACATAAAATGCTGTGTATCAGCAATTTTAAGTGATCTGGTTGCTTCCTGGGACAACAATCTATCAAGCTCCACTCTTTTGTTATTTAAAATTCTAAGTGTTGCGTTACTATGAATGGCACAGTGTTGAGAATGTAACTGCTCAATTTCCTCCCTAAGTCTCTCTATAAGGATTTGCGCTGTTTTTAATTTAGAGCTAGATTATCTAATCAATATTCCTCTAGTGAAAGCTTTAAGCACCACCCACACAAAGGAAGGGCTTTCTACTGATTGGGGGTTTGACTGAAGAAAGCTACCGATTTCTTTTCTTAGAGACTCTAAAAATACTTTATGCTTAAACAAGGTGGGGTTCAAAGTCCAGCTTTTATTTCCTATCAGGCCTGAGAGTGTGGTTAAAACTATATTATGATCTGACCAGTTACTGATTACAATGTCAGACTTTTTAATTAATGGCGCTTAGATCTGGCTTGCCAGGATGTGGTCGATCCTTGAATAGACCTTATGGGCTATAGAATTAAAAGTATAGTCCCTGCCGTTGCCATTGTGAACTCTCCAGCTATCTAACAGGTTGTGCTATTGGAATTGTCTCATTTACATTATATCACCTTATATAGCTTGCATTTGGTGATACATTTATGTAGACTGATAGATCCTTAGTACTATCTCTTTGAGCTAAGTATTCTGTTCTATTTACTGCCTCTAATAATTCATTTAGTGCAGCCTCTTCCTGAGTTGCCCACTTAAAAGATATCCTTGGTCTTTTTGTTTCAGATTTTATCTCCCTTGAGACTGCAGCATGCAAAGGTGCAATTAACACATTAAAATCAGGTATAAAAACATTGCATAATTAAGTAAACCAATTATACTACGTAATTGTTTCAGAGAATGTGGATGTGTTAAAGCTGCTATTTTTTCTTTATAATTATCAGATAATCCTCTCCCTAAATCTCTCCCTAAATTTCAAAATCCCTAGAAAATAACAGTATGTCTTGCAATTTGAGATTTCTTAAGAGATACTACATAACCTGCATCATGTAATATAGTCTAAATCTGATCCAAGATTGCTATGTGCTGCTCCTCACTATCATGTGAAAAATATATGTCATCCACATACACCTCAACTTCTGGAAATTTAGACAATAAATTTACTACATCTGAAGTAAATAACGCACTGGAATTCAAAAGTCCCTGAGGTAATCGGGTAAATACCAACGTTTTGCCCCTCCAAGTAAAACCTGTTATCCAGTAACTATCTGGAGTAATAGGATGACTCCAAAATCCATTTGCCAAGTCTAACTTTATCTTAAATGTTTTCCTTTGCAAATTATGTAAAATAGAAGGTGCATGTGTATTCTGTGTTGCTACCCTCGGTGTAACTCTGCTAGCTTCCCTATAATCTAATACCATTTGCCAAGTACCATCCAGTTTGGGAACAGGGTAGACTGCTGAGTTCATTTGACTGTACTGTTCTTTTAGTACCCCTTGTTTAAGTAAATCATCAATGACTTTCTGTATATAGGGAATGGCTACACCATTGATTTTATACTGTGCCTGTTTCTTAGGAACTACGGTGTCTGTAGAAATATGATGACTGAAACCTGATTTTCCCACTTCCGAAATATTTTAACATTTTTCTTTAAGCAAAAATCAAAGGCCTAGATTTGGAGTTTGGCGGTAGCCGTGAAAACTAGCGTTAGAGGCTCCTAACGCTGGTTTTAGGCTACTGCCGGTATTTGGAGTCAGTCAAAAAAGGGTCTAACGCTCACTTTTCAGCCGCGACTTTTCCATACTGCAGATCCCCTTACGTCAATTGCGTATCCTATCTTTTCAATGGGATCTTTCTAACTCCGGTATTTAGAGTCGTGCCTGATGTGAGTGTTAGAATTCTAACGACAAAACTCCAGCCGCAGAAAAAAGTCAGTAGTTAAGAGCTTTCTGGGCTAACGCCGGTTCATAAAGCTCTGTGCCCTAAAGTACACTAACACCCATAAACTACCTATGTACCCCTAAACTGAGGCCCCCCCACATCGCTGACACTCGATTACATTTTTTTAACCCCTAATCTGCCGACCGCCACCTACGTTATCCTTATGTACCCCTAATCTGCTGCCCCTAACACCGCCGACCCCTATATTATATTTATTAACCCCTAATCTGCCCCCCACAACGTCGCCACCAGCTATCTACACTTATTAACCCCTAATCTGCCGTCCGCACGCCGCCGCCAGCTACATTATAGCTATGTACCCCTAATCTGCTGCCCCTAACACCGCCGACCCCTATATTATATTTATTAACCCCTAATCTGCCCTCCCTAACATCGCCGACACCTAACTTCAATTATTAACCCCTAATCTGCCGACCGAATCTCGCCGCTATTCTAATAAATGTATTAACCCCTAAAGCTAAGTCTAACCCTAACACTAACACCCCCCTAAATTAAATATAATTTAAATCTAATGAAATAAATCAACTCTTATTAAATAAATTATTCCTATTTAAAACTAAATACTTACCTGTAAAATAAACCCTAATATAGCTACAATATAAATCATAATTATATTATAGCTATTTTAGGATTTATATTTATTTTACAGGTAACTTTGTATTTATTTTAACCAGGTACAATAGCTATTAAATAGTTAAGAACTATTTAATAGCTAAAATAGTTAAAATAATTACAAATTTGCCTGTAAAATAAATCCTAACCTAAGTTACAATTAAACCTAACACTACACGATCAATAAATAAATTAAATAAAATACCTACAATTACCTACAATTAAACCTAACACTACACTATCAATAAATTAATTAAATATAATACCTACAAATAACTACAATGAAATAAACTAACTAAAGTACAAAAAATAAAAAAGAACTAAGTTACAAAAAATAAAAAAATATTTACAAACATAAGAAAAATATTACATCAATTTTAAACTAATTACACCTACTCTAAGCCCCCTAATAAAATAACAAAGCCCCCCAAAATAAAAAATGCCCTACCCTATTCTAAATTACAAAAGTTCAAAGCTCTTTTACCGCCCCAAGAAATTCAGCTCTTTTTCCTGTAAAAAAACACATACAATACCCCCCCAACATTACAACCCACCACCCACATACCCCTAATCTAACCCAAACCCCCCTTAAATAAACCTAACACTAAGCCCCTGAAGATCTTCCTACCTTGTCTTCCCCTCACCGGTTATCACACCGATCCGTCCTGGCTCCGATATCTTCATCTAAGCCCAAGCGGGGGCTAGACATCCATCATCCGACGGCTGAAGAAGTCCAGAAGAGGCTCCAAAGTCTTCATCCTATCCGGGAAGAAGAGTAGATCCGGACCGGCAACCATCTTCTTCCAAGCAGCATCTTCTATCTTCATCCGATGAGGACCGGCTCCATCTTGAAGACCTCCACCGCAGACCCATCTTCTTCCGACGACGACTTCCCGACGAATGACGGTTCCTTTAAGGGACGTCATCCAAGATGGCATCCCTCGAATTCCGATTGGCTGATAGGATTCTATCAGCCAATCGGAATTAAGGTAGGAAAATTCTGATTGGCTGATGGAATCAGCCAATCAGAATCAAGTTCAATCCGATTGGCTGATTTAATCAGCCAATCAGATTGAGCTCGCATTCTATTGGCTGATCGGAACAGCCAATAGAATGCGAGCTCAATCTGATTGGCTGATTAAATCAGCCAATCGGATTGAACTTGATTCTGATTGGCTGATTCCATCAGCCAATCAGAATTTTCCTACCTTAATTCCGATTGGCTGATAGAATCCTATCAGCCAATCCAAATTCGAGGGACGCCATCTTGGATGACGTCCCTTAAAGGAACCGTCATTCGTCGGGAAGTCGTTGTCGGGAGAAGATGGGTCCGCGGTGGAGGTCTTCAAGATGGAGCCGGTCCTCATCAGATGAAGATAGAAGATGCCGCTTGGAAGAAGATGGTTGCCGGTCCGGATCTACTCTTCTTCCCGGAAAGGATGAAGACTTTGTAGCCTCTTCTGGACTTCTTCAGCCGTCGGATGATGGATGTCTAGCCCCCGCTTGGGCTTAGATGAAGATATCGGAGCCAGGACGGATCGGTGAGGGGAAGACAAGGTAGGAAGATCTTCAGGGGCTTAGTGTTAGGTTTATTTAAGGGGGGTTTGGGTTAGATTAGGGGTATGTGGGTGGTGGGTTGTAATGTTGGGGGGGTATTGTATGTTTTTTTTTTACAGGAAAAAGAGCTGAATTTCTTGGGGCATGCCCCGTAAAGGGCCCTGTTCAGGGCTGGTAAGGTAAAAGAGCTTTGAACTTTTGTAATTTAGAATAGGGCATTTTTTATTTTGGGGGGCTTTGTTATTTTATTAGGGGGCTTAGAGTAGGTGTAATTAGTTTAAAATTGTTGTAATATTTTTCTTATGTTTGTAAATATTTTTTTATTTTTTGTAACAGTTCTTTTTTTATTTTTTGTACTTTAGTTAGTTTATTTCATTGTAGTTATTTGTAGGTATTGTATTTATTTTATTTATTGATAGTGTAGTGTTAGGTTTAATTGTAGGTATTTTATTTAATTAATTTATTGATAGTGTAGTGTTAGGTTTAATTGTAACTTAGGTTAGGATTTATTTTACAGGTAATTTTGAAATTATTTTAACTATTTTAGCTATTAAATAGTTCTTAACTATTTAATAGCTATTGTACCTGGTTAAAATAAATACAAAGTTACCTGTAAAATAAATATAAATCCTAAAATAGCTACAATATAATTATAATTTATATTGTAGCTATATTAGGATTTATTTTACAGGTAAGTATTTAGCTTTAAATAGGAATAATTTATTTAATAAGAGTTAATTAATTTCGTTAGATTTAAATTATATTTAACTTAGGGGGGTGTTAGTGTTAGGGTTAGACTTAGCTTTAGGGGTTAATACATTTATTAGAATAGCGGTGAGCTCCAGTCGGCAGATTTAGGGTTAATGTTTGAAGTTAGGTGTCGGCGATGTTAGGGAGGGCAGATTAGGGGTTAATACTATTTATTATAGGGTTAGTGAGGCGGATTAGGGGTTAATAACTTTATTATAATAGCGGTGCGGTCCGCTCGGCAGATTAGGGGTTAATAAGTGTAGGCAGGTGGAGGCGACGTTGTGGGGGGCAGATTAGGGGTTAATAAATATAATATAGGGGTCGGCGATGTTAGGGCAGCAGATTAGGGGTACATAGGTATAATGTAAGTATCTGCGGTTTACGGAGCGGCAGATTAGGGGTTAATAATAATATGCAGGGGTCAGCGATAGCGGGGGCGGCAGATTAGGGGTTAATAAGTGTAAGGTTAGGGGTGTTTAGACTCGGGGTACATGTTAGAGTGTTAGGTGCAGACGTGGAAAGTGTTTCCCCATAGCAAACAATGGGGCTGCATTAGGAGCTGAATGCGGCTTTTTTGCAGGTGTTAGGTTTTTTTCAGCTCAAACAGCCCCATTGTTTTCTATGGGGGAATCGTGCACGAGCACGTTTTTGAAGCTGGCCGCTTCCGTAAGCAACTCTGGTATCGAGAGTTGCAGTGGCGTTAAATATGCTCTACGCTCCTTTTTTGGAGCCTAACGCAGCCATTCTGTGGACTCTCAATACCAGAGTTATTTTAAAGGTGCGGCCAGAAAAAATCCAGCGTTAGCTACGCTGGTCGTTACCGACAAAACTCTAAATCTAGCCGATAGTTTCTTAACATCAGATACCACAGTATTATCTAAATGTACTTTCATGAATGCTTCTACATCAACTCTAATAGTTAAAGGAAGTTCATCTTCCTGCTGTAATGAAATAAAATGTGCTACATCCTTATAAGCTATTAGAAAATCAGAATCAAGTTTAGGATGCTGAACTAATTCTAAGTGCACTCTTTTACCATTTATTTTCACTTGTGCATTATATGAGGGATAAGTTCCTTCCCCTTCTAAAGTCTGTATAGTTATATTGCCTAATACTTCTTCTTTTAAGATATTTCATTGTACGTAAAGATATATATACCCCTCATAAGTCTCTCCCCCATATTCTACTGTTAATTTTACTTCATTCATCTTTAGACTCTTCTGGGATGTCTGGTAGCGATTTCTTTATTTTCCCAACTTTTTTAGTAGTAGCTGGGGTAACCAAAATGTCACCCCTTTCAATAGAACTAATTTCACGCTCCTGATATCTATCCTTACCCCCTGTACGTTTTCCTCTATATCTCACACTACCATTTCCAAATCCATACCGATCAGGAGTTTTTATAAATGGTCTCAATGTCCTGCGTGGAAAATCCTCAGAAGGCAAATCTGAAGATTTTCTCTGAATTCTTTTAAACCGATTCTCATTGGTGTAAGATGGAGGTTCTTGGGAGTAAGGTGGTGGAGGGTTAAATTTAGTTTGTTTTTGTGGATATTGTTCTCTTGCGTTCATCATTGCTGGAACAGCCATGTACACCCGTTTGTTTAGCTGTCTTAAGTCAGCACACAAACGCCATTGTCCACTGGGCTTAAGAACACCTAGAATAGGATTGTTATAAGAGCTGTGCACCTGTTGTATGATACCCCTTTCTTCCAAGTTCCTTATGATTTCTGCAAGAGAATCATATGGGGCTAAAGGAAGTCTGTATTGTTTAACAAAAACAGGCGGTGCATTGGGATCTGTTTGTATTCTTGCAATGTGCAAGTCTGTAGTACCACAGTCATAAGAATCCTTAGCAAAAATATCCTTGTACTCCATTAGGAGTTCTCACAGCTGTTGGCGTTCATCATTGCTGGAACAGCCATTAGCTAAGGATATTTGCTCTTCGACTATTTGCTGAAATCCTGGAAAGATTTCAGGCTGTCCTATTTCATAGGTTTCTTCCAACCTAGAGGTGAGATCCCCTTGACTATAGTTTATGTTGCCCCCATGACTCTGGGTATTGGGGTAATCTTGCTGTTTGATTGGCTGATCGAATACTAGAGAGGATTCTTCAATTTTACAGATGCCTTCCTCTGAGCTGAAGGGATAAATAGACTGAATAGTAAATAGACCCTCTGGCATAGATGCAAAGGATTGTTCTATTAATTGTTCTTCAGTTAAGTATCCTTCAGGTATTAGCCCAATTACATTATTCTGGAATCCAAAAGTGTAATAACTTTATTCCAGCGCATATCCTATGGTAGTCCCCTTGGATAAGGTTATATCCTGTGGGGTCATGTTATGCACAATAACATGTATTGGAATAGTTCCAATATTTACCAAAGGAGTGTAGGTCATTGTGACACCCAGATTTTGTATTCTATGGGAGAGGCAAATTAGTGTTTCAGAAGTTTTTAATTTCTGACCTCATTTTACCTGTAAGGGTAAAATAAATTTATCAGCCCCGGCAGGAATTGTAATATCGCTAGACACCTGCATATTCACAGCATATGGCAATTGCTGGTTTGATTTCAGGGCTGCATTTTCATACTGAAATACTTCAGGGTCCCTCTTTAACCTGCTCCAGAGGCAAAAGTTAATCAAATCTATTTGTATGGCATATCTATGTAAGATATCATTGCCAATGTATATTTGATTATAGGGAGTATTTAGAACTAAAAACAGGTGCTTCACTGACTTATTACCTATAGATACAGATACTAAGCATTTATCTGTGATGTTATAACTTTCAAACCTGTTATCCAGGTTGTGGACACAGTGGTCTTGTGGAGAAAGATATTTAATCACTTTAGGTTCAGCTATCTGCGCTAATAAGCCTTCGCTTATATAGCTAGCTTCCTGTTTTAAGTTCAATTTGGCATATTTTGTTGTACCAAGGTCATGCACTTATATACAGATAAATAGATCCTCTTTAACTCTCTCAATCCCTGCGAGGTATTGAGCGTGGCCCCCCCTTAGGGATTTTATGATCCCCCTTGTGGAGAGATATGGTTAATACATCGCCATCTAAGGAAATATTCGCAATCTTTCCAGGCGAGATTTTAAAAGTATTACCATCAGAGCCACTTAAAGGAGTCTTATCATCTATTTGTAAAATAGTGATTTCAGGTACAGAGTTATTCCTGAAAAGAATCTCCACAGCATCTGGTTTCTCTTCCACCACGTGACAGTTATGTTGGGGGCGAGATATACCAGATTTCTCATAATTGATAGGCCTTTTAATTTGTGACCAAATTACATTATTTATGCAATCAATTATGGTGCTTAATCGCTTCAGGAGATCACTACCAATAATTAAATGATCAGTTGGCAGATCCACTATAATGACAGGGTGTCTTATGACCCTGTTCCCCAATTTAAATTTTAACCAGGCCGTACTGTAAACGTTTAAAGAGTCACCCCCAACTCATATTAGAGAACCATCAAATTCTTTTATTTTAGGTTTGTGGGGTGTTAGCTCATTTAGCTGTGTGTAGTACCTGTGGGATAAAATAGTTGCCTGAGACCCAGTATCAATTAATCCCATGATAGGGTTGGAGACTGAATCTTGTAGCTCAGCTAATACACAATATCTCCCTGCAGTTTCTACCATTTCACACATAAAATTGGCATTATCATACATCTGTGGGCTTCGCCACGTTTTACCTGAATCCGCCATGTTTTCCGGTGCAGAAGAAACTTCATACCTGATACTGCAGTATTTATGACTGTGCCTGTGGTCCACTGCTGACCACTAGCTGTACCCCTAAAAAAAGTATTGTTCGGTTGCTGAGCCGTAACAGGTTGACTCATATTAGCGAATTGTTCGCTCAACCGATTTAACTGGGTAAAAAGCATATCTACCTGATTGTACAAGTTACCTCTACCCCTGGGCTTATCTCTTGATGCCCCATAATAATGATTCCTGGACCATTGGTTCCCCTCAGAATCAGGGCCTCTATTTCTATCCTGGCGTGGTTGCCCCTGGGGTTCAGCTTGTTCAGCATTAGTACTTTGGGGAGCATTATATACTTGGGGTGTCTGGTTACCCTGAGAATATCTTCGCCATCTATTGTATCTACCCTTGCATGGATATAAATTATTTTGGGGGTATTCTCTTTGGGGGTAATTATTTACCTGAGCATGTCCCCCACTTTGATTATAGTCTCTCTGCACCTCAGCCCATGTTGGGGAAGGGGCAGAGTTAAACCTCTGTGGAGATGGCCTGTTTTGACTGGCCACCTCCGCTTAGGTTTTCTTTTTAGACTCCAAGTTTAGGGGGCTAGGTGACACCCTAGTTTCTGCCACGATTTTGTGTTTTGATTCCCTTTTAACCCCCTGTTCCCCGGACTGCGGAATATAGTATAACTTTGTACTCTCTTTGATCAGCCATTCCAATGAGCAGTTCTCATCAAAATCTCTAGCTAAATTAATTTTGATGGGTGTGGGCAGTGCTTCAAAAAATAAATTTACAAATTCTGAGCATTCAAATATGGGATTATCTTCAGCCATACTGTACGCATTTTTCAATACAGAAAGGAACTCAATGGGACTTTGATTCGCACTACATACCATATACAGCTATTTTCGCTGCAGTTTTAGTGTGATGTTGCCCGAATTCTTTTCTGCATTGTCATTTTATTTCACTCCAGGAAAGAATATTATTATCCTTTAGTGAAGTAAATAATTTGTGATGTTTACCTTCAAATACCCAGGGCAGAAATTCATTATAGCTAATGCATTTTCAAAGGCCTCTAAGTGATCAATTACAGAGATTGTTCCCTTGTTGGAGAATACAGGTACTGCACCCTTTAGGAAAGTAACTATTTTATGGGAGTCATATACCTTATTAGACTTATTTTGGGATTCTTAAGAAGCCTTTTTTGGGGGTTTGAGTGTTCCCTATTTTCACCATGGGGAGACTCCCTACGTATATTATTATTACGTGGGCTATTTGGGTACCTAGCTCCACCCTCTGACTCTCTATTAAAGTTTCCCTCCCCCTCTTCAGCTGAGTTGCAGCAGCTCCCTTAATTTACATCATGAGGTGACTGCCTATTTGGGAAATCTATGTCTGACCCAACAGGGGTCATTTGTCTACACTCTTCCATATATTTCTGCACCTCATCCCTGACGCTTTCTCTAAGGGAGTTAGCATTATCTGCATTATTCTCACTGTTAGTATAGGAGTTTTCATTATGGTGATATGACCTTTTTAAATCACTTAATTCTCTCTGGCTTTGCGCAAGCTGTTTATTTAAATCTTGTATCTTTGTTAGTAAATCTACGTTATGCTTATCTAAGGTGGTTAGGAATTTGGCAAACTCATCCATTTTATTTTTGGCTATTTTTAAATCCTCTTCGCATCTGCGTGAGAAGCAAATACTACTTTCTAGCTCCTGTATTTGCAATTCTTTGTCTATGACACAAAGCGACATTTCGTCAATAACGCATATCACAAGGGGCCAAGATTTTAGTATTAGCTTGTCTCACTTTTTGAGAGTCTTGCATTGATTAATCATTAATAATTCTTGGAATAATTAATTGTTTTCATTCCACATATTATTATCAACGGTAATATTTTTAGCCTTAATTTCAAGCATATCCATAAAATCATTTAATTCACCCACAATATTAAGCCTTTCTTTAATGTGGTCTATTATGTCCCTTTTAAGGACCTGACCTTGAGTATTGTCAGGGGACCGTTTTCAACGCTATGCACAGAATCACTTCTGGCTACAGACATTATTATATTGGTTTAGTATTTAGTTAAATTAAAACACTAATACAATTTTTATCAATAAAAAGAGAGAAGAAAAAAAATTATATTTTAAAAAAAAAATAATATTAATTTTGAAATATGAAAAATTCATATTTTTATGAATTTTGAAATATGAAAAATTTATATTTTTATGAATTTTGAAATATGAAAAATTCATATTTTTGATTAATTTGAAATATGAAAAATTCATATTTTTGATAAATTTGAAATATGAAAAATTCATATTTTTATTAATTTTTCAAAAATTAATCTTTAATAATATTTCAAAATATCAATGTCAATCTCGAAATATGAACATTAATATTTCAATCTTCAAAAAAAACAATATTTCTCCTGTTAAGTGTGGTCAGTCCACGGGTCATCATTACTTCTGGGATATTAACTCCTCCCCAACAGGAAGTGCAAGAGGATTCACCCAGCAGAGCTGCTACATAGCTCCTCCCCTCTACGTCACTTCCAGTCATTCTCTTGCACCCAACGAATAGATAGGATGTGTGAGAGGACTGTGGTGATTATACTTAGTTTTATACCTTCAATCAAAAGTTTGTTATTTTATAATAGCACCGGAGTGTGTTATTCCTTCTCTGGTAGAATTTGAAGAAGAATCTACCTGAGTTTTTTCTATGATTTTAGCCGGAGTAGTTAAGATCATATTGCTGTTTCTCGGCCATCTGAGGAGAGGTAAACTTCAGATCAGGGGACAGCGGGCAGATTAATCTGCAAGAGGTATGTAGCAGCTTATTATTTTCTGACAATGGAATGGATGAGAAAATTCTGCCATACCGATATAATGTAAACTCAGCCTTAAATGCAGTAGCAGCAACTGGTATCAGGCTGTCATGTATGTATATTTTACACTTCAGTATTCTGGGGAATGGCACTTCACTGGAATTATACTGTATGCATAAGACTTTAGCCTAATTTGCAGGGACTAGCAACAGGCTTTTTAATAACACTTAATTTATTTATGTTAAACGTTTTTTGCTGGCATGTAAAATCGTTTAATTTTCTGAGGTACTGGGTGAAAAAATGTTTTTGGCACTATTTTTTCCACTTGGCAGTCGTTTTTATTTAATTTATGACAGTTTACTGATCTCTCTCACTGTTGTGTATGAGGGGGAGGGGCCTTTTTTTGGCGCTTTTGCTACGCATCAAAAAATTCAGTCAGAAGTTTATTGTCTTCCCTGCATGATCCGGTTCATCTCTACAGAACTCAGGGGTCTTCAAAACTTGTTTTGAGGGAGGTAATCACTCACAGCAGAGCTGTGAGATTGTAGTTGACTGTGATAAAAAACGTTTATTTCTGTATTTTTTTCTGCTATCAGGGTTAATTATCCTTTGCTAATGGGAGCAATCCTTTGCTAAAAGTGTGTTTTTTACAAAGATTTGATGCTATAACTTTTCAGTTTATCAATTTTCAACTGTCATAACTTTTTCTGTGCTTCTTATAGGCACAGTACGTTTTGCATATTATAGTAAATTACTTGAAAAGTATTTCCAAGTTGCTAGTTTATTTGCTAGTGTGTTAAACATGTCTGATTCAGAGGAAGATATCTGTGCTATATGTGCTAAAGCCAAAGTGGAGCCCAATAGAAATTTATGTACTAACTGCATTGATGCTACTTTAAATAAAAGTCAATCTGTACAAATTGAACATATTTCACCAAACAACGAGGGGAGAGTTATGCCGACTAACTCGCCTCACGTGTCAGTACCTGCATCTCCCGCTCGGGAGGTGCGTGATATTGTAGCGCCGAGTACATCTGGGCGGCCATTACAAATCACATTACAGGATATGGCTACTGTTATGACTGAAGTTTTGGCTAAATTACCAGAACTAAGAGGTAAGCGTGATCACTCTGGGGTGAGAACAGAGTGCGCTGATAATATTAGGGCCATGTCAGATACTGCGTCACAATTTGCAGAACATGAGGACGGAGAGCTTCATTCTGCGGGTGACGGTTCTGATCCAAACAGACTGGATTCAGATATTTCAAATTTTGAATTTAAGCTGGAAAACCTCTGTGTATTACTAGGGGAGGTGTTAGCGGCTCTGAATGATTGTAACACAGTTGCAATACCAGAGAAATTGTGTAGGTTGGATAAATATTTTGCGGTACCGTCGAGTACTGACGTTTTTCCTATACCTAAGAGACTTACTGAAATTGTTACTAAGGAGTGGGATAGACCCGGTGTGCCGTTCTCACCCCCTCCAATATTTAGAAAGATGTTTCCAATAGACGCCACCACACGGGACTTATGGCAAACGGTCCCTAAGGTGGAGGGAGCAGTTTCTACTTTAGCTAAGCGTACCACTATCCCGGTGGAGGATAGCTGTGCCTTTTCAGATCCAATGGATAAAAAGTTAGAGGGTTACCTTAAGAAAATGTTTGTTCATCAAGGTTTTATATTGCAACCTCTTGCATGCATTGCGCCTGTCACGGCTGCAGCAGCATTTTGGTTTGAGTCTCTGGAAGAGACACTTGAATCAGCTCCATTAGATGAGATTACACACAAGCTTAAAGCCCTTAAGTTAGCTAACTCATTTATTTCGGATGCCGTAGTACATTTAACTAAACTTACGGCTAAGAATTCCGGATTCGCCATTCAGGCGCGCAGAGCACTGTGGCTAAAATCCTGGTCAGCTGATGTTACTTCTAAATCTAAATTGCTTAATATTCCTTTCAAAGGGCAGACCTTATTCGGGCCCGGGTTGAAAGAAATTATCGCTGACATTACAGGGGGTAAAGGCCATGCCCTGCCTCAAGACAGAGCCAAACCTAAGGCTAGACAGTCTAATTTTCGTTCCTTTCGTAATTTCAAAGCAGGAGCAGCATCAACTTCCTCTGCACCAAAACAGGAAGGAGCTGTTGCTCGCTACAGACAAGGCTGGAGACCTAACCAGTCCTGGAACAAGGGCAAGCAGGCCAGGAAACCTGCTGCTGCCCCTAAGACAGCATGAATCGAGGGCCCCCGATCCGGGAACGGATCTAGTGGGGGGCAGACTTTCTCTCTTCGCCCAGGCTTGGGCAAGAGATGTCCAGGATCCCTGGGCGTTAGAGATCATATCTCAGGGATACCTTCTGGACTTCAAATCCTCTCCCCCAAGAGGGAGATTTCATCTGTCAAGGTTGTCAACAAACCAAATAAAGAAAGAGGCGTTTCTACGCTGCGTACAAGATCTTTTATTAATGGGAGTGATCCATCCGGTTCCGCGGTCGGAACAAGGACAAGGGTTTTACTCAAATCTGTTTGTGGTTCCCAAAAAAGAGGGAACTTTCAGGCCAATCTTGGATTTAAAGATCCTAAACAAATTCCTAAGAGTTCCATCGTTCAAAATGGAAACTATTCGGACAATTTTACCCATGATCCAAAAGGGTCAGTACATGACCACAGTGGATTTAAAGGATGCTTACCTTCACATACCGATTCACAAAGATCATTACCTGTATCTAAGGTTTGCCTTTCTAGACAGGCATTACCAGTTTGTAGCTCTTCCATTCGGATTGGCTACGGCTCCAAGAATCTTCACAAAGGTTCTGGGTGCTCTTCTGGCGGTACTAAGACCGCGAGGAATTTTGGTAGCTCCGTACCTAGACGACATTCTGATACAAGCTTCAAGCTTTCAAACTGCCAAGTCTCATACAGAGTTAGTACTGGCATTTCTAAGGTCGCATGGATGGAAGGTGAACGAAAAGAAGAGTTCTCTCTTTCCACTCACAAGAGTTCCCTTCTTGGGGACTCTGATAGATTCTGTAGAAATGAAGATTTACCTGACAGAAGATAGGTTAACAAAGCTTCAAAATGCATGCCGTGTCCTTCATTCCATTCAACACCCGTCAGTAGCTCAATGCATGGAGGTGATCGGCTTAATGGTAGCGGCAATGGACATAGTACCCTTTGCACGCCTACATCTCAGACCGCTGCAATTGTGCATGCTAAGTCAGTGGAATGGGGATTACTCAGACTTGTCCCCTACTCTGAATCTGGATCAAGAGACCAGAAATTCTCTTCTATGGTGGCTTTCTCGGCCACATCTGTCCAGGGGGATGCCATTCAGCAGGCCGGACTGGACAATTGTAACAACAGACGCCAGCCTACTAGGTTGGGGTGCTGTCTGGAATTCTCTGAAGGCTCAGGGACTATGGAATCAGGAGGAGAGTCTCCTACCAATAAACATTCTGGAATTGAGAGCAGTTCTCAATGCCCTTCTGGCTTGGCCCCAGTTAACAACTCGGGGGTTCATCAGGTTTCAGTCGGACAACATCACGACTGTAGCTTACATCAACCATCAGGGAGGGACAAGAAGCTCCCTAGCAATGATGGAAGAATCAAAGATAATTCGCTGGGCAGAGTCTCACTCTTGCCACCTGTCAGCAATCCACATCCCGGGAGTGGAGAACTGGGAGGCGGATTTCTTAAGTCGTCAGACTTTTCATCCGGGGGAGTGGGAACTTCATCCGGAGGTCTTTGCCCAAATACTTCGACGTTGGGGCAAACCAGAGATAGATCTCATGGCGTCTCGACAGAATGCCAAGCTTCCTCGTTACGGGTCCAGATCCAGGGATCCGGGAGCGGTTCTGATAGATGCTTTGACAGCACCTTGGACCTTCGGGATGGCTTATGTGTTTCCACCCTTCCCGATGCTTCCTCGATTGATTGCCAGAATCAAACAGGAGAGAGCATCAGTGATTCTAATAGCGCCTGCATGGCCACGCAGGACTTGGTATGCAGATCTAGTGGACATGTCATCCTGTCCACCTTGTTCTCTACCTCTGAAACAGGACCTTCTGATCCAGGGTCCCTTCAAACATCAAAATCTAATTTCTCTGAAGCTGACTGCTTGGAATTCGAACGCTTGATTTTATCAAAACGTGGTTTTTCTGAGTCAGTTATTGATACCTTAATACAGGCTAGGAAGCTTGTTACCAGAAAGATTTATCATAAGATATGGCGCAAATACTTATATTCGTGCGAATCCAAAAGTTACTCATGGAGTAAGGTTAGGATTCCGAGGATATTGTCTTTTCTACAAGAAGGTTTAGAAAAGGGTTTATCCACTAGTTCCTTGAAGGGACAGATTTCAGCTCTGTCCATTCTTTTACACAAACGTCTGTCAGAAGTTCCGGACGTTCAAGCTTTTTGTCAGGCTTTAGCTAGGATCAAGCCTGTGTTTAAAACTGTTGCTCCACCATGGAGTTTGAACTTAGTTCTTAATGTTTTACAGGGTGTTCCGTTTGAACCCCTTCATTCCATTGATATCAAGCTGTTATCTTGGAAAGTTCTATTTTTAATGGCGATTTCCTCGGCTCGAAGAGTCTCTGAGTTATCCGCCTTACATTGTGATTCTCCTTATCTGATTTTTCATTCAGACAAGGTAGTTCTGCGTACTAAACCTGGGTTCCTACCTAAGGTGGTCACTAACAGGAATATCAATCAAGAGATTGTGGTTCCATCTTTGTGTCCTAATCCTTCTTCGAAGAAGGAACGTCTGCTACACAATCTAGATGTAGTCCATGCCCTGAAATTTTATCTACAGGCAACTAAGGATTTTCGACAAACGTCTTCCCTGTTTGTCGTTTATTCTGGTCAGAGGAGAGGTCAAAAAGCTTCGGCTACCTCTCTCTCTTTTTGGCTTCGTAGCATAATTCGGTTAGCCTATGAGATTGCTGGACAGCAGCCTCCTGAAAGAATTACAGCACATTCTACTAGAGCTGTGGCTTCCACTTGGGCCTTTAAGAATGAGGCTTCTGTTGAACAGATTTGCAAGGCTGCAACTTGGTCTTCTCTTCATACTTTTTCCAAATTTTACAAATTTTACACTTTTGCTTCTTCAGAGGCTGTTTTTGGGAGAAAGGTTCTTCAGGCAGTGGTTCCTTCCGTATAAAGAGCCTGCCTGTCCCTCCCGTCATCTGTGTACTTTAGCTTTGGTATTGGTATCCCAGAAGTAATGATGACCCGTGGACTGACCACACTTAACAGGAGAAAACAAAATTTATGCTTACCTGATAAATTCCTTTCTCCTGTAGTGTGGTCAGTCCATGGCCCACCCTGTTTTTTATGGCAGGTAAAAAAAAATTTGAATTATACTCCAGTCACCACTACACCCTTTGGCTTCTCCTTTCTCGTTGGTCCTTGGTCGAATGACTGGAGGTGACGTAGAGGGGAGGAGCTATGTAGCAGCTCTGCTGGGTGAATCCTCTTGCACTTCCTGTTGGGGAGGAGTTAATATCCCAGAAGTAATGATGACCCGTGGACTGACCACACTACAGGAGAAAGGAATTTATCAGGTAAGCATAAATTTTGTTTTTCAAAATATTAATTTCAAAATATTAATTTTTTTCTCTCTTTTATAATAATTTCTATTTACTACAAATATATTATATCAATATGATAAATATTAATAATATCTCATGCAAGTGCCTCCATATAATATGTCAGTATATTTATAAGAATTTCAGCAGTGCCTCCATATAATATGTCAGTATATTTATAAGAATCTCAGTAGTGCTCTTCAAATAGTATGTCAGTCTATGGCAGGGTTATAATACAATATATTTAATAATTATCCTTTAAATATAAACCCTAAATCAATATGCATCTACTAGAAACCACAAAATTAATATAAATACCTGAATTCTTTTTATTAGTTAATATCTATGAACACATTGGAATATATTTGTAGGGATCAGAATGCAAGTCAATACTATACACATTTAAAAACTATTACAATATGCTATGCAAAGTTCATACGCGTTTACCTTTAGAACTGGCCTTATTCACAATAGCCTTTCATTCAGAGTTGCATTTAACCTATCACAGTGAGACTTAAGATAGTAGCTACTAATATTCAGCAATACAATTAACAGTGCTAATAAACAATAGGACAATATATATATATATATATATATATACTCAGCTATTTAGCTGCAATTGATTCTAATACAATTCTAGTTAGGATACTAAAAATACATATATTCTTACTGCAAACCGTTACTTTAAAATGTCTATTTATTTAAACTGGAACAAATGTTTAGTTACTTATAATTAAAATCAATTCTAAGATATATATTTATATATATTCTATATTTTGCACAGATGAATTATTCAGCATCAAGGATATATGTTTAACAATGCACAGGCTATGAAATACTAGCTTGAAATACAAACTGCTCTCTTTAATCTATCAACTACAGTAATCTCTTAATACATTACCAAGATGAACACCAATCAATATTCAATATCTCTCAACAGGTTTAATCTCACCTCAGAATACCAATAAGTATATTTTGCAATCAATGAGAAAAGGTAGACCAGCTTTGCTAGAGTAATGGTATTTCATGCCCAACAACCAGTTACAAGTCAGCTCAGCAGCATCTATCCTTCTCCTATCTTGCATTAAGGTTATATGTGTTTCCATCATGGGTGAGAATATGGGTGGCCCTTTTCGGAAAACCTGCTTTGTTATTGGCCCTTACGGAGCTGATCATCCCATTGGTTACCTGAGAAGTCTTATCGGATTGGCCCTTGGAAATTTCATTTTTAACAGCCAAAAAGCCTTCTGGCTGTAATGCTCGCATCATAACACCGGGGGCAGCGTGACAAACAACATAGCAATACATTTACTATCCAACATTTTTAACAATTCAATATTTCTATGAAATGGTTATTCATTAGACCATAACTTCCTGCATCAATCACTCACAATATTAATTATAGATGGGGCAGCATCATATCATTTCTCTGATTATTTCAATATGAAACATCATGTGTCCCCAACATCATACTATATTAATACTGCTAATTATTCTGAAATTAATGGCATTTATACATCTGTTATATATGTATTCACACAAATACAGCATGTTCTACACCTCCAACAAATTCTGCATGCATGAATCTGGTCTATGGTCCATCTGAAATAAAAATAAGTGTTATTAATCATTTTTTTTTAGGCCCACAAATATTCTTAAAAACACAGAGGCTAAGACATTTTCTTATTTCAAAATACATACATATATATATATATATATATATATATATATATATATATATATATATATATATATATATATATATATATATATATATATATATATATATACATACATACACATGCATTTCTATGCAGTATCTTGTATTTATCATCTTTTAGCTCCATCTGGAAAAACAGAAAAACATGTTATATATATATTTCAAACATGGGATTATTACAATTTCCATTCAATCTATTACAGATTTTAATTTCTTTTCATGTATATTTTCAATACAGCAATTACCCCTTTAATATAATATGTCCCGGCTCAATATATATACATTTATGGGTTATTTGAATTATTTCAAACACACACTTGAAAATATTTGCATCATTCCTTTTTCAAGAATAATATATTTTTATTTATGCTATACAGGGATTGTAAATGCTAATTTGTCTGTTCTCTGCACATGGAAACTTCACAGGGGACAATTCACACATGGCTGTTAACAGTCATTTCTTCAACCAACACTGCTCCTCCCCACAATCTCATCCTACCTTAAAGAAAATGTCCAGACACTTTGTCTTCACTCACTGAATGGGGTAAAGAGTGCTCTGAAGTTTGCACTTCCTAATTAAGGAGCAAATGTTTTAGTGTCAGAGGGAAACTTTAATTACAATCGGGTATGGACTTCATTTTCACACCCTAGCTAGAAATGTCTCTTTTGAAATAATCTCTATGAGTGTCCTGTGTAATTGAAAGAAGTGTGGGAGGACTGACTATGGGTTTTAAATCAATCCTTTACATCAGAATTGCTATTTTACAGCACATCTGCTAAAATAGACAGCCTCATATATACACACATCCTTTTTATATTATTTTCATATATATATATATATATATATATATATATATTAGTATATATACATATATGTCATTAACCTGTACCCTGACAATACTGTTTTAATACATTTTTATTATGCAGAAATTAGCTTACAGAAGCAATAAAAATTAAAGTCATTTAAATCAAAAATACACACAGAGTTAATTGACTATCAGTTAAACTTGCTTTCAATAACAATTATTTACATACCACTCGAAATGACTTCTATGCAAACAGACTCCTAATCTCTAGATGTTCTAGAACAACTTGCCCCAAAAGAGATGTTTTTATAATGTTTCTGTTATCAGATGCAGACATCGTATGTTTTTAAAACATAAACATTTTGTACATAGCCTTGAGAAGTTGTTATACAAGTTTTAACATACTCACTAAATTATTGCAATGAGAATCCATTTTAGAACTTACTAATTCAAGGTTGAATAAATCTCCATTTTAAAATCATATAACATCTTTTGTTGATTAAGTTAGTTAGTTAGTTTGGTTAGTATTTTAGTTTGAACAGTTATAAACCTTTTATATTGCAGAAGAATTTTGTTTAACATATATTTGAATACAGTTATACATTGTATACATTGCAGAAGTATTTTATTTAAACATATATTTGAATACAGTCATACATTTTATATATTGCAGAATAAGCATATGAAAGATTATATTTTTTATCTTCAGGACAATCATGTGAACAGGTTTATATAATAAGGTACTCTTCTTTATATATAGAAGATGTATATGAAAGATTTAAAATATATCTTTCATTTATAGTAAGTTATAAGTGTCTTTCTAAAAGAATGTATTTCTTACTGTTGGTGTATTATTTAATCAAACATTTTATAGTAATGTTAATATGCAAACTAACATTTACATAGCAGCTTTTATGGACAAGCATGCTATATATATAAAACTTTATTGTAAAGTTAAGCACTTGGGTTAGCTAAATTTCATGTACAAATACAACAGTAACACAGGGTTAAATGAAATCCTAAAAGGAAAACAATATACAGAGGTGCAAGATGGAAAAAACACACAATATTCTGTACAAATGAACTAAGAACTTCTACTCTCCTTTAGGTCAGACCGCAGCCTTCTTGCAGTCTCTCCCTTGTGACTGTGTATAGATAGATAGTAGTAGTAGATGGCGCTGGTCTATTGAATGATTTTCTCTAGTAAGTGAAGAGAAAAAAAAGGCTTGATGCATATATTGAAGCCAATTAATATGGGTGCAGTATACTCACTCCATAAGATGAATCTTTACAGCTGAAAGGGAACATAGCGTCAGATGGCAAGAGTCCACAAGTCAAATACTGAATTTTCAAGTTTATCCAAAAGTGGACTATAAATGAATGGAAACCCAAATGACAAAAGTATACAGTGTATAAATGAAAAAAAATTAATAACTTACTCCATAAATAAGGAGATTCCAGCTCAGCACAGCAAAACAAGGTCTTGACAATCTTTCAACAAAGGATAAAAGGTTTTATTTTCTCATCGCGTTTCAACGTATTACACGTCTTTATCAAGAGCATACATTAAAATAAGTAAAACAGGTAAGTAAAACCAAGTATTGAGTGTGTTTGCTGTGGCTACAGGGCTGGTTTATATACAGGTGAACAATTAGTTCCAATTTCCTGTTGAGCACAAGAAATTGGACTCACAAAAACTTCATAAAATGTTTAATACTATATATATGCATCAATAGTAAACTATTCCTGAAAATAAAAATAAAGAAAAATATATTTTAAAGAAAATCGTTAAAAAAACATAAAAGTTTAAAAATAGAGGCTTAGTTTAGTATTGATACGTTATTTAACCAATCAAAACACTTCTTGGATATTTGGACCAATAAACAGACAGTAGTGTAAAGTCCTCAATCGAGTAGTCCATTGTTTAACAGTTCCTTTTCAGGTCCAATCTGTGGTCATGTGCTTTTCTTGTCCAATCAGAGGACGGCTGTAATCCAAGGGTGAAAGCATCAATCCGGAAGAGTCGAAGTTCTGTGTACTAATAGAGGGAATTATTTACTGACCTGTTTTACTTATTTTAATGTATGCTCTTGATAAAGACGTGTAATACGTTGAAACGCGTTGAGCAAATAAAACCTTTTATCCTTTGTTAAAAGATTGTCAAGATCTTGTTTTGCTGTGCTGAGCTGGAATCTCCTTATTTATGGAGTAAGTTACTACATTGTTTCAATTATACACTGGATACTTTTGTCATTTGGGTTTCAATTCATTTATAGTCCACTTTTGGATAAACTTTAAAATTCAGTATTTGACTCCAGGAACTTGTGGACTCTTGCCATCTGACGCTACGTTCCCTTTCAGCTGTAAAGATTCATCTTATGGAGTGAGTATACTGCACCCATATTAATTGGCTTCAATATATACATCAAGCTTTTTTTCTCTTCACTTACTAGAGAAAATCATTCAATAGACCAGCGCCATCTACTACTACTATCTACTTAAATGAAATCCTGTTACAGTTATCTAAAAGGAAATCATACAGTATTTTAAAAAAATTCTGGGGCTGGGAAGAGGGTCTCGCCCCAGACCTATCTATTCCCGGATCTACCACCAAATTGAAATCTCCTCCAATAATTAATATGTATTGTTTCCAATACGTTAATAACTTACTTATTTTGGCCAAGAATGGGGCTTGGGACTCATTAGGGGCGTATACATTTCCAATGACTACTGGCGTATCATGAAATTGCCTCTTAAAATTATGTAGCGTCCTTGCTTGTCTATAAAGGATTCTTCCTCCTGAAAGTTAATACTACTTTGAAAAAGAATAGAGACTCCACACTTCTTTTTTAGGCTAGTGGCATGAAACTATAGGGAGTATGTTCTGTCCCAGTATTTGTGAGTTAGAGATTTTGTGAAGTTTGTTTCCTGCATGAATATAATGTGTACATTCTGGGATTTATACATGCTTACGGCCTTGCGTCTTTTAACATTAGAGTGGAGACCACTAACATTGTGTGTGATTACATTAAGTGTCATTAAGTGTGTTGACTGGGGATTGCTTTTGGCATGTTAACATTGCTGAACACTTCTACTAGCATCAGTATAACATTTCTAAGAGACAGAATGTGCAAACCAAAGTAATTTAAACAGGGTACAGCCGTTATACCTTGGCGAGAGTGTAGATATAGTTGGTACCTTAAACCTGGTTGCTGTCTGGGGTGTGACCTGTCGAGGAAAGAATAATAAACATTGCCAACAAATACATAAAACCTTAAAACTATACATAAAACCAAAAACATTTGCAGCCCGGTATGCGGGTTAATTAACTCTAAAACAGTGGGTGACCTAGTGTCTCCCTTAAGGTGGTGAAAGTTTTATCAAAACTTTAGCGGACTCAGTGTGGGGGGGGGGTTATGGAAAAGGGTAAGCAAAAAGCCATGTAAATCTCCAAACTCAACTAGGTAACTAGAGGGTGTGCAATAACACAAACAACCCTATAGTCTCACCCCCCACAATCGGGGGATCAACAACTCAAGTCCAATCATCGAAGACCTCGGTAACCTCATAGGGTATCTTCAAGTGGGGCTCTCCTGTTCTTGTCTGAACCTTGCGTTCTTGCCATTTCTGCTCACTGGTGTCCATTCTCTTGTTATTGCTTTACGTTGTGGTTTCGGAGAAGAAGACCCCCCTCCACAGGAATTTTTTCCAGATTCAATTTTACTAAGATGGCCTGACCCCGGAGGGAGACGAGCAAGAATAAGATGTCCTCTCATACATGAAGACAAGCTTAAATGGGAAACCCCATCTATATTTGATATGTGCCTTGATCAGAAGCGAGACAACAGTTTTAAGTTCCCTTCTCCTCCTGAGGGTTGTTGGTAAAAGATCTGTGAATAGTTGCAGGGTATGACCTTCAAAGGTGACTCTGGATACATTATGCACTGCCTGCATGATTTGATCCTTGACATGATAGTAATGGATTTATTTAGAGATAAAGGGTTGGGGGGAGTAGATTTGTGAAAATTTTGCCAGATTTTACCTGAATTGACGTTTTACATATAATATTCAGATATTGAGATTATTGATTCTGCAAAGAAGCAAAACCTGGAGTGGATTACTCACTAGGAAACCTAACAACAACTAGACAAACTAGTTGTAACTGAGAGTACAACAAAGTTATAAAGAGAGAGTAAATCCACTAGTGTCTAATAACACTATCACATCTACTAATATCATAAGGTTTTCCAAAGAAAATAGTGTTGAAAAATTGGTTCCCATTCATTCATACATTATAGTTTATTAGGCTAAGGAACTCACACTCATACAAGTAGCAAAAGCTGTGAATTAAAACCACTTGAACTCTGTGATTAGCATAATAGCCTTAAAGTTAATAAGTCACTATTAGATATCCTCAATCCAAAAGATTTAAAGTTAACTAAGCCCTTACAATCCGAGGGCTGTTTTACTTTTACATATGCAATAAACGATATGAGGATATAGTATTAACTATTTGGTACTTAATATATCACAAGAGTAAGCAAAGTTAAAAACGGACGATAGGAGAGACAAAGCTGCCCCTATCGGACCCCTGACGCGCGTTTCACGAACGCTTCCTCAGAGGGGGTGCGGGCCGCTGCTACTCGGCGTCCTATATTCAATCTTAATGCCCACCACTTAGACCGGATTGGATACCGGATGGGGAGTTGTCTCCTTACGCTTGGTTGATTCTCCTGTCAATCTTGGTAGGTATTTTACGTAGGAGACATGCGAAAAAAAGGGGATGTGTGCTTGATGGGTTACCAAGGCAACACCAATCAGCAAATACGCTTGTCTTGCCTACAGTGGGTGTGCTGATTCGAATAACTGTGATTGGATGATCAACTAAAAAAGCGTTATTGTAAACATCACAGTGGCTAGATTATAACTATGTTGGTATACAATTCTTATCGCCAAAAATTGGCAATTGTGAAGTATATACCTGGGATTGCTCTTCTGATTACACACTCGTAGATCAATTTATACTTTGCGGGATTTATACAATACGTTTTTTGATTATATTCACGATAGTCAAATCTTTTTTGTTTTCTGCTTTTTTACTGTTCTTGTTAGAATTCAATTGCGCAATAAGTAATACTATCTTCTTATTTCTTGCATAACAATTTTAGGATTCGTACTTCAAGCAAGGAATAAATATTCTGTGTTAATACTAACTACTTATTTTTACTGGTCACCGTCCTCACAGTTAATATCGGTGTGTGCTGTAAAACTATACGCTTACTTATAAGCTATTACTATTCACTTATATTTAATGCGAGGTTGAAGTAGTTATTCTGATGTTCCTAGGATGCTAAGTTGAAATAATTATATTAATTCCACTGTTATCCCAGATGATCCTGTGGCCAGATTCTTTATGCATGATGGAACAAGCATGTTATGTACTAATAATATTTAAGATTGTACAGAATCCATATCTTCAGGAATATTAAGAATGTAAAGATATTTTACTGACACCTAGGACCAAGCTGCAAACAGCTCAATTATAATATGTGAGGGAATGTATAGATCTGAATAGATATATACTGAGGTTCATTGTGCTACCGTTACTAAAGCTATTCCAGTGTAAGTGAGTGTGCCCACTTAGAGAAAATATATATCTATGTGCTCAAATCCTTGCGTGCAATTAATTCTTGAAACTAATACATAACAACACTTAAATAAGATTGTGGTGAATGTGTGTAAATTATAAAAAGTGACATTATAAAAGTAAATGTGTTAAGGGATATCAAATCATATTATTATGTTTCAGTGATTGGAGGTGGCTTGAATAAGATTGTGATGAACGTGTACTAATGACATTATAAAGGTAGTGTATAAGTGAATGAATGTTTTAGGGGATATCAAACTTTATTATTATTATATTCCAGTGATTGGAGGTACGTGTGTGAAGTGAATGGTAGGTATAGTAAGGTGAAAGTTGAATTTTTTGCTACATTACGACCTTTAGATCTGTGTGTTTCATAACTAATAATCTCTTAATCCCATGTTGGACATGATCCACATTGGACTGGATATAATTCACTTGGGACTGGACTGGTTATATTAGCTGTAACGTCTGACAGTAACTTATTGCAAAAGATTTTACAGATAGACAAAATAATTATTGTAGTCATTCATCCCACTTGGTTTGACAGTGTTCAATAAGTAAATCCACCTGCATTCCATTTTTAACAGCACTTTTTCTATGTTACCACCTCTAATGCCAAGTGATGCTTTTTGAATTACTGTGAATTTCAGATCTTTAGGAGAGCTCTCATGGTGTAGTAAGAAATGTTTGGCAACTGAGGTTATTTTTTTGCCCTTGCTCAGATCTCGTTTTGCTGTTTTGATGTTATAGCAGTGTTCCAAAATTCTTGTTTTTACCTCCCTAGTGGTCATGCCAACATAGAACATCTGGCATGAACAATGTAGTGCATAGACTACTCCAATTGTAGTGCATGAAAAATGGTAGGGTATTTTATGAATCCTACCAGTTTTATCAGTCAAAGTTTTGACTTTCCACACATATTGACATGCAGAGCATGTTCCACAAGGGTACATGCCTGGGTCCTTATGTTGTTTTTTTGTAGATCTCACAAAATGGCTAGATACCAATTTATCCCTTAAATTCTTTGGTCTCTTATATCCAAGTGATACTCTTTCTCCAATGAGAGGTTTGAGGGTCTCATCATTCTGTAGTATTTGCCAATGGTCATTTATGATTTTTGTCACATGTCTCATCTGTGGGTTATACGTAGTTATTAGCCTTGGGCAGGATTCAGCTTTTGTTCTTTCCTTGGGAACCAATAGTTCATCTCTGCAAACTTTTAGTGCCTTATACTTGGCTCTCTTTACAGACTTTTTGCTGTACCCTCGTGATATTAGCCTCTGCGATAGTGCCTCACTCTCTGTTATGTAGATATCTTTACTTGTACAGTTTCGGCGGAGCCTTAAAAATTCCCCATATGGGATCGCTTTAAGGGTGCTTGGTGAGTGAGCACTCGAGTAATGTAGGAGAGTATTCGTTGCTGTTTCCTTTCTATAGATTGTGGTGTTGATAATACCATCTATGTTTTTAAACAATTTTAAGTCTAAGAAGCATATCTCCTGCTGGCTCGCAGAATATGTCAATTTTATGTTTAATTCGTTCTCATTGAGTTTAGACATAAAGAGTTGCAAATCATCAAATGTACCCTCCCAGATGAACAGGACATCATCAATGAATCTTACCCACAGGGGTATATGTTCAGTATACATTTGCAATACGTCTGAAAATACACAGAAGCGTTCCCAGAAACCAAGGAATAAATTTGCGTATGTAGGTGCACAGGCAGTACCCATTGCGGTACCCTGTGTTTGAAGATAGTACCTATCATTGAATGTAAAGAAATTGTGTGTTAGAATAAAATGTAACAACTGAATTATGAAAGCATTATGTGTTTCATTCTCTAGACTGTTTGAGGCTAGGTAGTATTTAATGGCTTCTATTCCATCCCTATGCCTGATGTTGGTGTATAGGGACTCTACATCTGCTGTGACTAACCACATGTTGTCTGTTAGTTCAATATCTTTTACCATTTGCAAGACCTCCATAGTGTCACGAACGTATGATGGTAATGTTGTTAAATATTCCCTCAATCTTAAGTCTATGAATTTGCTAGCATTCTCAGTTAAATTATCATTTCCAGACATGATAGGTCTACCAGGTGGTTCTAGTGGGTTTTTGTGAACTTTCGGTAGAAAGTACAGTGTGGCAATTTTAGGATTGTCTTTTGTCAAAAACTTCTTTTCTGAATTGGAGAGTATGTTATTCTCCCATGCTTCTTTAATCATTCGATTATATTGTATGAGGTAAGAATTCTGGGGATTGAATATCAATAATTTGTAGCAGGAATTGTTAGACAGTTGTTTAGTAGCTTCATCTAGGTACATTTGTTGTGGCCATAGGACCACATTCCCACCCTTGTCTGATGGCTTAATCAGTATATCCTGCCATGATTCAATCTCCTTTAAAGCTCGTATTTCAGAACTGCTAAGATTGTTATTCACATTGTATATAGGTATCTGTTCGATTTTTTGGCAAACCATTTTGCAAAACACTTGTATCTCAGGTGATACGGATAAGGATGGAACGTATGTTGACTTAGGTTTCACATTTGACTTCCAGACTTGATGTGTCGGTGTCAAGTTAATATTATCAGTATCATTACTACTTTCTGACAATTCACATAATATATCAGCTGTGGCTAAATCTTCTGCATTAAGGATATTTGGATTATATGCATACATTTTCTTGAGTAACATTTTTCTAGAAAATAAGTGTATATCCTTAATCAATTCAAATTTATTAAGAGAATTAACAGGGCAGAAAGATAGTCCTTTAGAAAGTACTGATTTATGTGTTTCACTTAGTATATGGTCTGATAAATTAATCACTCTCATTTGTTCATCCTTATTTTGCTGAATGGACTCAATTCCCTTCTCCTTGTTGATTGCCTTACAGGGCCTGAAAACTTTCTTTTGTTGCCTCTGTTCTGTGTGTTGGTTGGATTGGACTGTGTAACTGGTTGAGTCGTGTTCTGTGGTGTGGTGGACAAAAAAGAAACAGAGGAGGAAGTGGAGGAGGTTCGAGATTGTGCAGAGCTATAACTTCTAGGTCTGATACTAGATGTACTCGGTGTTGTGTCATTGGGTTCATCCCCACTTATGTGGTCTGAGTCTATATCAGAATTGTCAGTCTCACTTTCAGCACTGCTTTCAGATTGCTGTACTAAGTATCTACTGGTTCTCCGTCTAAATGTGGTGTTGGTGTTATTACGCCATCTATAGACTCTATGGTTTGAGAAATCCTCTATATCCCTTTGAAGTTTCTGTTTTTTAGTAGCTATTATTTCTAGCTCTAGTTTGTCTAATTCTTTTTGATATCTGTCATATTGTGTTTTGTAATCAATTTTATCATTGAATTGAGACAACTGAGCATTGTATTCTTCAATCTCTGTATCCAATTTGGTTAGTTCCAACTTATCATGTTTGATTAATATTTGGATTAATTTCAGAGAGCATTCTGATAAAGCTGTTTCCCACTCTTTAACTAAGACTTCATTGTTTAAATTAAAGGCAGGGAATACCTTCATTCTCAGACCTCTAGGTATGATGTTTTTCTCTGCATACTTCTCAAAGAAGTGCCAGTTCCACCACCTTTTGGACTGTTTATGTAATGTTTGGTGTAATTTACATAGTACATTGTTTAGTTCCTCCTCATTAATCACTATGTTGTCCTTAGATGAGACATTAAAAACAGAATTTAATTCTTGTAGTCTCTTTTGGTGGCGGTTCGCCATATCATTTTGGATATTCATTATCAAAGTAATATTTTTTCCCCCTAAGAAAAGGGCTAAACTCAGTACAGGTGTCTGAGTATATTCTCCCAAAGTGCAAACTTATTTAGAGATAAAGGGTTGGGGGGAGTAGATTTGTGAAAATTTTGCCAGATTTTACCTGAATTGACGTTTTACATATAATATTCAGATATTGAGATTATTGATTCTGCAAAGAAGCAAAACCTGGAGTGGATTACTCACTAGGAAACCTAACAACAACTAGACAAACTAGTTGTAACTGAGAGTACAACAAAGTTATAAAGAGAGAGTAAATCCACTAGTGTCTAATAACACTATCACATCTACTAATATCATAAGGTTTTCCAAAGAAAATAGTGTTGAAAAATTGGTTCCCATTCATTCATACATTATAGTTTATTAGGCTAAGGAACTCACACTCATACAAGTAGCAAAAGCTGTGAATTAAAACCACTTGAACTCTGTGATTAGCATAATAGCCTTAAAGTTAATAAGTCACTATTAGATATCCTCAATCCAAAAGATTTAAAGTTAACTAAGCCCTTACAATCCGAGGGCTGTTTTACTTTTACATATGCAATAAACGATATGAGGATATAGTATTAACTATTTGGTACTTAATATATCACAAGAGTAAGCAAAGTTAAAAACGGACGATAGGAGAGACAAAGCTGCCCCTATCGGACCCCTGACGCGCGTTTCACGAACGCTTCCTCAGAGGGGGTGCGGGCCGCTGCTACTCGGCGTCCTATATTCAATCTTAATGCCCACCACTTAGACCGGATTGGATACCGGATGGGGAGTTGTCTCCTTACGCTTGGTTGATTCTCCTGTCAATCTTGGTAGGTATTTTACGTAGGAGACATGCGAAAAAAAGGGGATGTGTGCTTGATGGGTTACCAAGGCAACACCAATCAGCAAATACGCTTGTCTTGCCTACAGTGGGTGTGCTGATTCGAATAACTGTGATTGGATGATCAACTAAAAAAGCGTTATTGTAAACATCACAGTGGCTAGATTATAACTATGTTGGTATACAATTCTTATCGCCAAAAATTGGCAATTGTGAAGTATATACCTGGGATTGCTCTTCTGATTACACACTCGTAGATCAATTTATACTTTGCGGGATTTATACAATACGTTTTTTGATTATATTCACGATAGTCAAATCTTTTTTGTTTTCTGCTTTTTTACTGTTCTTGTTAGAATTCAATTGCGCAATAAGTAATACTATCTTCTTATTTCTTGCATAACAATTTTAGGATTCGTACTTCAAGCAAGGAATAAATATTCTGTGTTAATACTAACTACTTATTTTTACTGGTCACCGTCCTCACAGTTAATATCGGTGTGTGCTGTAAAACTATACGCTTACTTATAAGCTATTACTATTCACTTATATTTAATGCGAGGTTGAAGTAGTTATTCTGATGTTCCTAGGATGCTAAGTTGAAATAATTATATTAATTCCACTGTTATCCCAGATGATCCTGTGGCCAGATTCTTTATGCATGATGGAACAAGCATGTTATGTACTAATAATATTTAAGATTGTACAGAATCCATATCTTCAGGAATATTAAGAATGTAAAGATATTTTACTGACACCTAGGACCAAGCTGCAAACAGCTCAATTATAATATGTGAGGGAATGTATAGATCTGAATAGATATATACTGAGGTTCATTGTGCTACCGTTACTAAAGCTATTCCAGTGTAAGTGAGTGTGCCCACTTAGAGAAAATATATATCTATGTGCTCAAATCCTTGCGTGCAATTAATTCTTGAAACTAATACATAACAACACTTAAATAAGATTGTGGTGAATGTGTGTAAATTATAAAAAGTGACATTATAAAAGTAAATGTGTTAAGGGATATCAAATCATATTATTATGTTTCAGTGATTGGAGGTGGCTTGAATAAGATTGTGATGAACGTGTACTAATGACATTATAAAGGTAGTGTATAAGTGAATGAATGTTTTAGGGGATATCAAACTTTATTATTATTATATTCCAGTGATTGGAGGTACGTGTGTGAAGTGAATGGTAGGTATAGTAAGGTGAAAGTTGAATTTTTTGCTACATTACGACCTTTAGATCTGTGTGTTTCATAACTAATAATCTCTTAATCCCATGTTGGACATGATCCACATTGGACTGGATATAATTCACTTGGGACTGGACTGGTTATATTAGCTGTAACGTCTGACAGTAACTTATTGCAAAAGATTTTACAGATAGACAAAATAATTATTGTAGTCATTCATCCCACTTGGTTTGACAGTGTTCAATAAGTAAATCCACCTGCATTCCATTTTTAACAGCACTTTTTCTATGTTACCACCTCTAATGCCAAGTGATGCTTTTTGAATTACTGTGAATTTCAGATCTTTAGGAGAGCTCTCATGGTGTAGTAAGAAATGTTTGGCAACTGAGGTTATTTTTTTGCCCTTGCTCAGATCTCGTTTTGCTGTTTTGATGTTATAGCAGTGTTCCAAAATTCTTGTTTTTACCTCCCTAGTGGTCATGCCAACATAGAACATCTGGCATGAACAATGTAGTGCATAGACTACTCCAATTGTAGTGCATGAAAAATGGTAGGGTATTTTATGAATCCTACCAGTTTTATCAGTCAAAGTTTTGACTTTCCACACATATTGACATGCAGAGCATGTTCCACAAGGGTACATGCCTGGGTCCTTATGTTGTTTTTTTGTAGATCTCACAAAATGGCTAGATACCAATTTATCCCTTAAATTCTTTGGTCTCTTATATCCAAGTGATACTCTTTCTCCAATGAGAGGTTTGAGGGTCTCATCATTCTGTAGTATTTGCCAATGGTCATTTATGATTTTTGTCACATGTCTCATCTGTGGGTTATACGTAGTTATTAGCCTTGGGCAGGATTCAGCTTTTGTTCTTTCCTTGGGAACCAATAGTTCATCTCTGCAAACTTTTAGTGCCTTATACTTGGCTCTCTTTACAGACTTTTTGCTGTACCCTCGTGATATTAGCCTCTGCGATAGTGCCTCACTCTCTGTTATGTAGATATCTTTACTTGTACAGTTTCGGCGGAGCCTTAAAAATTCCCCATATGGGATCGCTTTAAGGGTGCTTGGTGAGTGAGCACTCGAGTAATGTAGGAGAGTATTCGTTGCTGTTTCCTTTCTATAGATTGTGGTGTTGATAATACCATCTATGTTTTTAAACAATTTTAAGTCTAAGAAGCATATCTCCTGCTGGCTCGCAGAATATGTCAATTTTATGTTTAATTCGTTCTCATTGAGTTTAGACATAAAGAGTTGCAAATCATCAAATGTACCCTCCCAGATGAACAGGACATCATCAATGAATCTTACCCACAGGGGTATATGTTCAGTATACATTTGCAATACGTCTGAAAATACACAGAAGCGTTCCCAGAAACCAAGGAATAAATTTGCGTATGTAGGTGCACAGGCAGTACCCATTGCGGTACCCTGTGTTTGAAGATAGTACCTATCATTGAATGTAAAGAAATTGTGTGTTAGAATAAAATGTAACAACTGAATTATGAAAGCATTATGTGTTTCATTCTCTAGACTGTTTGAGGCTAGGTAGTATTTAATGGCTTCTATTCCATCCCTATGCCTGATGTTGGTGTATAGGGACTCTACATCTGCTGTGACTAACCACATGTTGTCTGTTAGTTCAATATCTTTTACCATTTGCAAGACCTCCATAGTGTCACGAACGTATGATGGTAATGTTGTTAAATATTCCCTCAATCTTAAGTCTATGAATTTGCTAGCATTCTCAGTTAAATTATCATTTCCAGACATGATAGGTCTACCAGGTGGTTCTAGTGGGTTTTTGTGAACTTTCGGTAGAAAGTACAGTGTGGCAATTTTAGGATTGTCTTTTGTCAAAAACTTCTTTTCTGAATTGGAGAGTATGTTATTCTCCCATGCTTCTTTAATCATTCGATTATATTGTATGAGGTAAGAATTCTGGGGATTGAATATCAATAATTTGTAGCAGGAATTGTTAGACAGTTGTTTAGTAGCTTCATCTAGGTACATTTGTTGTGGCCATAGGACCACATTCCCACCCTTGTCTGATGGCTTAATCAGTATATCCTGCCATGATTCAATCTCCTTTAAAGCTCGTATTTCAGAACTGCTAAGATTGTTATTCACATTGTATATAGGTATCTGTTCGATTTTTTGGCAAACCATTTTGCAAAACACTTGTATCTCAGGTGATACGGATAAGGATGGAACGTATGTTGACTTAGGTTTCACATTTGACTTCCAGACTTGATGTGTCGGTGTCAAGTTAATATTATCAGTATCATTACTACTTTCTGACAATTCACATAATATATCAGCTGTGGCTAAATCTTCTGCATTAAGGATATTTGGATTATATGCATACATTTTCTTGAGTAACATTTTTCTAGAAAATAAGTGTATATCCTTAATCAATTCAAATTTATTAAGAGAATTAACAGGGCAGAAAGATAGTCCTTTAGAAAGTACTGATTTATGTGTTTCACTTAGTATATGGTCTGATAAATTAATCACTCTCATTTGTTCATCCTTATTTTGCTGAATGGACTCAATTCCCTTCTCCTTGTTGATTGCCTTACAGGGCCTGAAAACTTTCTTTTGTTGCCTCTGTTCTGTGTGTTGGTTGGATTGGACTGTGTAACTGGTTGAGTCGTGTTCTGTGGTGTGGTGGACAAAAAAGAAACAGAGGAGGAAGTGGAGGAGGTTCGAGATTGTGCAGAGCTATAACTTCTAGGTCTGATACTAGATGTACTCGGTGTTGTGTCATTGGGTTCATCCCCACTTATGTGGTCTGAGTCTATATCAGAATTGTCAGTCTCACTTTCAGCACTGCTTTCAGATTGCTGTACTAAGTATCTACTGGTTCTCCGTCTAAATGTGGTGTTGGTGTTATTACGCCATCTATAGACTCTATGGTTTGAGAAATCCTCTATATCCCTTTGAAGTTTCTGTTTTTTAGTAGCTATTATTTCTAGCTCTAGTTTGTCTAATTCTTTTTGATATCTGTCATATTGTGTTTTGTAATCAATTTTATCATTGAATTGAGACAACTGAGCATTGTATTCTTCAATCTCTGTATCCAATTTGGTTAGTTCCAACTTATCATGTTTGATTAATATTTGGATTAATTTCAGAGAGCATTCTGATAAAGCTGTTTCCCACTCTTTAACTAAGACTTCATTGTTTAAATTAAAGGCAGGGAATACCTTCATTCTCAGACCTCTAGGTATGATGTTTTTCTCTGCATACTTCTCAAAGAAGTGCCAGTTCCACCACCTTTTGGACTGTTTATGTAATGTTTGGTGTAATTTACATAGTACATTGTTTAGTTCCTCCTCATTAATCACTATGTTGTCCTTAGATGAGACATTAAAAATAGAATTTAATTCTTGTAGTCTCTTTTGGTGGCGGTTCGCCATATCATTTTGGATATTCATTATCAAAGTAATATTTTTTCCCCCTAAGAAAAGGGCTAAACTCAGTACAGGTGTCTGAGTATATTCTCCCAAAGTGCAAACTTATTTAGAGATAAAGGGTTGGGGGGAGTAGATTTGTGAAAATTTTGCCAGATTTTACCTGAATTGACGTTTTACATATAATATTCAGATATTGAGATTATTGATTCTGCAAAGAAGCAAAACCTGGAGTGGATTACTCACTAGGAAACCTAACAACAACTAGACAAACTAGTTGTAACTGAGAGTACAACAAAGTTATAAAGAGAGAGTAAATCCACTAGTGTCTAATAACACTATCACATCTACTAATATCATAAGGTTTTCCAAAGAAAATAGTGTTGAAAAATTGGTTCCCATTCATTCATACATTATAGTTTATTAGGCTAAGGAACTCACACTCATACAAGTAGCAAAAGCTGTGAATTAAAACCACTTGAACTCTGTGATTAGCATAATAGCCTTAAAGTTAATAAGTCACTATTAGATATCCTCAATCCAAAAGATTTAAAGTTAACTAAGCCCTTACAATCCGAGGGCTGTTTTACTTTTACATATGCAATAAACGATATGAGGATATAGTATTAACTATTTGGTACTTAATATATCACAAGAGTAAGCAAAGTTAAAAACGGACGATAGGAGAGACAAAGCTGCCCCTATCGGACCCCTGACGCGCGTTTCACGAACGCTTCCTCAGAGGGGGTGCGGGCCGCTGCTACTCGGCGTCCTATATTCAATCTTAATGCCCACCACTTAGACCGGATTGGATACCGGATGGGGAGTTGTCTCCTTACGCTTGGTTGATTCTCCTGTCAATCTTGGTAGGTATTTTACGTAGGAGACATGCGAAAAAAAGGGGATGTGTGCTTGATGGGTTACCAAGGCAACACCAATCAGCAAATACGCTTGTCTTGCCTACAGTGGGTGTGCTGATTCGAATAACTGTGATTGGATGATCAACTAAAAAAGCGTTATTGTAAACATCACAGTGGCTAGATTATAACTATGTTGGTATACAATTCTTATCGCCAAAAATTGGCAATTGTGAAGTATATACCTGGGATTGCTCTTCTGATTACACACTCGTAGATCAATTTATACTTTGCGGGATTTATACAATACGTTTTTTGATTATATTCACGATAGTCAAATCTTTTTTGTTTTCTGCTTTTTTACTGTTCTTGTTAGAATTCAATTGCGCAATAAGTAATACTATCTTCTTATTTCTTGCATAACAATTTTAGGATTCGTACTTCAAGCAAGGAATAAATATTCTGTGTTAATACTAACTACTTATTTTTACTGGTCACCGTCCTCACAGTTAATATCGGTGTGTGCTGTAAAACTATACGCTTACTTATAAGCTATTACTATTCACTTATATTTAATGCGAGGTTGAAGTAGTTATTCTGATGTTCCTAGGATGCTAAGTTGAAATAATTATATTAATTCCACTGTTATCCCAGATGATCCTGTGGCCAGATTCTTTATGCATGATGGAACAAGCATGTTATGTACTAATAATATTTAAGATTGTACAGAATCCATATCTTCAGGAATATTAAGAATGTAAAGATATTTTACTGACACCTAGGACCAAGCTGCAAACAGCTCAATTATAATATGTGAGGGAATGTATAGATCTGAATAGATATATACTGAGGTTCATTGTGCTACCGTTACTAAAGCTATTCCAGTGTAAGTGAGTGTGCCCACTTAGAGAAAATATATATCTATGTGCTCAAATCCTTGCGTGCAATTAATTCTTGAAACTAATACATAACAACACTTAAATAAGATTGTGGTGAATGTGTGTAAATTATAAAAAGTGACATTATAAAAGTAAATGTGTTAAGGGATATCAAATCATATTATTATGTTTCAGTGATTGGAGGTGGCTTGAATAAGATTGTGATGAACGTGTACTAATGACATTATAAAGGTAGTGTATAAGTGAATGAATGTTTTAGGGGATATCAAACTTTATTATTATTATATTCCAGTGATTGGAGGTACGTGTGTGAAGTGAATGGTAGGTATAGTAAGGTGAAAGTTGAATTTTTTGCTACATTACGACCTTTAGATCTGTGTGTTTCATAACTAATAATCTCTTAATCCCATGTTGGACATGATCCACATTGGACTGGATATAATTCACTTGGGACTGGACTGGTTATATTAGCTGTAACGTCTGACAGTAACTTATTGCAAAAGATTTTACAGATAGACAAAATAATTATTGTAGTCATTCATCCCACTTGGTTTGACAGTGTTCAATAAGTAAATCCACCTGCATTCCATTTTTAACAGCACTTTTTCTATGTTACCACCTCTAATGCCAAGTGATGCTTTTTGAATTACTGTGAATTTCAGATCTTTAGGAGAGCTCTCATGGTGTAGTAAGAAATGTTTGGCAACTGAGGTTATTTTTTTGCCCTTGCTCAGATCTCGTTTTGCTGTTTTGATGTTATAGCAGTGTTCCAAAATTCTTGTTTTTACCTCCCTAGTGGTCATGCCAACATAGAACATCTGGCATGAACAATGTAGTGCATAGACTACTCCAATTGTAGTGCATGAAAAATGGTAGGGTATTTTATGAATCCTACCAGTTTTATCAGTCAAAGTTTTGACTTTCCACACATATTGACATGCAGAGCATGTTCCACAAGGGTACATGCCTGGGTCCTTATGTTGTTTTTTTGTAGATCTCACAAAATGGCTAGATACCAATTTATCCCTTAAATTCTTTGGTCTCTTATATCCAAGTGATACTCTTTCTCCAATGAGAGGTTTGAGGGTCTCATCATTCTGTAGTATTTGCCAATGGTCATTTATGATTTTTGTCACATGTCTCATCTGTGGGTTATACGTAGTTATTAGCCTTGGGCAGGATTCAGCTTTTGTTCTTTCCTTGGGAACCAATAGTTCATCTCTGCAAACTTTTAGTGCCTTATACTTGGCTCTCTTTACAGACTTTTTGCTGTACCCTCGTGATATTAGCCTCTGCGATAGTGCCTCACTCTCTGTTATGTAGATATCTTTACTTGTACAGTTTCGGCGGAGCCTTAAAAATTCCCCATATGGGATCGCTTTAAGGGTGCTTGGTGAGTGAGCACTTGAGTAATGTAGGAGAGTATTCGTTGCTGTTTCCTTTCTATAGATTGTGGTGTTGATAATACCATCTATGTTTTTAAACAATTTTAAGTCTAAGAAGCATATCTCCTGCTGGCTCGCAGAATATGTCAATTTTATGTTTAATTCGTTCTCATTGAGTTTAGACATAAAGAGTTGCAAATCATCAAATGTACCCTCCCAGATGAACAGGACATCATCAATGAATCTTACCCACAGGGGTATATGTTCAGTATACATTTGCAATACGTCTGAAAATACACAGAAGCGTTCCCAGAAACCAAGGAATAAATTTGCGTATGTAGGTGCACAGGCAGTACCCATTGCGGTACCCTGTGTTTGAAGATAGTACCTATCATTGAATGTAAAGAAATTGTGTGTTAGAATAAAATGTAACAACTGAATTATGAAAGCATTATGTGTTTCATTCTCTAGACTGTTTGAGGCTAGGTAGTATTTAATGGCTTCTATTCCATCCCTATGCCTGATGTTGGTGTATAGGGACTCTACATCTGCTGTGACTAACCACATGTTGTCTGTTAGTTCAATATCTTTTACCATTTGCAAGACCTCCATAGTGTCACGAACGTATGATGGTAATGTTGTTAAATATTCCCTCAATCTTAAGTCTATGAATTTGCTAGCATTCTCAGTTAAATTATCATTTCCAGACATGATAGGTCTACCAGGTGGTTCTAGTGGGTTTTTGTGAACTTTCGGTAGAAAGTACAGTGTGGCAATTTTAGGATTGTCTTTTGTGAAAAACTTTTTTTCTGAATTGGAGAGTATGTTATTCTCCCATGCTTCTTTAATCATTCGATTATATTGTATGAGGTAAGAATTCTGGGGATTGAATATCAATAATTTGTAGCAGGAATTGTTAGACAGTTGTTTTGTAGCTTCATCTAGGTACATTTGTTGTGGCCATAGGACCACATTCCCACCCTTGTCTGATGGCTTAATCAGTATATCCTGCCATGATTCAATCTCCTTTAAAGCTCGTATTTCAGAACTGCTAAGATTGTTATTCACATTGTAGTACTGATTTATGTGTTTCACTTAGTATATGGTCTGATAAATTAATCACTCTCATTTGTTCATCCTTATTTTGCTGAATGGACTCAATTCCCTTCTCCTTGTTGATTGCCTTACAGGGCCTGAAAACTTTCTTTTGTTGCCTCTGTTCTGTGTGTTGGTTGGATTGGACTGTGTAACTGGTTGAGTCGTGTTCTGTGGTGTGGTGGACAAAAAAGAAACAGAGGAGGAAGTGGAGGAGGTTCGAGATTGTGCAGAGCTATAACTTCTAGGTCTGATACTAGATGTACTCGGTGTTGTGTCATTGGGTTCATCCCCACTTATGTGGTCTGAGTCTATATCAGAATTGTCAGTCTCACTTTCAGCACTGCTTTCAGATTGCTGTACTAAGTATCTACTGGTTCTCCGTCTAAATGTGGTGTTGGTGTTATTACGCCATCTATAGACTCTATGGTTTGAGAAATCCTCTATATCCCTTTGAAGTTTCTGTTTTTTAGTAGCTATTATTTCTAGCTCTAGTTTGTCTAATTCTTTTTGATATCTGTCATATTGTGTTTTGTAATCAATTTTATCATTGAATTGAGACAACTGAGCATTGTATTCTTCAATCTCTGTATCCAATTTGGTTAGTTCCAACTTATCATGTTTGATTAATATTTGGATTAATTTCAGAGAGCATTCTGATAAAGCTGTTTCCCACTCTTTAACTAAGACTTCATTGTTTAAATTAAAGGCAGGGAATACCTTCATTCTCAGACCTCTAGGTATGATGTTTTTCTCTGCATACTTCTCAAAGAAGTGCCAGTTCCACCACCTTTTGGACTGTTTATGTAATGTTTGGTGTAATTTACATAGTACATTGTTTAGTTCCTCCTCATTAATCACTATGTTGTCCTTAGATGAGACATTAAAAATAGAATTTAATTCTTGTAGTCTCTTTTGGTGGCGGTTCGCCATATCATTTTGGATATTCATTATCAAAGTAATATTTTTTCCCCCTAAGAAAAGGGCTAAACTCAGTACAGGTGTCTGAGTATATTCTCCCAAAGTGCAAACTTATTTAGAGATAAAGGGTTGGGGGGAGTAGATTTGTGAAAATTTTGCCAGATTTTACCTGAATTGACGTTTTACATATAATATTCAGATATTGAGATTATTGATTCTGCAAAGAAGCAAAACCTGGAGTGGATTACTCACTAGGAAACCTAACAACAACTAGACAAACTAGTTGTAACTGAGAGTACAACAAAGTTATAAAGAGAGAGTAAATCCACTAGTGTCTAATAACACTATCACATCTACTAATATCATAAGGTTTTCCAAAGAAAATAGTGTTGAAAAATTGGTTCCCATTCATTCATACATTATAGTTTATTAGGCTAAGGAACTCACACTCATACAAGTAGCAAAAGCTGTGAATTAAAACCACTTGAACTCTGTGATTAGCATAATAGCCTTAAAGTTAATAAGTCACTATTAGATATCCTCAATCCAAAAGATTTAAAGTTAACTAAGCCCTTACAATCCGAGGGCTGTTTTACTTTTACATATGCAATAAACGATATGAGGATATAGTATTAACTATTTGGTACTTAATATATCACAAGAGTAAGCAAAGTTAAAAACGGACGATAGGAGAGACAAAGCTGCCCCTATCGGACCCCTGACGCGCGTTTCACGAACGCTTCCTCAGAGGGGGTGCGGGCCGCTGCTACTCGGCGTCCTATATTCAATCTTAATGCCCACCACTTAGACCGGATTGGATACCGGATGGGGAGTTGTCTCCTTACGCTTGGTTGATTCTCCTGTCAATCTTGGTAGGTATTTTACGTAGGAGACATGCGAAAAAAAGGGGATGTGTGCTTGATGGGTTACCAAGGCAACACCAATCAGCAAATACGCTTGTCTTGCCTACAGTGGGTGTGCTGATTCGAATAACTGTGATTGGATGATCAACTAAAAAAGCGTTATTGTAAACATCACAGTGGCTAGATTATAACTATGTTGGTATACAATTCTTATCGCCAAAAATTGGCAATTGTGAAGTATATACCTGGGATTGCTCTTCTGATTACACACTCGTAGATCAATTTATACTTTGCGGGATTTATACAATACGTTTTTTGATTATATTCACGATAGTCAAATCTTTTTTGTTTTCTGCTTTTTTACTGTTCTTGTTAGAATTCAATTGCGCAATAAGTAATACTATCTTCTTATTTCTTGCATAACAATTTTAGGATTCGTACTTCAAGCAAGGAATAAATATTCTGTGTTAATACTAACTACTTATTTTTACTGGTCACCGTCCTCACAGTTAATATCGGTGTGTGCTGTAAAACTATACGCTTACTTATAAGCTATTACTATTCACTTATATTTAATGCGAGGTTGAAGTAGTTATTCTGATGTTCCTAGGATGCTAAGTTGAAATAATTATATTAATTCCACTGTTATCCCAGATGATCCTGTGGCCAGATTCTTTATGCATGATGGAACAAGCATGTTATGTACTAATAATATTTAAGATTGTACAGAATCCATATCTTCAGGAATATTAAGAATGTAAAGATATTTTACTGACACCTAGGACCAAGCTGCAAACAGCTCAATTATAATATGTGAGGGAATGTATAGATCTGAATAGATATATACTGAGGTTCATTGTGCTACCGTTACTAAAGCTATTCCAGTGTAAGTGAGTGTGCCCACTTAGAGAAAATATATATCTATGTGCTCAAATCCTTGCGTGCAATTAATTCTTGAAACTAATACATAACAACACTTAAATAAGATTGTGGTGAATGTGTGTAAATTATAAAAAGTGACATTATAAAAGTAAATGTGTTAAGGGATATCAAATCATATTATTATGTTTCAGTGATTGGAGGTGGCTTGAATAAGATTGTGATGAACGTGTACTAATGACATTATAAAGGTAGTGTATAAGTGAATGAATGTTTTAGGGGATATCAAACTTTATTATTATTATATTCCAGTGATTGGAGGTACGTGTGTGAAGTGAATGGTAGGTATAGTAAGGTGAAAGTTGAATTTTTTGCTACATTACGACCTTTAGATCTGTGTGTTTCATAACTAATAATCTCTTAATCCCATGTTGGACATGATCCACATTGGACTGGATATAATTCACTTGGGACTGGACTGGTTATATTAGCTGTAACGTCTGACAGTAACTTATTGCAAAAGATTTTACAGATAGACAAAATAATTATTGTAGTCATTCATCCCACTTGGTTTGACAGTGTTCAATAAGTAAATCCACCTGCATTCCATTTTTAACAGCACTTTTTCTATGTTACCACCTCTAATGCCAAGTGATGCTTTTTGAATTACTGTGAATTTCAGATCTTTAGGAGAGCTCTCATGGTGTAGTAAGAAATGTTTGGCAACTGAGGTTATTTTTTTGCCCTTGCTCAGATCTCGTTTTGCTGTTTTGATGTTATAGCAGTGTTCCAAAATTCTTGTTTTTACCTCCCTAGTGGTCATGCTAACATAGAACATCTGGCATGAACAATGTAGTGCATAGACTACTCCAATTGTAGTGCATGAAAAATGGTAGGGTATTTTATGAATCCTACCAGTTTTATCAGTCAAAGTTTTGACTTTCCACACATATTGACATGCAGAGCATGTTCCACAAGGGTACATGCCTGGGTCCTTATGTTGTTTTTTTGTAGATCTCACAAAATGGCTAGATACCAATTTATCCCTTAAATTCTTTGGTCTCTTATATCCAAGTGATACTCTTTCTCCAATGAGAGGTTTGAGGGTCTCATCATTCTGTAGTATTTGCCAATGGTCATTTATGATTTTTGTCACATGTCTCATCTGTGGGTTATACGTAGTTATTAGCCTTGGGCAGGATTCAGCTTTTGTTCTTTCCTTGGGAACCAATAGTTCATCTCTGCAAACTTTTAGTGCCTTATACTTGGCTCTCTTTACAGACTTTTTGCTGTACCCTCGTGATATTAGCCTCTGCGATAGTGCCTCACTCTCTGTTATGTAGATATCTTTACTTGTACAGTTTCGGCGGAGCCTTAAAAATTCCCCATATGGGATCGCTTTAAGGGTGCTTGGTGAGTGAGCACTTGAGTAATGTAGGAGAGTATTCGTTGCTGTTTCCTTTCTATAGATTGTGGTGTTGATAATACCATCTATGTTTTTAAACAATTTTAAGTCTAAGAAGCATATCTCCTGCTGGCTCGCAGAATATGTCAATTTTATGTTTAATTCGTTCTCATTGAGTTTAGACATAAAGAGTTGCAAATCATCAAATGTACCCTCCCAGATGAACAGGACATCATCAATGAATCTTACCCACAGGGGTATATGTTCAGTATACATTTGCAATACGTCTGAAAATACACAGAAGCGTTCCCAGAAACCAAGGAATAAATTTGCGTATGTAGGTGCACAGGCAGTACCCATTGCGGTACCCTGTGTTTGAAGATAGTACCTATCATTGAATGTAAAGAAATTGTGTGTTAGAATAAAATGTAACAACTGAATTATGAAAGCATTATGTGTTTCATTCTCTAGACTGTTTGAGGCTAGGTAGTATTTAATGGCTTCTATTCCATCCCTATGCCTGATGTTGGTGTATAGGGACTCTACATCTGCTGTGACTAACCACATGTTGTCTGTTAGTTCAATATCTTTTACCATTTGCAAGACCTCCATAGTGTCACGAACGTATGATGGTAATGTTGTTAAATATTCCCTCAATCTTAAGTCTATGAATTTGCTAGCATTCTCAGTTAAATTATCATTTCCAGACATGATAGGTCTACCAGGTGGTTCTAGTGGGTTTTTGTGAACTTTCGGTAGAAAGTACAGTGTGGCAATTTTAGGATTGTCTTTTGTCAAAAACTTTTTTTCTGAATTGGAGAGTATGTTATTCTCCCATGCTTCTTTAATCATTCGATTATATTGTATGAGGTAAGAATTCTGGGGATTGAATATCAATAATTTGTAGCAGGAATTGTTAGACAGTTGTTTTGTAGCTTCATCTAGGTACATTTGTTGTGGCCATAGGACCACATTCCCACCCTTGTCTGATGGCTTAATCAGTATATCCTGCCATGATTCAATCTCCTTTAAAGCTCGTATTTCAGAACTGCTAAGATTGTTATTCACATTGTATATAGGTATCTGTTCGATTTTTTGGCAAACCATTTTGCAAAACACTTGTATCTCAGGTGATACGGATAAGGATGGAACGTATGTTGACTTAGGTTTCACATTTGACTTCCAGACTTGATGTGTCGGTGTCAAGTTAATATTATCAGTATCATTACTACTTTCTGACAATTCACATAATATATCAGCTGTGGCTAAATCTTCTGCATTAAGGATATTTGGATTATATGCATACATTTTCTTGAGTAACATTTTTCTAGAAAATAAGTGTATATCCTTAATCAATTCAAATTTATTAAGAGAATTAACAGGGCAGAAAGATAGTCCTTTAGAAAGTACTGATTTATGTGTTTCACTTAGTATATGGTCTGATAAATTAATCACTCTCATTTGTTCATCCTTATTTTGCTGAATGGACTCAATTCCCTTCTCCTTGTTGATTGCCTTACAGGGCCTGAAAACTTTCTTTTGTTGCCTCTGTTCTGTGTGTTGGTTGGATTGGACTGTGTAACTGGTTGAGTCGTGTTCTGTGGTGTGGTGGACAAAAAAGAAACAGAGGAGGAAGTGGAGGAGGTTCGAGATTGTGCAGAGCTATAACTTCTAGGTCTGATACTAGATGTACTCGGTGTTGTGTCATTGGGTTCATCCCCACTTATGTGGTCTGAGTCTATATCAGAATTGTCAGTCTCACTTTCAGCACTGCTTTCAGATTGCTGTACTAAGTATCTACTGGTTCTCCGTCTAAATGTGGTGTTGGTGTTATTACGCCATCTATAGACTCTATGGTTTGAGAAATCCTCTATATCCCTTTGAAGTTTCTGTTTTTTAGTAGCTATTATTTCTAGCTCTAGTTTGTCTAATTCTTTTTGATATCTGTCATATTGTGTTTTGTAATCAATTTTATCATTGAATTGAGACAACTGAGCATTGTATTCTTCAATCTCTGTATCCAATTTGGTTAGTTCCAACTTATCATGTTTGATTAATATTTGGATTAATTTCAGAGAGCATTCTGATAAAGCTGTTTCCCACTCTTTAACTAAGACTTCATTGTTTAAATTAAAGGCAGGGAATACCTTCATTCTCAGACCTCTAGGTATGATGTTTTTCTCTGCATACTTCTCAAAGAAGTGCCAGTTCCACCACCTTTTGGACTGTTTATGTAATGTTTGGTGTAATTTACATAGTACATTGTTTAGTTCCTCCTCATTAATCACTATGTTGTCCTTAGATGAGACATTAAAAATAGAATTTAATTCTTGTAGTCTCTTTTGGTGGCGGTTCGCCATATCATTTTGGATATTCATTATCAAAGTAATATTTTTTCCCCCTAAGAAAAGGGCTAAACTCAGTACAGGTGTCTGAGTATATTCTCCCAAAGTGCAAACTTATTTAGAGATAAAGGGTTGGGGGGAGTAGATTTGTGAAAATTTTGCCAGATTTTACCTGAATTGACGTTTTACATATAATATTCAGATATTGAGATTATTGATTCTGCAAAGAAGCAAAACCTGGAGTGGATTACTCACTAGGAAACCTAACAACAACTAGACAAACTAGTTGTAACTGAGAGTACAACAAAGTTATAAAGAGAGAGTAAATCCACTAGTGTCTAATAACACTATCACATCTACTAATATCATAAGGTTTTCCAAAGAAAATAGTGTTGAAAAATTGGTTCCCATTCATTCATACATTATAGTTTATTAGGCTAAGGAACTCACACTCATACAAGTAGCAAAAGCTGTGAATTAAAACCACTTGAACTCTGTGATTAGCATAATAGCCTTAAAGTTAATAAGTCACTATTAGATATCCTCAATCCAAAAGATTTAAAGTTAACTAAGCCCTTACAATCCGAGGGCTGTTTTACTTTTACATATGCAATAAACGATATGAGGATATAGTATTAACTATTTGGTACTTAATATATCACAAGAGTAAGCAAAGTTAAAAACGGACGATAGGAGAGACAAAGCTGCCCCTATCGGACCCCTGACGCGCGTTTCACGAACGCTTCCTCAGAGGGGGTGCGGGCCGCTGCTACTCGGCGTCCTATATTCAATCTTAATGCCCACCACTTAGACCGGATTGGATACCGGATGGGGAGTTGTCTCCTTACGCTTGGTTGATTCTCCTGTCAATCTTGGTAGGTATTTTACGTAGGAGACATGCGAAAAAAAGGGGATGTGTGCTTGATGGGTTACCAAGGCAACACCAATCAGCAAATACGCTTGTCTTGCCTACAGTGGGTGTGCTGATTCGAATAACTGTGATTGGATGATCAACTAAAAAAGCGTTATTGTAAACATCACAGTGGCTAGATTATAACTATGTTGGTATACAATTCTTATCGCCAAAAATTGGCAATTGTGAAGTATATACCTGGGATTGCTCTTCTGATTACACACTCGTAGATCAATTTATACTTTGCGGGATTTATACAATACGTTTTTTGATTATATTCACGATAGTCAAATCTTTTTTGTTTTCTGCTTTTTTACTGTTCTTGTTAGAATTCAATTGCGCAATAAGTAATACTATCTTCTTATTTCTTGCATAACAATTTTAGGATTCGTACTTCAAGCAAGGAATAAATATTCTGTGTTAATACTAACTACTTATTTTTACTGGTCACCGTCCTCACAGTTAATATCGGTGTGTGCTGTAAAACTATACGCTTACTTATAAGCTATTACTATTCACTTATATTTAATGCGAGGTTGAAGTAGTTATTCTGATGTTCCTAGGATGCTAAGTTGAAATAATTATATTAATTCCACTGTTATCCCAGATGATCCTGTGGCCAGATTCTTTATGCATGATGGAACAAGCATGTTATGTACTAATAATATTTAAGATTGTACAGAATCCATATCTTCAGGAATATTAAGAATGTAAAGATATTTTACTGACACCTAGGACCAAGCTGCAAACAGCTCAATTATAATATGTGAGGGAATGTATAGATCTGAATAGATATATACTGAGGTTCATTGTGCTACCGTTACTAAAGCTATTCCAGTGTAAGTGAGTGTGCCCACTTAGAGAAAATATATATCTATGTGCTCAAATCCTTGCGTGCAATTAATTCTTGAAACTAATACATAACAACACTTAAATAAGATTGTGGTGAATGTGTGTAAATTATAAAAAGTGACATTATAAAAGTAAATGTGTTAAGGGATATCAAATCATATTATTATGTTTCAGTGATTGGAGGTGGCTTGAATAAGATTGTGATGAACGTGTACTAATGACATTATAAAGGTAGTGTATAAGTGAATGAATGTTTTAGGGGATATCAAACTTTATTATTATTATATTCCAGTGATTGGAGGTACGTGTGTGAAGTGAATGGTAGGTATAGTAAGGTGAAAGTTGAATTTTTTGCTACATTACGACCTTTAGATCTGTGTGTTTCATAACTAATAATCTCTTAATCCCATGTTGGACATGATCCACATTGGACTGGATATAATTCACTTGGGACTGGACTGGTTATATTAGCTGTAACGTCTGACAGTAACTTATTGCAAAAGATTTTACAGATAGACAAAATAATTATTGTAGTCATTCATCCCACTTGGTTTGACAGTGTTCAATAAGTAAATCCACCTGCATTCCATTTTTAACAGCACTTTTTCTATGTTACCACCTCTAATGCCAAGTGATGCTTTTTGAATTACTGTGAATTTCAGATCTTTAGGAGAGCTCTCATGGTGTAGTAAGAAATGTTTGGCAACTGAGGTTATTTTTTTGCCCTTGCTCAGATCTCGTTTTGCTGTTTTGATGTTATAGCAGTGTTCCAAAATTCTTGTTTTTACCTCCCTAGTGGTCATGCCAACATAGAACATCTGGCATGAACAATGTAGTGCATAGACTACTCCAATTGTAGTGCATGAAAAATGGTAGGGTATTTTATGAATCCTACCAGTTTTATCAGTCAAAGTTTTGACTTTCCACACATATTGACATGCAGAGCATGTTCCACAAGGGTACATGCCTGGGTCCTTATGTTGTTTTTTTGTAGATCTCACAAAATGGCTAGATACCAATTTATCCCTTAAATTCTTTGGTCTCTTGAGCTGTTTGCAGCTTGGTCCTAGGTGTCAGTAAAATATCTTTACATTCTTAATATTCCTGAAGATATGGATTCTGTACAATCTTAAATATTATTAGTACATAACATGCTTGTTCCATCATGCATAAAGAATCTGGCCACAGGATCATCTGGGATAACAGTGGAATTAATATAATTATTTCAACTTAGCATCCTAGGAACATCAGAATAACTACTTCAACCTCGCATTAAATATAAGTGAATAGTAATAGCTTATAAGTAAGCGTATAGTTTTACAGCACACACCGATATTAACTGTGAGGACGGTGACCAGTAAAAATAAGTAGTTAGTATTAACACAGAATATTTATTCCTTGCTTGAAGTACGAATCCTAAAATTGTTATGCAAGAAATAAGAAGATAGTATTACTTATTGCGCAATTGAATTCTAACAAGAACAGTAAAAAAGCAGAAAACAAAAAAGATTTGACTATCGTGAATATAATCAAAAAACGTATTGTATAAATCCCGCAAAGTATAAATTGATCTACGAGTGTGTAATCAGAAGAGCAATCCCAGGTATATACTTCACAATTGCCAATTTTTGGCGATAAGAATTGTATACCAACATAGTTATAATCTAGCCACTGTGATGTTTACAATAACGCTTTTTTAGTTGATCATCCAATCACAGTTATTCGAATCAGCACACCCACTGTAGGCAAGACAAGCGTATTTGCTGATTGGTGTTGCCTTGGTAACCCATCAAGCACACATCCCCTTTTTTTCGCATGTCTCCTACGTAAAATACCTACCAAGATTGACAGGAGAATCAACCAAGCGTAAGGAGACAACTCCCCATCCGGTATCCAATCCGGTCTAAGTGGTGGGCATTAAGATTGAATATAGGACGCCGAGTAGCAGCGGCCCGCACCCCCTCTGAGGAAGCGTTCGTGAAACGCGCGTCAGGGGTCCGATAGGGGCAGCTTTGTCTCTCCTATCGTCCGTTTTTAACTTTGCTTACTCTTGTGATATATTAAGTACCAAATAGTTAATACTATATCCTCATATCGTTTATTGCATATGTAAAAGTAAAACAGCCCTCGGATTGTAAGGGCTTAGTTAACTTTAAATCTTTTGGATTGAGGATATCTAATAGTGACTTATTAACTTTAAGGCTATTATGCTAATCACAGAGTTCAAGTGGTTTTAATTCACAGCTTTTGCTACTTGTATGAGTGTGAGTTCCTTAGCCTAATAAACTATAATGTATGAATGAATGGGAACCAATTTTTCAACACTATTTTCTTTGGAAAACCTTATGATATTAGTAGATGTGATAGTGTTATTAGACACTAGTGGATTTACTCTCTCTTTATAACTTTGTTGTACTCTCAGTTACAACTAGTTTGTCTAGTTGATGATAGTAATGGAGTTTGGTAATCACATCCCTTGCTGCTGTTGGGGTAAGTGGTTTGGCCAGTGCCCTGTGTGCTCTGTCCATAAGAAATAGTGAGGAATCCATGCCCGGCAATATTTGTTGAAATTAGCTTCAGGAGTGTGTCTGGCAGATTGTTATAAGATTTAGGTAAATTGTGGATTCTGATATTCGATCTATTTTCCAGGTCTTCTAAAGAATCTTCCTGCTTTTGTATCTGTTCTTGCTGCGATTGTATGGTGGAATGAAGATTGGGTATCTCATCTGTAATGTCATCCACTTTGTCTTCTAGTGATGCAGTTCTGTCTCCAATATCTGAGATGTCTTGCTTTAATTCAGAGAGAGCAGCTCTCATGTCTTCTTTGAACAGTTGCTTTATCTGTAGCAGGAGTTCACCATTTGAAGAGGCCTCAGTCGCCAATGTGGGGGGACTTTTGGGAGATGATGATTGGGAATCTGCATCTAGAGATAAATGTACAGCGTTCTGCTTCTTTTTGAGCTGGGATCTTGAAAGGCAGTCTTTAACAGATTGACTGCTCACCTTCATTGCAAGAAGAAGGCTATATATATAGTTGATTAAAGCTGCGATTGGAAATCAGGGCACTGGGAAACCACAAGTTTGAAGAGAATTATAGAAGGTACATAGAGAGGGATTCCCACTCAGTCTGCTGATAGAGTATAATTCTAACTCGGCCTCATGTCCGTAGGCTCAGTAGATTTTGACATATAGGTTAGTTGATAACATCAGGGTGTCAGTTCTTGGACTTACTTAGCAGATCTCCCTCGGTATCCCAGGCCCAAGGTGACACCAGGAAGGGAGAGGGAGAAGACAATGTAGGAAGTCTCTTAACTGTGGCGTGCACCCCTTCAGGTAGTATGAATCAGTTAAGCATAACCATCCATATAGTCTCTCTCCCCAGGGATATTGTCCTCACAGGACAATGATGGTACAGGGAGCTGAGGATATGACCGCAAACACACTGGATGGTGGGAAAAGGGAGGGAAGAGAGCTATGTCGCTATATAAATTAAAGTTCCAGGAGACCTGAAGCTGTTGCACCTCAATATGAGAGGGTGATGTCTAGATTTTTAGTAATGCAATTCTTTGTTGGGGTCACAGTTATTCCCCACAGATTTATGACATCTATAATCCCTCTTACATATTCAAAGCAAGGGCCATTTCTAGACTTGCTGTTGTGTAGGTGTAATGGTTTGTATAGAAAATTGTGATTTTCCCACTACTTACCCTACTCTAAGGTCCCTATGTAGCTCAGTCTGTGCTCTCTGTGGCCACTGCAGCATCCTAGATCAGTCTCCAGATGTTACCCCGACCTGAAAGCATTATGTCCCACCTCCAGCTATTCTTTATCAAAATACCACCGGGACCACTTGGTTGTAGGGCCTCCGGTTCCCTACTGCTCTGTTTAGTATAATAAAGTCTGTGGCTCCATACCGCTGTCCTTTTGCTGAGATCCCTGGAATTGTGTGGGCCAGGGATGGGCTCTAAGTTTTCTTTTTTCCCCTTTACGTCGGCCATGAAGCCCGGAGTAGGCCCGCAGCCGCGGTCTTTCATGCTATCGTTCTGGTTCTGATGTTCCGGTTCTCCGTGCGTCTGCTCAAAACCGTCTCAATTTTATTTTAAGCGATAATTTCTCACTAGGTTAGTTGGTGCCTAGGGATTGTAAATCAGTCTCTTTGCTACTGGTATATAGTTATATATCTTGAATATAGCAGTTTGTATACGGAGCTACATCAAAATGCTACTGCTCCGGTTGCTGGCTAGCTCCGCCCCCCTATATATCTACATTTTTAAAGATACATGTACATCTTATTTCATTTTATAAAATGTGAGTCAATCCTGTTTGCGGCTCAATTACACAGTACAATTAAATGTGATACATTGTTATTTTGATTTTCTATACATTATTATGTTTTTAGAAATTTTCAATTTCTATTTACATTTCTTAGTAAACTTTTACAATACATTTAGTTATTAATCCTTATATTTGATGCTGTTCAAAAATTTGAAAAAATGCTAAAATCTTGCTATAGAATGTTTCGTTCCATCATTTATAATTTCTATATATACTATAATATTCTTGCCTAAACTCCAAACAGATTTCTAACTTCAAAAAATTACCAACTTTAATAGTCAGAGCAAATTTTGTGTTACTTCATGAGATTAAATGTCAGTTAATTTAGACATAAATATTGGGATTATATTATACAAATAAATTATCTCAGTAACTTTTAGGGGTCAAGCAGTTATGTAAAAAGGTCTAAATCTTTCCTCATGTTTATTCCTTGTGGACTTGTGATTTTTAAGGTAAAAATCCAATAAATCTCCCTTTTGTTTAATTTGTTCTCTCTATTTCCACCTCTCTTCCAAAGAGGAATATGGTCAATCCCCTGCAATGTGAGTAAAGATTTGTCTGAATTGTGTAATGTTTTAAAATGTCTCGAAACTGGGGTATCTGACTCTGTGTCTTCAATGGATCTCAGATGTTCAAGAAATCTGTCCTTGATAGCCCTTTTTGTTTTTTCTATATATTGTTTCTGGCATTGTTGACATGTTAGTAAATAAACTACATTGGTGGTTGTACAATTGATGAAATATTTAATATTATGTTCACAATTTGTTATACTTGATTGAAAGGTTTCTCCCTCAATAACGTTTGCATGTTTTACATGTATTCTTTCTGCACTTAAAAAAAACATTTCTTCCCTTTAACCATGTGGTTCTGGTATTATAAGGTAATTCAGATGGAGACAGGTAATTCGCTAAAGTTTTGCCTTTTTTAGGAACAAAATCAAAACCTTCTTGTATGATCTGTTTAATAACATTGTCTGATTGAAGAATTGGAATAGTTTCCTTGATTATATTACATATTGCTTTGTTTTCAGTACTATAAGCAATTATGAATTTCACTTTCTGATTTTGATGGGTATCTATAGGTTGTTTATACCTTAATAGTTGATCTCTGGTCATCATATTTACACTTTCTTTAGCTTTGTTTATTATAGTGTCTTGATATGCCCTTTCCTTAAGTCTATCTGTAATGACTTTTGCTTGTTTAATGTATTCTACATGTGTGGAGCAGTTTCTTTTAGCTCTTATGTATTCTCCTTTGGGAATCCCTTTTATCACATGTCTGGGGTGACATGAGTTGTATTTCAGTATTGAGTTCCCTGCAGAAGGTTTTTTTGTAAAGTGTAGTATCTATTGTTTGTTTATTTTAACTTAGATAAATAGTTAAGTCTAAAAAATTGATAGAATCAGAGTTATGTTCTCCCACCAATTTGATTCCACATTGATTATCATTAAGGTATCTACAGAAAGAATCCGTTTTCTCACTGTTACCATCAAACATAACAAATAGCAAATCATCAATATATCTAAAAAAGGATTTGATGTCACCTCTGAAAGGATTTCTGTCTCCAAAGACGTGGAACAGCTCCCACCAACCTATAAACAGGTTGGCGTAGGAGGAGTCACATTTTGCCCCCAAAGCCATTCCACGCCTTTGGAGAAAGAACTCTATTCAGAAAGATGCTCTAGAGAGGAGGTGATGGTGGGATTAGCACAGGTGCAAGGTCGTACAGCACTTGGTCTTCAGATCCTAATGAGAGCAGCTGGCAGTAATTTATCGTGCTACACACCCCTGACCTGGGGCTGCTGAGGTAGCAATTCTATACTGCTTCCAGCACCACCACAGTGCCATACCATTGCACCGAGCTGTGTAATGCAGTAAATTTATGGACTGATGCATACTATTTACTTTCCTTCTATAATTGGCAGAGGAGGAAAACTTTCTTAGAAAACTGCAGACAAATTTATTTTATTTTTTTTTCTCCCTACAAGACAAGTCTTGAAGTGGGTTAACGCTGCTAAAAGAACTTTTCCTGATTTACCCTGTCAAAAACAGAAAGACTTTACAGTTTACTTCACCCCTTCTTATTTGAGTGATCTTTGGGGCGTAAGTGTGAGCCGTGATGGCTGTTTAAAAACTGCTCTGGGCTGAATACTGACAGGGGAAAGTGTCTGACCTGTAATAAGGGTCCATCGGTGACTTGGCGACCAGTCTGCTCCTGCTTGCTGATACCAGCTGTCGTGGTCCTGCACAGTGTCCTGCTGGGGTTTGAGAGTTCTGATTGGACCGGCAGAGGCGAGCCCCCTTGCGCAACACAGAGAGACGCCCCACCTCCTTACTCAGCCTGTGCAAGGTGGATTGACCGGAGTTGCTGAGGTCTAGCTCAGAGGAGGATCTTACTATTTGCCTCTGGGTGGGCAGAGGAGCGGGCCCTGAACCTGAGTCATTTGGTAGGTTGGCTTCCTCCCACTGGTGCTGCGTGAGGGAGCTCCACCAGAGAAGATTCTGCTTTATTCTGAGAGTGGTGGCTCGATGGCCGAACCCCATAAACTGGTACAGGTACTTTGCGGTCTAAGGGGTAACAGGCATAAAGCTGTTGTAAAGGAGGTGTCCCTGCCCATGGGCACGTATTTAATTCCAAGTACTTTTGCCCCGGTGGAATACAGAAAGGGACTCTGAATAAACACAGAGACTCCTTGGCTTTTTTCTTTATTTTTTCTTACTTGCAGGTTTTTTTTTCGTTTTTTTTTTGTATCCCCTGTTACTAAAGTAATTAATAGATTGGGAAAGGGTGAACTAAGGTTGATAAAAACATCTTACAGCTCTGTAAGGAGAATTAAAGGTAAAGGGGTAAAAAACAAAACTATGTCAGATGTCAGTAACATAAAGCAAATTTAAAAGAAGATGGTTGTAATTATCATAAAAGGTGAAAATCTCTAGGAAAACAAAGATATGGTAGGTGGACAAGAAAAAATGATGTATTTTATTGAAGATTGATTTCTCAAGGATTGATTGGTTTAAAAACAATTGGGCTTTTTCTAAATAGAGCCTAAGGGAAATTATCCTGCTAGGTATCTTGCAAAAAGTAAAAAGTAAAGTAATAATGGTGTATATCTGTAAATGATTTTTCAAGGATTGACTGGTTTAAAAACATTTGGGCTTTAATTGAAGTATTTTATTTAAATAGAGCTTAAGGGAATTTATCTTGCTGGGTATCTTGCAAAAAGTAAAAAGTTAAGTAATAAGGGTGAATATTTGTAAAGGGCTCCTTAAGATTGGATGGAGGTCAATATGGTGAATTGAACCCTTAATGGTCAGGGGAATCATTAGCTTAACTAACCAAAGAAGGTATATATACAAGAATTCAAGAGGTAGTGAAAAATTACTGGGATAATTAGAAAAGACACAGGGGGATAGGGAGCAGAATTGGTATTCACACAAATTTAAAAGTGCCTGGTGCCTTGATTGAAGAGTAAGCTCTTGGCATTCTCTTTTCTTCACAAATATTTTCATGTGCACTTTGCACTAGGTATTCCCTCACTCCTTCCCGGGGGGTTTCCCCCCCCCCTCTTTCCTTTTATTTTTACTCTTTTTTTGTTTTCTCTCTATCATCCACACCAGAGGGGCTCAATTCTTTTTCCCCTCTCCATCACTGTCTTTTTAGAATTTTTCAGTCTCCAATCACTTCCTTCCTCACTTATTTAATCACGATCACTTGGATAAATTCTGCACAGCACAAGCCAGAACTTCTCCCTCAATCATGGCAGCTAGACACAGTATTCATATTTTACAAAGTGGTGAGTCAACAGACACACAAGCGCTAATGACATTAATTATCCCCTAAGTTTGAAACACTTAGAAATGAGATCAAATTAGATATTAATTCTTTAACAAATGAGATAAGACAGTTCTCGAATAGAATAACTGAAGCAGAACAGAGAATATCAGATGTAGAAGATATTGTAGGGAATCACACTGTAATCCTAGAAGATATAAATTCTAAACTTCTTAAAAACCAAAATAAATTAGAAGATTTAGAAAATCGAGCAAGGAGGAACAATCTCAGAACAATCGGAGTTCCTGAAGAAAAACAATATGAAGACTTAAATAAATTGATAACAGTTACAATACCACATTTGTTACAGATCCCACTTCTTTTGTGTGATGATATTGGAATGTGTTGGTCTTTTTTCCACATTTACACGCCTTGCATTTGGGGCATGGGAAGAACCCTTTGATCCTCTTGCCATATGCATCATTGATCCCCGATCTTTTTGGTTGTTGAAGGCTTGGTGCCAATCTATTCTCATCACACAAAAGAAGTACACAAAATCCAGGAACTGATAAGATGCCATGATAAGAACATTATATATCTGATGGAGTGCTCATGCGGCCTACAGTACATTGGACAAACATCAAGACCGCTGAAAGACAGAATAAGGGAGCACCTGTTGTTGATAGAAAAAATGAATATGGACACTATACTATATAGACATTTTACTACAAAACATAAGGGAAACATCAAAGATTTAAAGTATATAGGCATCCAAAAAGTAAAGAAGAACTGGAGAGGTGGAAACCACGAAAAAAAGCTTTTAACCACAGAATCCAAATGGATATTTTTATTAGATTGTCTACACCCAAAAGGATTAAACAATAAAGAGGATCTAGTACACTTATTTTAATTTGATCTCTAGCATATTTTAACCTGTCTCTAACGATTCCTCTACCTCTAGGTCGTTTTTATCAGCACTCTGGTTTTATATGGTTTTATGTGACTTTTAGTCAGGTTTATATGATGTGAGTTTTATATGTTGCTAGTTATCCCTCCACCATCACTAAGCCTTAAGGTTTAACTCCGTATTTGTCTATAAGGCACCTCCCTTATCGGTCTTAGGAATTTTAAATAAATATGCATAGAGTTCTTTCAGTAAATAAGAATGTTCCCACTTTTAAATATAGCTACAGTCTGAGTTATGATGCCCATTTCACTATTTGGTCACCTCTGACCCCTTTTTTAAGGATTTTGGAATGTATACATATGAGTTATGATTTTAACTGGACTTTTACATCAGGGATGTCGAGTTAGGGTTTTAGATATATTCTTAAGATTGGTTTTAAGATTACTGGGGGAAACCAGACGTGGACTCCTTGCCCAGTGTGCTTAGAGGAATGTGGCTGCACCTCACTGACGAGGCCCATAGGAGGCCGAAACGATCGTCTGGGGTTGTCATGTTCCTTGTTCAGAGGAGAATTGCCTGGTATTTCGGGGCTGGACTGACCTTACTTGGCGGGATCAGACTGATATACTTCAGGAAAGTTTTCTTCTGTGAAAAGCACACTGGTCTAAAAGAGGCTGCTTCCGGGTGGTAAATCGCCATAGAACAAGCCACTGAGCTGTTGTTCGTTCCTGGTAGAGCGCTTCTCTCTTTGTATGCAAATTATTATGACCCTGGGGAAGTCTCCCTATGGGTGATGGGGGAAACCAGACGTGGACTCCTTGCCCAGTGTGCTTAGAGGAATGTGGCTGCACCTCACTGACGAGGCCCATAGGAGGCCGAAACGATCGTCTGGGGTTGTCATGTTCCTTGTTCAGAGGAGAATTGCCTGGTATTTCGGGGCTGGACTGACCTTACTTGGCGGGATCAGACTGATATACTTCAGGAAAGTTTTCTTCTGTGAAAAGCACACTGGTCTAAAAGAGGCTGCTTCCGGGTGGTAAATCGCCATAGAACAAGCCACTGAGCTGTTGTTCGTTCCTGGTAGAGCGCTTCTCTCTTTGTATGCAAATTATTATGACCCTGGGGAAGTCTCCCTATGGGTGATGGGGGAAACCAGACGTGGACTCCTTGCCCAGTGTGCTTAGAGGAATGTGGCTGCACCTCACTGACGAGGCCCATAGGAGGCCGAAACGATCGTCTGGGGTTGTCATGTTCCTTGTTCAGAGGAGAATTGCCTGGTATTTCGGGGCTGGACTGACCTTACTTGGCGGGATCAGACTGATATACTTCAGGAAAGTTTTCTTCTGTGAAAAGCACACTGGTCTAAAAGAGGCTGCTTCCGGGTGGTAAATCGCCATAGAACAAGCCACTGAGCTGTTGTTCGTTCCTGGTAGAGCGCTTCTCTCTTTGTATGCAAATTATTATGACCCTGGGGAAGTCTCCCTATGGGTGATGGGGGAAACCAGACGTGGACTCCTTGCCCAGTGTGCTTAGAGGAATGTGGCTGCACCTCACTGACGAGGCCCATAGGAGGCCGAAACGATCGTCTGGGGTTGTCATGTTCCTTGTTCAGAGGAGAATTGCCTGGTATTTCGGGGCTGGACTGACCTTACTTGGCGGGATCAGACTGATATACTTCAGGAAAGTTTTCTTCTGTGAAAAGCACACTGGTCTAAAAGAGGCTGCTTCCGGGTGGTAAATCGCCATAGAACAAGCCACTGAGCTGTTGTTCGTTCCTGGTAGAGCGCTTCTCTCTTTGTATGCAAATTATTATGACCCTGGGGAAGTCTCCCTATGGGTGATGGGGGAAACCAGACGTGGACTCCTTGCCCAGTGTGCTTAGAGGAATGTGGCTGCACCTCACTGACGAGGCCCATAGGAGGCCGAAACGATCGTCTGGGGTTGTCATGTTCCTTGTTCAGAGGAGAATTGCCTGGTATTTCGGGGCTGGACTGACCTTACTTGGCGGGATCAGACTGATATACTTCAGGAAAGTTTTCTTCTGTGAAAAGCACACTGGTCTAAAAGAGGCTGCTTCCGGGTGGTAAATCGCCATAGAACAAGCCACTGAGCTGTTGTTCGTTCCTGGTAGAGCGCTTCTCTCTTTGTATGGTTTTAAGATTACTGTTCTGTTTTTATTACTCCTTATAACTCCAATTTTATATGATGTGCATCCAATTTTATATGATGTGAGTGATGTATCCTGTTTGAAGTTAGATATAAGGTCTCTTTATTTATTTGTATCTCTTTTAATGGTTCATTGTGTACAATTTTGGGACTGCTCTTTTGAGCAATATGCATGTGTATATATATATATATATATATATATATATATATATTCTGTACAAAACTGATGTTACATGTTATAAATTGTGTTAAATACTGATGGTACATGTTATAAATTAATATAAATTGATGTCACATTTTTATTTATTGACTTTTTAACTGGTATAACTAATACATATATGAAATACATTTATATATGGATAACGACCATATAATTTTAGGGTGGACATAAACACCAAATATATATATTTTAGCTATTACTTATTATTCTTTTTAGCCCTTATTTGTCAGAAATGTGGTTTATGTATTCTCCGCATAATTAGATTTTATTTTATGATATATATATACATATGCACTCCTATTGGTTTCAACTGTCTGATTGTATATACAATGTTTTTATGGTTGATGTCACGGTTTATGAATTGGATGACCTCCTCAAATTGAGATGAGCAAATATTAAGGATCATAATCCTCACGGCCTCTAAGCCAGACTCATCAAGTGAGGTACACATAGAATAATTCAAATGCCCAGCTATTTTCAGTCGAAACCGGAAGTGAGATTTTAGGACTTCCGGTTTGGCGAATATGATAAAGAGTTATACTCTAAGTTTGGGTGTCCCCAACCCCGATTATAGGGCTCACAACACTTGCCTGAAGGTTAGATACCATATAAGGTTCACTAAATATCTAATTAACACTAAAGGATGTTTTAGCCGTTTTTCAACCGAAACCGGAAGTGATATTTCTGGACTTCCGGTTTGGCGATTCTGGAATAACATGAGGTATACATACGGTAAAGTAACTTCTATGCTTGTGCCGCTTCAGTTAGCTCCTACTACAAAATTAACATCACAAGCTTAATATCCCCTGACCATTATTAAAAATCTCTGATTGGTTCCATAAGACCGTTGGGTGCCGAAACCGGAAGTGACGGTTTTAGACTTCCGGCTTTGGCGTAATAACGGTGAAACACAACCTGTACATTTTATGTTTGACCAATTTTTAAACTATCAATGATAAGTTAGCTTTTGGGCCTTCACTGATTTATTCTTCACTTCTTATTCAATTGAATCAGTAACCAAGTATTTTAATAGAATTTATCTCTGGTAGACTTCCGGTTTTGATGAAACCGGAAGTGATGTCATTAACATCGTTATTTTTAATATTGCACAAATTTGGATATGACTCATGATTAAAATAAGATATAATTTTATACATACTGAACACAATTACATATACACATTGAAGTAGTGCACACAGCCCTATTTTTAATATTTTTAATATTTTTAATGTAGTTAGATCTTTTTACCCACAAAACAACACAAACAGGAAGTGGGTGGCCCAAAAAGTCATGGTTTTGGAACCAAAATTAGCTTTGTTTGATTGCTTTGTTTGATTGCTTACCCTATATAAGGCCAATTGTGTCACACAATTGCATGTCTTGAAAACGGCCTCATAGGGGCCGAAACGCGTCGATGTTGGGTAAGCAATATTCCAATTATTGTTATTTTATTTGTACTATCTACACTATGTTGTTTTATTTTTTATAGGATACTACACCAAATAGGATTTACAGACACAACAAATACTAGAACCACTTTGGAAAACTCTGTGTATGTTTTTTGGTCTCACTGGTTTTTTACAATTTTTGACTTTATTCTTTAGCACTTTTTTCTCCTTTTTTCCTTTTTTTAATCACTTTTCAACACGTGTATGATTTGATGATATTTTGATTTTTTGATTTTTTGGTTTTTATACATATATATATATATGGTCACTTATTTGGTTTATTCATCATATTTTTAAATGGAATTTTTCACATTTTCTCTAAATTTTTTCTACACACCTTCTACAATTTTTGATTCTACCATTATTTGATTTCATCATCATCTTCATCACTTTAATTCTACTATCGCCAACACCTGGAGGATAAATTCTTTGTGACTTTGTGACTTTTAACCAGGTACTCTTTGGACTTTATCCATATCACATTTCTGGACAATTACTGTATTATTTGGAGACTCACTAGATCCGGATCTTATATACTATTATTATTATTTGTTTATATGTTTTTATGCTATTTGTAATAAATTAAGATTTTTACTATCAATTCCTTTTAATGGGCTTTTAAACTTGACTTTTACACATATTAAGGGCTTTTTAACTAGATAAGTGTCTGGTCAGCACATTGGTCCAGATATTACCCAGCCGTTTGAGGCGCTTTATACATATTCCCTATTATCTGACAGTTAATCTGAGGCCAGCTAGGAGGCCTCACGTATAAAGCTTAAGGGTAATCACCTGTGGCGCTTATTCTTTTTGTTCAAATTCTAAAATATTGCTCTTCCAAGATTTTTAAGCTTAAACTGTGGCAAAAAAGCTTCTTTTTGCAGATTTGATTATATCATACGTGTCTTAGTTCCTTTCTAATTATTCAACAACTTAGCATCTTCACATTAGGCTCCTTGTTTTCCTCGTAAAGTATGGTAAGGTAAATTTGCCTTGTTAAGTAGACAGATTTGTGGCGCAATTCCAAGCACATATACAAGATCTATATTTCTCCAAAGACTTTAAACATACCCCTCAATTCCATTTAACGCTTGCTTTTGTTCATGAAACACAGCCTTGTCCTGAGGGTGCTATTCCAGCCTTAACTTCAAAACAGCAGTGTTTTAATAGCCATCATAGGTTATAGAGTCATAGTATATCCTCAGCCCCCACCGACATCTTCACTGAAAACATACTCATCAATGCCCCCCCCCCTTTTGGGGTATTTAAGACCTAGCTCTTATTCTGTAGAGTGTCGAAAAAACCTTACTCATGGTTTCTTTGCTTGTAATGTTTGGGTATAAGGCTGCGGTCACCATTAACAAATCTCAGACTTACAGGTCAGGCAGGTGGCACAGGTTCTCAGTTTTTTTCCATTACTTAGTTAAGCAATTCAATTCCTGCTGCTGAAATTTTCCTCTCCAGCGTATGTCAGCACCATGCAGATTAAAATGTACTTGGCGTAGAAAATATCCGCCTTCCTCCCAGTGCACACCAGTGCGCACTTTTGAACTTCCAGGTGAAGGGCTTCTTTCAGTTTTAGGCCCTTATAACCTTTCACCGGCTGTTTCAGTGCCCAAGGCTTTCTTCTAAGCCCAGATGCCAAGTGGGATTCGGCGTGGGAGATATTTCAGACTCTGCAACAGCTAAGCCTTCTACGTGTCTGTTCTGTCCACCAGAAGTCTCCCTCTCCTTGCTGAGTTGATTACTGCCACCGTAAGCTCCTACAACATTTCTGAGTGTTGGGTTATGTTATTATAACAATCAAGTGCAAAGCTGAGTTACTCCACCTCTGATGTATGACTTTTACAATTCGATGTGCTTCAGAGTATCCCTTTATCTGCTGTTTGTCACATTCATCCCTTTCAGACTAACATCTAATAATGTCTAAAATTAATAAATAAAAACTAATTGTGTGCCATATGATGGATCAGTGCCCTAACTCCCTACCCCCCAGTCTTGGCCCATACATTGTGTATACTTACCATGTGAAGGTGTCTTTAGATGTTGTTGAAGTCACCACAGTTGGAAGACAATGCCACAGACATTATCACATTGGTATTCTTCACTTTCAGTCTGTATATGAAGTAAATCTCCCTAATATAAAATAAAGTGTGGATACAATTTATAATATTGGTACATATTTCTGCATCCCTCCCCCTAACACTATTTCCTAAATGTTTCTTAGCAATAGCTTAAAGGGACATGAAACCCAAAAATTTTCTTTCATGATTCAGATAAAGAATACAATTTCAAACAACTTTCCAATTTTCTTCTATTATTTAATTTGCTTCCTTCTCTTGTTATCCTTTGCTGAAAGGTTTATCTAGGCAAGATCATGAGCAGCAGAGAACCTAGGTTCTAGCTGTTGATTGGTGGCTGCATATATATATTGATTGTGATTGGCTCACTCATGTTCAGTTAGAAATAGTGATGTTGCGAACCTAAAATTTTGCGTTCGCGAACGGCGGACGCAAACTTCCACAACTGTTCGCGAACGGGCGAACCGGGCGAACCGCCATAGACTTCAATAGGCAGGCAAATTTTAAAACCCACAGGGACTCTTTCTGGCCACAATAATGATGGAAAAGTTGTTTCAAGAGTACTAACACCTGGACTTTGGCATGCCGGAGGGGGATCCATGGCAAAACTCCCATGGAAAATTACATAGTTGATGCAGAGTCTGGTTTTAATCCATAAAGGGCATAAATCACCTAACATTCCTAAATTGTTTGGAATAACGTGCTTTAAAACATCAGGTATGTACACTACTGTTACACCAGATATGGGTTGCACTGGGGCGACAATGTGCCCTGGCAGGCAGGCACTGAAACGCACACGTGTGAAGGAAACTGACTGCTACTATTTAACACAGTCAAAAAGTGTTGTTTTTTTTAAATCTACACTACTGTTACACCAGATATGAGTTGCACTGGGGTGACACTGTGCCCTGGCAGGCAGGCACTTAAACGCACACGTGTGAAGGAAACTGACTGCTATTATTTAACACAGTCAAAAAAGTGTTGTTTTTTTTAAATCTACACTACTGTTACACCAGATATGAGTTGCACTGGGGTGACACTGTGCCCTGGCAGGCAGGCACTTAAACGCACACATGTGAAGGAAACTGACTGCTATTATTTAACACAGTCAAAAAAGTGTTGTTTTTTTTTTTAAATCTACACTACTGTTACACCAGATATGAGTTGCACTGGGGTGACACTGTGCCCTGGCAGGCAGGCACTTAAACGCACACATGTGAAGGAAACTGACTGCTATTATTTAACACAGTCAAAAAAGTGTTTTTTTTTTTAAATCTACACTACTGTTACACCAGATATGAGTTGCACTGGGGTGACACTGTGCCCTGGCAGGCAGGCACTTAAACGCACACGTGTGAAGGAAACTGACTGCTATTATTTAACACAGTCAAAAAAGTGTTGTTTTTTTTTTTTAAATCTACACTACTGTTACACCAGATATGAGTTGCACTGGGGTCAGTCAAGTCCAAAAAAAACTTTCATTTTTCCAAATAGGGCATGTAATTTTAAACAACTTTCCAATTTACTTTTATCAGCAATTTTGCTTTGTTCTCTTGGTATTCTGGTTGAAAGCAAACCTAGGGAGGCACATATGATAATTTCTAAGTCCTTGAAGGCTGCCTCTATTTTATTTACTTTTCACAGCAGGGGAGAGCAAGCTCATGTAGGCCATATAGATAGCATTGTGATCACTCCCATGGCTAGTGGCAGACACTGCACTAATTGGCTAAAATGCAACTATATGCAAAATAACTAAAAGTCATGTGATTAGGGGCGGTCAGAAGATGCTTAGATACAAGTTAGTCACAGAAGTAAAAAGTGTACTAATATAACAGTGTTGATTTTGCAAAAAACTGGGGAATGGGTAATAAAGGGATTATCTATCTTTTTAAACAACAAAAATTCTGGTGTTGACTGTCCCTTTAAATGCACACGTGTGAAGGAAACTGACTGCTATTATTTAACACAGTCAAAAAAGTGTTGTTTTTTTAAAATCTACACTACTGTTACACCAGATAAGAGTGGTGGCACTGGGCAAGGGGGCACAGTATACGCTGTGAGCCTGACACACACGCTGGCAGGCAGGCAACTGCAATTAGATTACACAGGAAAAAAAAAGCAGCCCTAAAAAGGGCTTTTTTGGGGTGCTGTCCTTACAGCAGAGATCAGATGAGTCCTTCAGGACTGTAGTGGACACTGAATACACTAGCCTAGCTATAGATTTCCCTACTAAATCAGCAGCAGCTACACTGTCCCTCCTCTCACTAACAATGCAGCTTCCAAATGAATCTAAAATGGATGCTGTCCAGGAGGTGGGAGGGTCTGGGAGGGAGGGTCTGCTGCTGATTGTCTGGAATGTGCCTACTGACTGTGAGGTACAGGGTCTAAGTATTACTCAATGATGATGAATAGGGGGCGGATCGAACATCGCATATGTTCGCCCGCCGCGGTGAACGCGAACATGCTATGTTTGCCGGGAACTATTCGCCGGCGAACAATTTGCGACATCACTAGTTAGAAACCATTAGTGCATTGCTGCTCCTTCAACAAATGATTCCAAGAGAATGAAACTAATGAGATAATAGAAGTAAATTAGAAAGTTGTATCATGAAAGAAAAAATTTGTGTTTCATGTCCCTTTAATAAGCGTATGTGGCCTCTTTTGTGTTATGTTATTATAGCAATCAAGTGTGAAGCTGAGTAACATACATTGTCCATACTCCACCTCTGATGTATGAATTTGACAATTCAATGGGCTTCAGAGTATCCCTTTATCTGCTATCTGTCACATTCAACCATTTCAAACTAACATCTAATAATGTTTAAATTGAATAAATGTAAACTATTTGTGTGCCATATGATGAATCAGTGCCCCAACTCCCCCCCACCCCCACCCCAGTCTTGGTCAATACATTGGCCCATAGTTATCAAGGTCTGGCGGACCTGATTCGACACATTAGAAAAATCCCCGCTCTTAGTGCAAATAAGCACGCAGGGTTAAACCTGTAGCTTCGTAGGAACTTGTAGATGGGAATCGCCTTCAGATTTCTTCTTATGATCCTCGGGCCCTGTGTATCCAGTATCGGAACAGGCTTGGCTTGAAATCTTGCCTTTAGTGCTCCTGTATGAAATAGCGTAAAGCACAGGATAGCTTAACTTAGAACCGTGTCCTTCTCAGCACAGTACTAGTATTCTTATATGAATGGCATAAAGTACAGGATAGCTGTGGTTTATCATCAACGCGTTTCTCCCTCTTACAGGGCTTTTTCAAGAAAATCCCATAAAATCCATGAAATTAAAATGAACGTTAAACGTTTAAATAACCTAGCTAAGATGTATAAATGTAATGAACTTTAATTTCTCTGCTAGTGACTTTGCTGATTTTACAGAGTCTTTCAAACTTCTAAACTGTTTAAAGAGCTACACCATCCTTTTAAAAGTATTGTGAAGGCTATGCTTAAACATCATTCTATATCTGCACATTTTAGCTGCATTTTAGGTGGCGGACGAGTTAAGGAGCAGCGGTCCTAAGATTAAACTGATTAAAGGGGCAGTAAAGTCCTAATGATACAATCCCTATGTTTCAAGCTTAGAATAATCTTGTCATATTAGCTACATGCCTGACTACTTTCCAAATGTTTGTTTTCTTGTTATACTTTGCAACATTATAAATGTGTGATTATTAAAAAAGATAAATGTGTGTTTTGTTGTTGTGGGATGTGTGTTATGTACATCTATGTATGTATTGTGATTATCTCCAACATATGTTCATTTATATAAAGCAGTATAGCATTGCTGTTCCTTCAAAAAAAGAGACAAATATAATATTTTCAAATGATATATTTTAATTTGACAAAAATTCCTAATGGTATATTATGTTTAAATTCTGCTCTTAAAGGGAAACTAAAACCATATTTTTTTCTTTTATGATTCAGGTAGATAATACAAATTTAAACAACATTCCAATTTACTTCTATGATCTAAATTGCTTCATTCTTTAGATATCCTTTGTTGAAGAAATATCAATGCACATGGGTGAGCCAATCACACAAGGCATCTATGTGCAGCCACCAATCAGCAGCTACTGAGCCAAGATATGCTTTTCAGCAAAGGATATAAAGAGAATAAAGCAAATTATATAATAGAAGTCAATTAGAAAACTGTTTAATATTACATACTCTTTCTAAATCATGAAAAAAAAAAAAAAGGTTTTTATGTCCCTTTAAATATGTGTTAATCCTAGAGAATTATTTCCTGTTTGTCATGATACAATTGATCGTTATTTATACTTGAACTAATCTAATTTCCGAAATGATTTTGACCTTCTACTGATATTCACACATGTAAAACACATAACTACAGTGCCAAAAGTATATTTCATGATATATTTGTAATTGCGGGACTTACGAAATAATTTATAAATTAGAGCAAACTGTAGGCCTCCCGTATTACGAGTTGAAAAAGAGAAAATTATCGCGTTTGTTACGGATTGCACCAGAAAGAGGCAGATCGCGTGCACAAGCACGTATTCCCCATAAAAGTCAATGGAGGAAAAAAATAGAAGGAAAAAAAAATTCCAACACTCCTGTTGTGTGCAAAGAGAGTGACGTCATGTCATTCTGTGGAATAGTACATGAAATAGTGATTATTTCATATTGTAAAAATGTTTTGTGAATGTAATCTGCTGTATATTGTTTGTATGTAGCTAATTGTGTATGTATGTGTTGATATTTGTACAGATCTATAGCTAAATGGCTGTAACTTCATGTATGTCTATGTCAGTCAGTGTAAAATGCCTTTGTGTGCATTTTTTTTCTAACACCTGAGATCTCGTATCTTTGATCTGTTATACGCCTAGATTACAAGTTTTGAGCGCTATAGGTAAATTAACGAACGCAACAAAAGTGGCGTTATTTAATTCCCTATAGCGTTTTTTTTTTAAAAAGGCTTGTGCGGGCGATATGGTGCTTTTCAAGCGCTGTTTTCACATGCTTGTGCACGCTTTTCCATAGACATCAATGGGGAGAGTGGGTCAGAAAAAAGTCTAACACCTGCGATCGTGGAAAGAAAAGCTCCGTAACGCAGCCCCATTGATGTCTATGGGGAAAATAAAAGTTACGTTTAAACCTAACACCCTAACATAAGTCCCACATCTAAACACCCCTAATCTGCTGCCCCTGACATTGCCGACACCTACCTCCAGTTATTAACCCCTAATCTGCCGCTCCTGATATTGCCGCCACCTAAATAAAGGCATTAACCCCTAATCTGCCGCTCCCGATATCGCTGCCACTATACTTAAGTTATTAACCCCTCTTCCGCCGCACCTCAACATCGCTGCCACTATATTAAAGCTATTAACCCCTATTCAGCCACTCCCCAACATTGCCACAACTAAGTAAAGTTATTAACCCCTAAACCTCTGGCCTCCCACATCATTACCACTAAATAAACTTATTAACCCCTAAACCGCCAGCCCCCCCACATCGTAACAACCTAAATTAAACTATTAACCCCTAAACCTAACCCAAACCCTAAACCTAACCCTAACGTAACCCTAACACCCCCTAATTTTAAAATAATTAAAATAGATCTAAATTAAATTTACAATTATTAACTAAATAATACCTATTTAAAACTAAATACATACTTACCTGTGAAATAAAACTTAAGCTAGCTACAATATAACTAATAGTTATAGTGTAGCTATCTAAGGTTTTATTTTTATTTCACAGGTAAGTTTGTATTTATTTTAACTAGGTAGACTAGTTAGTAAATAGTTATTTACTATTTAATAACTACCTAGTTAAAATAAATACAAAATTACCTTTGAAAAAACCTAAGCTGCCTTACACTAAAACCTACCATTACAAAAAATAAAAAAATCTACCATTACAAAAATACAAAACGAAATTATCCAAAAAATTAAAATTATTCCTATTCTAATACCCTTTTAAAGAAAAAAAAAACACCCCAAAATAAAAAAGCCTAATCTAGAATAAACTACCAAGGGCCCTTAAAAGGGCCTTTTGGGGGCCCTTAAAAGGGCCTTTTGTATGGCATTGCCCTAAGTTAAACAGCACTTTTGATACAAAAACAAACAAACACCCCGTAACAGTATACAAACCCCCACCCCCCAAACTACCAAGGGACCTTAAAAGGGCCTTTTGGGGGCCCTTAAAAGGGCCTTCTGTAGGGCATTGCCCTAAGTTAAACAGCTCTTTTGCTACAAAAACAAACACCCCCTAAAAGTATACAAACCCCCATATCCCAAACTACCAAGGGCCCTTAAAAGGGCCTTTTGGGGGGCCCTTAAAAGGGCTTTTTATTGGGCATTGCCCTAAGTTAACCAGCTCTTTTTCTACAAAACAAACACCCCTAAAAAACTACGTTACACAAAATGACAAATTATCAAAAATAATAAAAATTATTCATCTTCTAATACCCATTAAACAAAACACCCCAAAATAAAAAACCTAATCTAGAATAAACTACCAATGGCCCTTAAAAGGACCTTTTGTAGGGCATTACAAACCCCCACCCCCCAAACCCACAAAATAAAAAAAACTATCTAAAAAACCTAAGCTACCCATTTCCCTGAAAAGGGCATTTAGCTCTTTTACATGTCCAAACCCTAATCTAAAATAAAAACCTACCCAAAAAAACCTTCAAAAAACCTATCACTAACCCCCGAAGATCCATTTAAAATTTTTGAAGTCCCGCTTGAACGATCTTCATCCAGGCGGCGAGAAGTCTTCATCCAGGCGACCTCTTCAATCTTCATCCCGGCGGCAAATCCTCATCCAAGCGGCGAGAAGTCTTCATCCAGACGGCCTCTTCAATGTTCATCCAGGAGGCATCTTCTATCTCGATCCTGGCGGAGCGGGTTCATCCTGAAGACATCCGGCACAGAGCATCCTCTTCATATGGTCGCCGCCGTACACTGAATCTTCAATGCAAGGTACGCGATCCAAGAAGGCATCCCTTGCATTCCTATTGGCTGAAAAATTTGATTCAGCCAATAGGAATTAGAGCTGCTAAAATCCTATTGGCTGTTCAAATCAGCCAATAGGATTTAAGCAGCTCTCATCCAATAGAATGAGAACTGCTTAAATCCTATTGGCTGATTTGAACAGCCAATAGGATTTTAGCAGCTCTAATTTCTATTGGCTGATTAAAAATTTTCAGCCAATAGGAATATAAGGGACGCCATCTTGGATTGCGTACCTTGCATTGAAGATTCAGTGTACAGTGGCAACCGTATGAAGAGGATGCTCCGCACAGGATGTCTTCAGGATGGACCTGCTTCGTGCCGCTGGGATCAAGATAGAAAATGCCGCCTGGATTAAGATTGAAGAGGCCGTCTGGATGAAGACTTCTCGCCGATTGGATGAGGACTTCGCCGAGATGAAGATTGAAGAGGCCATCTGAATGAAGACTTCTTGCCCGCCTAGATGATGATCGTTCAAACAGGACTTTAAAAACTGTAAGTGGATCTGCGGGGGTTAGTGATAGGTTTTTTGAGTGTTTTTTGTTTTAGTTTTGGAGTTTGGGCATTTAAAAGAGCTAAATGCCCATCCAAATGACCTTTTCAGGGCAATGGGTAGCTTAGGTTATTGTTAGAGTTAGGTTTTTTATTTTGGGGGGTTGGTTGGGTGGTGGGTTTTACTGTTGGGGGGTCTTTGTATTTTATTTTACAGGTAAAAGAGCTGTTTAACTTAGGGCAATGCCCTACAAAAGGCCCTTTTAAGGGCAATTGATAGTATTATTGTAGGTTAGGGGGAGTTTATTTTGGGTGGGCTTTTTTATTTTGATAGGGATATTAGATTAGGTGTAATTCTTTTTTATTTTTGATCATTTTGGTTTGTTATTTTTCGTACTTAATTGTTTGTGATTTTTTTGTAATTTAGTCTTTTTTATTTTTTGTATTTAGATTGTTTGTAATTTTTAGAGTAGTGTTAGGATTTTTTTTAATATGTAGTTAATTTTAATTATATTGTTAGTTTAATTTTAGTTTAATAATTATATTAATTTAATTGTTAGTTTAAACTTAGTTTTTTCAATTTGACAGGTAAGTTTTAATTTAATTTAAACTAGGGAAATTAGGGTTATGGTTAGGTTTAGGGGTTACTAGTTTAATTTAGTTTATTGCGATGTGGGGGCTTTCGGTTTAAGGGTTAATAGTTTAGTATATTTCATTGTGGGGGGCTTGTGGTTTAGGGGTTAATAGGTTTATTATAGTGGCAGCGGTGTAGTGCTTAATAACTTTAGTATAGTGGGGGCGATGTGGGCGGACGGCAGATTAGGGGTTAATAATATTTAGATAGTGTTTGTGATGTGGGAGGGCAGTAGTTTAGGGGTTAATAAGTTTATTATAGTGCTGACGATGTCGGGGAGCAGCGGAATAGGGGTTAATAAAATTTTTGAGAAGTTGCGATGTTGGGAGTGGCAGAATAGGGGTTAATAAATTTAATATAGTATTTGCGATTCGGGAGGGCCTCGGTTTAAGGGTTAATGAGTAGTTTATGGGTGTTTAGTGTACTTTGCAACATTTTAGTTATGAGTTTTATGTTACAGATTTGTAGAGTAAAACTCATAACTACTGACTTTAGATTGTGGTACGGAGCTTGTCGTTTTAGGCTGTAACACTGTTTTTTTAGCCAGAATGCAAAACTCATAATACCAGCGCTATGGAAATCCCATTAAAAAACATAATTTTTAAGAGTGCGGTACTGACGTTGCGTTACAGGCTAAAAGGCTTGAAGTACACCTATCCCGACAAGACTCGTAATGGCTGCAGTGCTTTTTTAACCCTGAAAATACCATATTTTCAGAATTAAAAGACTAACGCACAGACTAATCTAGCTGATTTTTTATTGCAATATTTTAATAAAATGTAATTAATTGTACAGTGTTCCTATGAGTATAAGTGTACTTTGTATATATTGAAGTGATTAGTGAAGGTTTTGTTTGCGATATATCGATAACTACTGGTCTTGGATAGCGGAATGGATTTGTGCGTAAATAGAGATTTTTGTTGCGCTATGGAGGATTTTGCAGACTTGTAATGGCTGCGGTATGGAAATTGAAACTTTATGCCCATAATGCTAAAAATTGAGCCATAACGCGAAACTCGTAATCTAGGCAAGTGATAGTTGTGACTATGGTTGCCAGTTGTCATCCACAAAAATACTGGGCAATCTGGGCACAATGGTGCATGGGTTTACACAATGCTCCCCCAAAAGCTATACCTTAGCTGCCACTCTTGATCACAACTGAGCAGTCATTTTACCCCTTGGCTGCCTGTAACATGCAAATCAATGCTGTTATGTCATGAAACAGAAGTGATTTAAACCCCTTTGACTACCACCCTTTCATTCTCCATATTTGTACTATGTTGAGGTATAGGAGACTTTTTAGATTTAGCTAAAACGCAGGAACTTTAAAACTTAGACATTTAAGCTTCCAATATTTTGTGAAGATTTTACTGGACAGCTTGCTAAAATACTGGACTGTCTGGATGAATTTGGAACACCTGGAAACCCTAGTTGTGACTGAGCTGGGGTGTCAAGCATCCCTTATGAAATAGCTGTGATGCTTGTGAACAGGGTTCCCAGGGCTCCTTTATTTTAAGGAGCAGTCCCTTATATACCGAGAATGATTACACATTTACTTATGTCCATCAAAATCATGTTCCTTATTTTGACTTCAAGTACCTTCCAATAGTGAATTTGATAAAAGCTGAAGTCCAAGTTTTCACCAACTTAATTAAAATGTATTCCTGCTAGGCGGGGGTCAAGTCAGGCGGGAACACATGGGAATGGAGTTCCTGCACTATTTTTTGCAGGAGGAACTAAGTTCCCTCTGGACAGAGAACAGAAACACTTCAATAAACACTGCTGCTTCTGGTGGGAGGAGCTGGACCACAGTCTGGTTAGAGGGAGAGTGAGTTCCTCTAGTAATGGGCAGTAACACTTCCTACAATACACTAAGACTGTCAGCGGTCCTGCTGTGTTATCACCCCTGTTAAGAATATTATCTTTTTTATCTTTTGTTACATATGGTGCTTACATTTCTGTGTGGCTTGCTCTGGGGTTATTTAGCTCCCATCAGCAGAAATATAACTATTGCACCTTAAGTGGGTGAAACTCTGTGACAGAGGAGGATTCCCAGGCCCAAAGGCAACCATTCAACGCTTCATTGGATTTAATTTGCTTTCATTAACCAAAGTCTATAGATAATATACATATCAATACAGTGTGTGTGTATATATATATATATATATATATATATATATATATATATATATATATATATATATATATATATATATATATATATAAATAAAACAAACGAGCGAGCGAGGGTGGAAGTCTTGGTGAGTTCCCACACTTTTCGTTGTAGGACTTGACCCCTGCTGCTAGGTACTCTCATCAGAATTAAGTTACATTAACTTACCACAGTAGATTAATGGAATAAACTAAAACTTAATAAAAAATAAATTAAGGTAGAAAAAGTGTCCACTTATCAAAACCGATAAGTGAAATGGTTTGCAACGCTGACCACGTGGGACCATCACTAGCTATCCTGACAGTTTGTCTATACTGTCACTGCTTCTCCGATGTAAACAGTAAAAATGAATATGAGTGCCAATTTACTGTTTACATTTATATCCTAGGAGTTCCTTTTGGTGCCAAACACAAGAGCAAAATATTTCCTTGCTGCTGGGAGCACGTCAACGTTCATTTCAATGTGCTGTACCATTAGCATACAGAATCATTTATTACAATAAAAATATATTTTTTGTTTCATCCAATATTAATTCATGGAGTCATTTAGTTCAGTTGAATGTCGACATTAAAAAGATGAAGAGAAGCTGAAACATCTTAAACTTAATTAAATTAAATTAGCTAGTGCTACTGCTACAAGCCATCAGCAACAAAAAATATTATTTATTATTCATTTTTATCGGGGTTAGGATTAGCAAGAACAAAAGTAAATTTTACATACTTGGCTGACACTAGTATCAATCAACTACCAAGGACATTTGCGTATCTCTATTGAATAATGTAAAACTGTAAATGTGAACCTTTACAGCCTGCAGAGAAGACTTTCTTTTCTGCAGATTTTTTTTTTCATGCTTTAGAGAAATGGTTTCACATGCATCATTGAATCAATTATATTTTTATGTTGCATGTATTTGTTCATTCACTTATTCGTTAAAGGGACCCTTCGTTTTGTAATTTCAAATGAATGCAAAGAATACAAAAGACTCTTTGAATTTGTCCATATTCAGATATACAAGTCTATTTATAAATAAAACCAGTCATCAATAGCTCAGAAATAATTGATTGACAAATAGCTTATACACACTTTACTACAAATGAAAACCTGAATTTTTCTGGAGATTTTCTGCGCCAAAAAACACATATTCCAACCTGCTGCAATTAATGGTTTAAATGACAGTCTACTCCACAATTTCTATTGTTTTAACATATAGATAATTCTTTTATTGCCCATTCCCCAGTTTTGCATAACCAACACGGTTATAGAAATATACTTTTTACCTCTGGGATTAACTTGTAACTATCTAAGCCTCTGCAGAATGACCCCTTATCTCAGTGCTATTTACAGACTTGCATTTTAGCGAATAAGTGCTGACTCGTAAATAACTCCACCGAAGTGAGCACAATGGTATCTATATGGCACACGTGAACTAGTATTGTCTTGGCGGGAAAAACTATAAAAATGCCCTGGGATAAGAGCGGCCTGCAGGGGCTTAGAAACATACAGAAATATAGAGGTTTAAAGCAGGGCCGGACTGGGAATAAAAAGCAGCCCTGGAAAAATATGAAGACCAGCCCTATTTTCTATTGAGTCAGTAGAATGCACATGCCCTATTTTTCTCAAAGGGAATTACTGGGATACTCTTTCCCTAATATTTTTTTCAGAATTAAACTATATTACTTTGTATTAAATAAAAATGTCAGATTGATGTTATTTAGCAACCCTACAACCCATTTGCATCCATTAATCACCCCTTTAAATTGTAGCTTTCCAGCCCCAGCTGCTGCAGCCCACCGGGAAATCTCCTGGTATCCTGGTATGCCAATCCGGCCCTGGTTTAAAGGTTATAAAGTATGTTAAAGAATGGGAAGTAAAGGCATTATCTATCTTTTTAATCAATACGCATTTTGGAGTAGACTGTCCCTTTAAAGCTTTTTCAGACTGTTGGACACTGATAAAATAACATTTATGTTGCTTCTTTTCTGCTATGACAGGTTTAACCTTCTTTGCTCAAAACAATTTTGTGATTTTCTTTTCTCTGACCTCTCATGAACTTGTAACAAATACATCTATAATTGTGGAAACAATAGTTTTGCCTGCACATTTATTTTTACATTTTTTTTTATTTGGTTCACTAAATAAAGCACAAGCTGAACAAAAGGACGACCCAGATAATTTTATTTAAAGGGAAAAAATAAAAGTGTTTTCATTACCATTGTGATTCTGTTTAAAGAAATAGCTGTTCTTTGCAGGTTCTGTGCACAAAACCTTTTTCATTTCTTCACATGGACACATTCAGTTTAGTGTCCATTGAACCTTATGTAAGATCTATTTGTCAGATCTGTTTGAGCGGTTACTATGGAACCCTTATAAGAGAACACACTTGGCCTCTCAGCTTCTCAACATCATAAATGATAAAAAGCTATTTCAGTTATGGAAGCACAAAAACACTCAATATATTTGTTGAATGTCCAATCAGTCCGTAGTCTAAAGTATGTGAATAGATTTTGTTTTTTTCTTACAACTCAACATATTTGAGAAAATTCACATGAAAAGCCTTATTCAGAGGGAGTAAAAACATATTATTTTGTATTGCAGTAATGTTTTACATTCTGTGTAGTTTAATTTGTTTTGCTTTCAATGTCATATGAACTAGAGAAACAAAATACTCAAATATATAGTCAACTTAAAGTGACGCATTATTCAAAAATATTAATATTAGTGTGGTATTTATTAGATAAAGGATAAAGAATTATGAAATATTATGTTTACAATAGTAGCTATACAAATACTTCAGGCTGAGGTTATTTCTTTTATTCCTGAAAGATTACATTTAGTTGCCATATATAAAGTTCAAAGGTGAGTGAGTAAAAAATCTGTTTACCTGCAATGTTATGATTAAAGTTTGGTATGCTGTGCTTTTGTATTCATTAAAGTTCCATATTTTTCATTTTCAATGAAACCGAGCTCAGTAAACATAAATGGCAAGAGGCACGCTACTTAGCGCTCCTGCTTGAGTGTAAACTTTGCTAGATATAATATTTTTGCCTGAGTCGGATAGCACAAATTACAAGTTGAAAGCAAAAAGTTTGCGCGTGAGTAAAAACTGATGCATTATAACCAAAGGACTTTGGATATCGTGACCATGTTACCACATACACTTCAATGAAGAGCGCAGAAGAAAAAACCTAACACTTATTGCTTGCGCACTTACCCGAAAGGAGTTATTAATATTTCATATTTCAATGTTCTTCATAAACAGGACAATGTTATTTTTATTTTAAATACATATTGCTATAAATATCTTTATATAACTATTCCTTTATATCTATTCCTATAGATATATAGGTATAAATATCTATTTTACATTATATATATATATATATATATATATACATACAACAACAATTAAAATTATGGGGAGGCGAAAAGTGAGTTTAAAATCCTCCACTAAATAGAAAATGTAGAGAAAATAACTAATTGTGTAAACCATTTCCAAATCTAGACAAGTCAGAAGACTTGCTTTTCCCACAGAGACTCTCCGATTACACTGTTTCCAATGCAGCAAGGGACTCTGGGTAAGACATGCAAATGAGGTTCACAATGACTCATCTTTTTACTTTTAGCCTGCTTTTTAAGGCAGACTTCCCTTTACGCCATAGCATCGCCGCATTACACAGCTTTTACGCTTAGCTAGGGTTAGTACAGTGATTCAGACCAATTCCAGGTGCACCACACTTGAATTATGCCCAGCAGTGAAGGGGTTAATTAGGTAGCTTGTAGGATTCATTTTAACTTTAGTGTAGTGTAGTAGACAACCCAAAGTATTGATCTAGGCCCATTTTGGCATATTTCATGCCACCATTTTACTGCCAAATGCAATCAAATAAAGAAAATCGTTCACTTTTTCACTAACTTTAGGTTTTTCACTGAAATTATTTACAAACAGCTTGTGCAATTATGGCACAAATAGTTGTAAATGCTTCTCTGGGATCCCCTTTGTTCAGAAATAGCAGACATATATGGCTTTGGCATTGCTTTTTGGTAATTAGAAGGGCGCTGGATTATGCCCAGCAGTGACGGGGTTAATTAGGTAGCTTGTACGGAACTTGAAGGGTTAATTTTTGCTTTAGTGTAGAGGTCAGCCTCCCACCTGACACATCCCACCCCTTGATCCCTCCCTGACCACTCTCAAACATATCTCTTCCCGCCCCAACATCACTATTTTCACCGCCATCTTTAGTACTGGCAGAAAAACTGCCAGTATAAAAATAAAAAGTTTTTTTTTTTTAATTATATATTTTCTGCAGTGTAGGATCCCCCCTTACCACCCAACAGCCCTGAGCCCCCCCCGCCAAAGAGCTCTTTAACACTCCCACCACTAACATTTTGCCACCATTTTTGGTACTGGCAGCTGTCTACCAGTACCCACTTTGCAAAAACAACTGAAGTTTTCACAAAATGAAACCCCACTTTTTTTGTAGCTGCCCCCCTCAATACCCACCCCCACCCCCTCCCAGATCCTTTCCAAATATTATTTCCCCCCGCCTCTGCAACCACTATCTAGTGCTCCTGCTCCCACCACCCTCTTTCAGACTATCTGAAGATCGCGCACACGCCCGGCCTCCTGGTGCCCGTTTATGTTTGCACCCGGTAGTGATTTCCCACACCTGGCTGGAAACTCACCAGGGATGGCTCCAACCCACCAACGATCAGCACCATCGCTGGCCGATGCATCGGTGTGCCAAAAAAGGTATTGCAGTGAGGAAAAATGATGGCACAAATGGTTGTAAATGCTTCTCTGGGATCCCCTTTGTTCAGAAATAGCAGGCATATATGGCTTTGGCGTTGCACCACACTTGTATTATGCCCAGCAGTTAAGGGGTTAATTAGGTAGCTTGTAGGGCTAATTTTTAGCTTTAGTGTAGAGATCAGTCTCCCACCTCCTGATCCTTCCCTGACCCCCCTCAAACAGCTCTCTTCCCTCCACCACCTCACAAGTATCACCGCCATCTTAAGTACTGGCAGAAAGTCTGCCAGTACTAAAATAAAAAGCATTTTTTTAATTTATTTTTTTATATTGATTCTGCAGTGTTGGATTCCCCCTTAGCCCCTAACCTCTCTGATCCCCCCTATACAGCTCTCTAACCCTCCTCCCTCTACCTATTTGCCGCCATCTTGGGTACTGGCAGCTGTCTGTCAGTACCCAATTTGCCCTCCAAAATTTGCTTTTTTAAGTTTTGAATGTAAAATTTGATATTTTCTGTAGTGTAGCTTCCCCCCTCAATACCCTACCCACCCTCTCCCTCCAAGATCCCTTGCCCAGCACGTTTTATTCCACCCTCCCTCGCCCTCCTTCCCATAGCTTTGCAGTACTAGTTGTGCAAATGTGGCGCACGTGCTCGCACACGCCCCCGCATCCACCCCACCACGATCGCGGCACATACAGTAACAGAAACATCAGTGGAAGAGGAGCCAGATGTGAGCATTAACTAATGTTCACAGTCTTTTTATATGCACACCTTCTGAGGCACCTTCTGAGCATGTGCAAGATTCACAGGATATACGTGTATGCATTGTGTGATTGGCTTATGACTGTCACATGATGCATTAGGAGGGAAAATGTAAATAACAGACATTTGTCAGAAAAAATTGTACTACTCATTTGAAATGCAAACTAACTGCTTTTACATTGTCCCTTTATTATTAATTTATTGATTATGGTATTCTAATGTGTTTAGTAGCCATAGCAATAGAAACATGTTTAACAATACTCCATGTTTTTTAAAGTATATGTATAAATGTTTTAAATGCTTTTATTTTCAGATCTTTTTGCACCGTGATTGAAGGGACATGATACACATTTTCTATAACATATGTGTAAGAGCAGATATTACAGATATTTTTTGCATGACAAGTTGATTCTTCTTCTCTCCATTTTGAATTCTTCTACCATCATGAGACGTTCAACATGTTCTTCTGCTCCACCCCTGAGATTTAGAGAGGGTAATATACCGGTTACTAGGCGTGGTCTACAGGGACAGCAGCTAAGTATCAATACAAATGATGAAATTGTCTCTCTCTCCCATATCATTGAAGAAACCCCCCTCACCACCCCCTCCTCAGGCCCCTGTTCAAATCCCTGTCTCCACACCAATACAACCTTTAATTGCTACGGTTGATATTCACCCCCCTCCAGCTTCCTTGCTTCCTAGCCCTACTATTCAGGAGTCTGGCCCAGTCACTTCAGAACTTCAGCATGGGGTGGAAAATCTAGCAGCCACATCACCCTTGGGTCACAACCTTAATCCAGACATGTCCTTTTTGAGTATGTTTTCTGCCCTCCCTCCCCCTGTGGCAGGTGCAGTAGCATCCCTGCTTTCTTCTCTGGCAACAGCTATTTCTGCTGGGCTCCCCATACAAAATTTTAATCACGATATCCTACAAGCTGTCCAGAATCAACCCCTTGCAACTCAGTATAATTTGGCGCCAGAAACGCCATCTTCAGGTCAACCCACAAGGCTTTCCTCATCAGTTGCCATCCCCCCTCCCCCCGCCAATATGGGCTCCTCCCCCATCTATCTCACAGGTGGCACGTAACTTGTTTATGCAGGTTCCCCCTGGCCCTTTAACTGGCCCCATTAAACTTAATTTAAACCCAGGATACCCTCACCAGGCATCCAAGCACATTGCGCCTCCACGTGGTACACCGTCAAACATCCTGACCAGGCCTTATACTTCTAGGCTTGCGCTGATGTCACTTCCGGTTGGGCGTAGTTACTCCCCCGGTGATGTCAGCGCTTTCGATAAACAAATTGGCGGCAATCAAGGCACAGGAGGTCCTCATGCGGCGGGCACGTTGGTCTCACTTTCCCAGGGAACCCCCTTGGCTCCTTCGGATGGCCCATGTACATCTGGGCCCTCGCTGACGTCACTTCCAGTTGCATGTCGTTATGCTTCCGGTGACATCAGCGAGTCACATAAGCAAGTGAGAGGAAGGACGGTGATCAGACACGGAACCCAGGTAGGTGACACCGGAAGCGCTCTATGGCTGGGGGCCACCTAGTCGGTCGCCAGAGGGGCCTGGGGACATTTAGAACAAGCGGAAATGCTTTATCATCGGTGAGTAGTGTGGTGGTAGGGAATGAAGGCCATGGTGATATGGATGTAACTACTGAAAGGGTCAATGCCAATGTTCAGTCAATGGTCCTTAACAAACAGGGTGAAATAATCATGAGCAGTTCAGTAAATTCCTGTGGTATACCTTTAACTCTAACCCCTCCTATGTGGTCTCCTCCCTATTTAAGGACTACCTGTAACATTCATTCACTGCCTGATTATTGAAGTCATACCTACTCTGTTGTAGCTATTCTTATTTCAGGTCTCCTATCACTTGAATCCTGAGCAAAGTAACAGTACCAATATTTACTTTTGCTACCTTTGAATCTCTTATCTTCTTGTTGCAACTTTGTTATTATCAAGCTTGGATCATTGAACGGCCGGATCTACTTTTTTTTTATTATAAATCTTTTTATTGAGGGTTATGCATCACAACAAAGATTACATCAAAAAATGCTCAGTAATTTCACTTGTATACACACAGCAATTTGTTGCATCATTACAGTGAATATATACATTAGTGGTAACACAAGGCATCTGGAATGAGCATATCGAAAGTAAATAAAACATCAACTGCATAAACCTTATTTTCTATTATTGTGAACAAACCTGAATATAGGGACTAGAGTAATACTCCAGTCCCATACATAGACTCAACTTTCTAGAGACTACAGAAAGTCAGTTTAGAAATGTCTGTTAACACACTTCAACTAGTAATCATAATGTGCATTCCCAGGCGGGGGAGGCCACCCCTGAGGGGTTAGAGAAGAGGGAGAGATATGGGCTAGGGCAGAGAGTAGGGCACATATTATAGGGGGGGGTGGAGAGGGGGGGGGAAAGGATTAGAGAAGGGGGGAGAATGGACCTGGTTTGGCAGTAGATTCATTGAGCGGAATAAAGCTAGAAATGAGAAGTTAATTACATTACTGGGGGTGGTCGGGGACTTTAACATGACTTCATGTTTAACTATGATTTCCCTGGTAATTAAACCAAGGCTCCCAAATCTGCCAGTATTGGTCTTCTTTTTCCATGTTAAAATAGAAACTTTGTTCCATTTTGGCGTACATCTGCATTATAGATGTAACCGCTGCAATATCTGGAGGCAGGACCTGTTTCCAGGCCCTTGCAATTCCCAGTTTCGTGGCTGCTAGGACAAAAATGATCAGTTTAGAAACGTGGGTTGGGACGTTTCTTGGGAAGATGTGCAGGAGAGCAATTGTAGGAGTGAGTGGAATAGAGAGCCCGAGACTGGTACAGAGGCCCGCTATCTGACTCCAGATGGGTGCAAGTTTTGGGCAGTCCCACCATATATGTATATCTGAACCTCTCTGCATGCAGTCTCTCCAGCATAAAGGAGACGTTGTAGGAAACATCTGCGACAGTCTCGAGGGGGTGTAGTACCATTTCAGAAATAGTTTCATGTAGGCTTCTAAGGTGTTTGCACAATGAACCGTCTTTTTAGTCAACGTCATAGCAGTACGCAGGTCCCTATCTGTAAGTGGTCTGGAGAGGTCTCCCTCCCATGCCCTTAGCTGCCAGGGTCTCTCTTTGTTAGTAGACATCTGTAGGAGGTCGTAGTGAAACGATATGAGTCTAGGAGTCTTGATAGGGAGCTGCCACAGTTTTTCCCAGTTTGTCAGGGATCTATTTAGGGTTTTGGTAAATCCCCAAGATATCATAAAAGCATATAGCCTCGAGTATTCAAAGGTGACCCAAGGAGGGGCTTCTGGGACAATTGTTCCGATATTATGGGGAGTGAGTAGAGTGCCTGAGGAGTATAGGTGGGAAACCGATTTCAGGTCCCACTCACTCCATTGCAGGACATGTGTGTCAGGTAGGGCTGCCAGTAGGGCTGGCAGGGAATGAATGGGGGATGGATGTGGGGCGATATCGCGTAGATTTCTAAGGCTATGCCAAACTTTCAGATTATCTCTGACGATGGCATTTTTTAGTCCCAAATTATCAAGGCAGTGGCAAGGAATCCAGGGTAGGTCTGCCAGCTTTAAGCCCGGAGGGAGGGTTAGTGCCTCTATGCTTTTCCATCCCTGCGGTTCTCCTTTGTTTGCCCATGCCGTGATGTGGGAAAGTCTGGCTGCTTCATAGTAACCACGTACGCTAGGCATTGCAACCCCTCCTTGTTCATATTTTTTTTGGAGTATCTTAGCCGCAATCCGGGGCTTAGATTTGCCGTAGATTTTTTTTAATTTGCGAGCAAGTGGGGTCGAGGCCTTGTTACTTTGGCAGTACATCAGCTTCCTGAATCGAACATAGGAGTCTTTTACTCTCTGTAGTTCTCTGTCTGCCAATTGTGCTCTCAGCTCCCCAATTTGGTCAGCAAGACGTGCAGTTGGTGAATCTTTATTCTCCTGTTCTGTGGAGCGCAGCTTAGCCATAAGAAGACCTAGGGGCAAACCTGCTTGGCGTCTTAATATTGCCTTTCTTCTAATGCATATCCCCCTTATGTATGCCTTCAAAGCGGCCCACACTGTTTGGGAGGACACATCAGGGGTTTCATTTATTCTCAAGAACTCTACAATAGAGGTTTGAAGGGAAGTTCTGAAAGCTTTATCTTGAAGCATTTGTTTCGGAAATTTCCAGCTAGGCCTAGATTCTGTGGTTAAATCAGTAGAGAGAGTGAACGTAAGGATGTCATGGTCCGACCATGGGCAGACCCTGATATGTGACGTTAAGACTCTGTTCAGAGTCCATGAGTCAGTAAAGAAGTGGTCAAGCCTCGAGTATGAGTTATGGGGTCTGGAAAAGTATGTATAGCCCCTGTCTTTGTGGTGGAGTGCCCTCCATATATCGTACAGATTATGTTGGGAGATGTAGTGGCGACATTTATTGGCAGTAGTTATAGAGTATTGGTCAATTTGTTTCCCCTTCTGAACTTTCTTATCTAGTAGGGGATCCCATATCATATTGAAGTCGCCCCCTAGGATTGTCGTACCCGTCTTGTGTTTCTCAATTTTAGACAGTATCCCTTTCAGGAAATTAGATTGTAGTTGGTTTGGGGCGTATATATTAACGAGAGTGAATAGGGTACCATTTAGCTTACAGTTAAGCAGTAGGAACCGTCCTTGGTTATCTTTTTCTGCGTGGATGTGTTCAAAATGTAAAGATTTGTGTATGGCAATTGCTACTCCTCTTGTTTTCTCAGTATTAGAGGCTAGGACTACTATGGGATAATCAGGGGTTCTATATGGATTCTGAGTTGATGCTAACCAATTTGTCTCTTGAAGAAACACAACTTGCATCCTCAAAGACCTCATGGTATTGGTAAGCATGCTTCTTTTCTCTTGGGAATTTAGTCCTTTGACATTTAATGTTGCAAAAGAAATGTTATTAGAGGCTGTCGCCATCTTAAGCCTAGGAAGGGGGGTGGGGGAGGGGAGGCAGTAGGGGGGAAGAAAGAGGGAAGGAACCAGGTATGTAACTCACCCCGAATGTGGCCCTTGATGAGCGTAAAGCGTAAAGCTCAGTGGATCTTTGTTTCACCTGAAATATAGTGAAAGAAATAAAGAAAACCAGGAAAAGTTGAACAACTGAACAGAAAAAACAATGATTAAATACAGTACAATGTATGATTATAGGTTTGAACAAGTCGTATTTGTATTGAGTAGGTGAGGTCTGGGTATTTTAACCAATATGGTGAACCACTGGATCACCAAAAGGAGAAGTGTGTCTAAATAGAGAACTGACTTCTCCAGTCCCCGTAAAAGGGGATATCACAAATAAATTTGCGTATATGGGGGGGGGTGGATTGACTGTCATTGGGGGAGTATGAACAAAAAGAACAAACCAGTGTCCTTACAACAAACTGAATAACATATACCATTTCTACAAGCATAGTTACATATATTGTTAGTGCTGTAAAATACACTATAGTCTCTGTTATGTCTAGAGACCATTCAAAACAGCAGCAGGTAAATATCCTAGGGAGATTGAGCGGCCTGGATAAGTTAAAGGAGTGGGGAGTTCCCGTGAGTCCCAACCGAGAGGAGGTAATTACTTAGAAAACAGAGTGGGTATCTTTGAGTAAACATCCCCTCCTTCACGAGGAGTCCCGGGTCCCCCCACTCCTTTTAGGCAATGAACATCTAACATATGGTAAATATACTTAACAACATATATATTTTCATTAATTTCAGAAGTAGAAACAGCAAGGTAACAGGAGCAATTTGGTGTAAAGACCAGAACTGTTTATTTTTCACTTGGCTGGCTTTTGAAGCCTAGGAGTGAAATCCAGGGCACTAGCTCGGATTCTTGTGACATGAGGGGTGTCAGTATCACTGGTTTTCTGTAGTGATTGAGTTGTGTTTGTGGTTTCGGAGCGGTCTCTAGGGGCCAGGGAATCCGCTTCTGAGCGGGGTTTAGCTGAAGTTAGGCCCCAGTCCTGTAACAGGTCAAACCCTTCTTTGGGGGTAAAAATTGTGCGAGTCTCACCATTTTTAGAAACTATGAGCCTTGTAGGGTATCCCCATCTATATCTGATATTCTCCGTTCTCAGAATTTGAGTGATATTTCTGAAGGATCTTCTTTTTTGTAAGGTGTAACTGGAAATGTCCGGGAATACAGTAATATGTAGGAATTTATCCGGGAGTTGAGGTTTGTTAACCAGTTCTCTCAGTATCTTCTCTTTGTGGGTGAAGAAATGGATCCTAGCTAGGACATCCCTGGGCTTGTCTTGAGAAACAGATCTAGGTCGTGCCACTCTGTGAACTCTGTCTAACAGGAGACCAGGCGGATCTGAAGAAGGTAGTAAGATATTGCAGAACTCCAGAACATAAGACTCCAGCTCCTGAGGGCCAATTTCTTCTGATATTCCACGGAATCTTAAATTATTCCGTCTGGAGAGATCTTCCATGTCCGCTAGTTTCAATTCCAGATCAGATATCTGTATCGCTAGGTTTTGAGAGTAAGCTTGTAGGTGGGCATGGTCCACAGCCAGATCTTCTTGTTTACGCTCTAAAGTTTCAGTACGTTCTCCTAATGCTCCAATTTCTCTACGGAGCTCCGCTGTAGAGCCTTTAATTTCTTTAGTTAGTGTGTCTTGGAGAAGGTTCATACGCCTGGTTAGGACATCAACAATGTTGGCGGAGAGAGTATCTGGTATAGGAGATTGGGAGTCCATGCTACCTTCAGATTCACTGCCTTCTAGTGCAGAGGTGGATTCTCTGTACATTTGGGACTTCCCAGTATGGTGATTTTTGAAATGATCCGCGACTGTTTTCCCAGGTGGGTGGGACGGTTTTGATTTTCTCTTAGAAGATTGAGACATGGTTTCAGGCCTGTTTCCCCTGTTAGACCATTGTGTTTGGACTTTTGCTTCGTAGTAGAGAGTATAGTAAATAGGACAGTGGTAAGAAGTACTGTACTAAAGTCCCCCTGACGTCAATCTTGGTTTTAGGTGGTCATTTCCAGCGAATTGCTTGTTGCCAGAGTGAAATTTGGAGACATATCCTTGGTTAGGAGCAGCTCTTGGGCAATCCTCTGCTTAGGTTGGCTGAGCGAGATATTCAGTGTACACCCTCTCCGGGGGAGATTGCCCTCACTGGGCCAAGCCGGAAAAAGGAATGGGGGTATGACCTGCTGTGTTGCGCACAGCAGGAAAGGGGTGGAGAGAGTGTAAAAAAATTGTAATATTGGGAAGCTTCTGGTCTTTAGCACCTAATGGAGAGTAATACCTCTGGGACTGGGCAATATTGATATATTCTATAAGTTGGGGTGCTCCGTTACATTATCAATTTGTATATAGGTAAACCCTTATATTAGTGAATCTGTAAGGAGAGAATCAAGGTTAGTTTAGACAGTGAACATTGCAAACTAGATATGCAGTCTAATACTTTTGTCTACACCACAGTGGTGGATATGGAGGGGTGCTTAGGTAGGATTCTAGTATTGGTTGATGGTAGGGCCTTTTGGCCTGAGAAATCTCCTGGCAGTTTGCTGTATACTTAATGCTTAAATCATTACATGTGTAAGCCTGTCAGGCCACACTTGTGTACAGTATTGTAAAGCTCGCTAGCGTTGGAGGAAAATAAATAAATTTTAGTAGGCGCACAATATATATAAGTGTTATGCCACTCAATGTCTAATACAGCTAAACAGACTCTTTTCCTGCAAGAAGAGATATGGGTTAAGACACTCCACTCTGAGCCTAGGCTGCAGAGACACACAGGCTGACGCAGCAGCTAAAAAACCTTGTAGTATTATTTTTATCACAGTTCTGAATAAAGGTCAGTCTCTGAGAATGCAGATTAGGTCTCAGCGCCCCTATAGAGAGGCTCCACTGTGACACATAAAGTTTAAGCTTAGAGAGGAACTTTAATACCAAGCAGGCCTATTAATAAACACTGTGGTCGCAAAAGTGGGTGAAGTAGCCCTTTGGGTATGCAGTTCCAGAAAATAAGGCTGTAACTTATTAGGGCACTGCTAGTACTGTTCCCTTATCCTGTCCTGCTGTAATGTTATGGTCTGTGAAATCACAGTTAATATAGACCAGCAGTGCCTAAGATTGGGCTTATCATCCAGGCACCGTTATCATGCAACTATTGGGGTAATGCAGTTCCCAGTAACAGGGGAGTCGCTGTGTCTGTTAAAGGTTTTCACCCTTTTTATGAGGCCTGTTCGATTTGCAGGACTTCTTTTTAGGGACCAGAGTCACTTGCAGGAAAAAGTTAGTGGCAAACTGTTAAAAATTATTATTTATTTTTTTTAAATTAAGAATTTCCCCAGATCCTAGGGCTACAAAAGAGCGTGGGAGGCACAGGCAGCTGTGGTGCGCCAACAGTCTCTCTTACCTCACTCGGTGGGAAACTCTGGAGGGGTCCGGGTCAGGTAACTTTATGGACGGCCCGGCAACTTGCCGAATACTTGAGCCGCAAGATGGCGGCTGTTCGCGCCAAAGCACAGGCGGCGCAGCTAAAACCTCTGGGATCGATCACAAATTCCACAAGACCCAGCGGGGGGCCAAACACAAGCCAGAATCTAATCCGGAATCACTCACCTCCCAGAAGCGGCTCAAGAATCCAAGGTGAGAAAGGATGCGATTGTCGGCGGCGCAGGGAGACTTTGCTTCCCTAGAAGTCTGCGCGGTGTGAGACTGCTGCACCGGAGCGGAGCCCCGACCCTCCGGGCAGCAGTGGCGGTCAAGCTGGGCAACTGGTAGTGCGTGCTCTGCGGCCAGGTGGTGATTGCAGGCTAGGTCTTCAGAGTATTCTTGCTGAAGCGTGACTGCACTGTGATGGTATGTTGGTGCTTGTATAAAGCACGTCTGTGATTACTCCTGTTTGGGAGAAGTAGCTTCTGATTTTCAGCTTCCCCTTAACGAGGCTATAGTAACAGATGTAGAAATAAGGTGCACTTCAAAATTTTATATAATAAAGTGGTCTTAAATATATAAAAAACCGTTGGTTTAGAGAGAGCTCCACAAGGACACGTCTCTCCTGCTTGATGGCTAGCTCCGCCCCCCAAGATCTACTTTTTTACCGCTACCCGGAAGTAAGCCGCATTCACACACGCTGCTAGTCCCAGACACGGATCTCCCAGTGCGGTAACGGAACACTCACGGTCCTCAAGGGGGTAACGTACTCGAACAAAACTAAAGCTTTAAAGCTTCTTACCTGCCTGTTTGTTATCACCAGTCTGCATTATTGGGCAAATCCTGTTATCTGCAATATCAGTTACAAACAAACAATGTGTGTCTGCGGAGTGTCTGAACTTGTATATATTTTAGGATGTGTGTGAATGCGTGAAGTAAAAGGAGATCATTCTGTTTCATTCCTGTTACTACCATTACTGATTAAGACCGTGTCAGTATTCTTACTCCATCTGTGGCTCTTATTTAGATATATATCGAACATATGATATATATCTTATTTATAAATCTTTATCATTATTAACACCTAAGTTTGTAGTTAATACCTAAATTCATCATATATCAAATGCCTCATGTTGTCTAATCAGGATACATAGAAGTTGTTTTCTGATTAGTTCAAAAAAGAGCAACAAGCTCTAATTTTAGGGCTAATCTTTATATAAAGTGCACAAATACTTGTTTTCTGAATTGTAAACCTCAACATACCACATAATAATCAGGCCCAAAAAAGACATTAAAATTCTTTTGATTCAATTCATTTACTGTTATGGATCCTAATGAAATAAAAAAGGAGTTTAATAATGTCTATCTCAAACTTGATTATTTAGCAAGAGCAGTGACTGAAGTACAGACTGAAAATGCAGCACTTAAAACAATAGTTAAAGATTATGTCTCACAAAAGCCTCATGATCCACCTGAACCTCATATTAATTATCCACAACCTTTCTCAGGGAAACGATCTGAGTTCAGGGAATTTAAGAATGCCTGTAACTTATTATTTTCTCTTAGACACAAGACTTATCACACTGAGCGAATTAAAGTATGTACTACAATATCTTTCTTACAAGGTGAACCAAGGACTTGGGCCAATAGGTTTTTTGAAAACAATAACCCTATCCTAGATTCATTACAGGATTTCTTTTCTGCTTTGACTAGTCTCTATCAAGACTCAAATACACAAATAAATGCTGAAACAAGATTGAGGTCTTTAAAACAAGGTAAGAGGAATGTAGAAGATTATACCACTGAGTTTCAGATGTGGGCGGACGACTCTCAGTGGAATGAAATCAGTTTAAAGAATCAATATCGCCTGGGTTTGTCTGAATCACTCAAAGATGAACTTTCCCATCTTGAGATCCCAGATACCCTTGAGGGTCTTATCAAATGAAGCACTTCTTTGGATCGACTTTTGAGAGAAAGGAGAGCAGAGAGGGCCTCTTATGATAACCCATCCAGGAAACCTTATCAAGTCACAACAAGTCATGATAGAGCTCATGGCAGTGCTACCCCTATGGAGATTGGAGTTCTTAGAGGACCTCTGCCACCAGAGGAAAAAATTAGAAGGAGGTTGGAAAATCTCTGTTTATACTGTGCTCAAAAGGAACATGCAGTATCCACTTGTCCTTTGTTGAAGAAACAAAAGAATGGTAAGGCAATAACCAATGACTTTATTTACAGCATTACAAATGATACACACATGACTTTGTCCATTTTTTTACAGTGGGACCAGAAAAACATCCAAACCAAGGCATTAATTGATTCGGGCGCTTCCGGCAATTATATTGATTCCACCTATGTAAATAAAAATAAAATACCAGTTATTTGCAAACAAAACCCTGTGTCCATTAAGTTAATAGATGGTTCATTCATAGAACAAGGGCCAATTACACATCATACTGTTCCCCTGCTTGTAACATCATCTCAGGGATACACCGAATATTTATCTTTCGATCTTATATCCATACATCAGCATACACTCATTCTAGGGTACCCTTGGTTGAAGAAACACAACCCAACCATAAATTGGGTTTCAAATAAGGTAACATTAGATTCTACCTTTTGCTCAAACACTTGTTACCCACATCAAACCATAGCGTCACTTGATAATGGTTTACCCTCATGTTATCAGGATTTGGCAGAGGTATTTAATTTAAAAGAGGCAGAAAACCTTCCACCCCATAGGGAATTTGACTGCCCTATCGATATAATACCTGGTTCCAAAATCCCACATGGTAAGATCTATCCTCTCTCTCAAGAGGAACTTCAATATATTAGAAATTACTTAGACGAAAATTTACGTAAGGGATTTATTTCTCATTCCACATCCCCTGCAGCTGCAGGAATGTTTCTAGTAAGAAACAAGGATGGTACCATAAGACCTATTATTGATTATCGGGCATTGAATAACATCACAATAAAAAACAGGTACCCCTTACCTCTAATACCTGAACTTTTGGAACGTCTAACTGGTGCAACTATTTACACCAAATTAGACTTAAAGGGAGCTTATAATTTGATTAGAATCAAGGAAGGTCATGAATGGAAAACGTCATTCAGGACCAGATATGGCCTTTTTCAATATAACGTAATGCCTTTCGGTCTGAGTAATGCCCCAGCAACTTTTCAGTTTTTTATAAACGAGATATTCCGTGACCTTATTGACGTTTGTGTCATAATATACTTAGATGACATCCTAATTTATTCTAGAACACCACAGGAACATGAAAAGCATGTACGCTGGGTACTAACTCGTTTAAAAGAACACAAATTATATGCTAAACTGGAAAAATGTTCTTTTCATGTCAAACAAATAAAATTCTTGGGTTATATCATCAGTCCCAACAAAATACAGATGGATCCGGAGAAGGTTTCAGCAATTTTGAATTGGCCTACTCCAACTTCAACAAAATCTGTACAACGATTCATTGGTTTTGCGAATTTTTATAGAAAGTTTATTAAGAATTTCTCTTCAATCGTTAAATCTTTAACAGCACTTACTAGTGAAAAACAAAGATTTAAGTGGACAGAATCCGCAACTCATGCTTTTAACAAGTTGAAAGAATATTTTACAACAGCTCCCATCCTAGCTATGCCAGACTTTGATTTAGAATTTATCCTTGAAGTCGATGCATCCGACTCAGGTATCGGTGCAGTATTATCACAACAAGATAAGAACAAGACTGAGATTCATCCTATTGCTTTCTATTCGAAAATGTTGACTAGCGCTGAGAAAAACTATAGCATAGGAGATAAAGAACTTCTAGCTATAAAACGTGCCCTAGACCACTGGAGGCATTTATTGGAAGGTTCCAAACTGCCTTTTAAGATTTATACAGATCATAAAAATCTTGAATTCTTAAAAACAAGTAAGACCTTGTCTGCACGGCAAGCAAGATGGTCAATATTATTTGATCGTTTCAATTTTCTCTTAACATACAGACCGGGACACTTGAATACCAAAGCCGATGCTCTCTCCAGACTACATGATCAAAACACTCAAGATCAAATCAACCAAATCATTCCAAAAGAAAAAATTATAGGTTTACTTACACCTTTAGAAGAAGAGGTATTAAAAGAATTAAAGCAAGAACCACCACATGGAATAGACTGTCAGAAAGATTCCAATACTGGTCTTTTTTACCATAAATATAAACTCTATATCCCCCAACAAATGAGATCTTCCATTCTTAAACAAACCCATGATGGGACCCTAGCGGGTCATCCAGGTATTTCTAAAACTATTGACCTAACCAGGAGAAATTATTGGTGGCCCCTCATGGATACTTATATAACAAATTACGTAAAACATTGTGATACCTGCGCCAGAAATAAGTTAGTACACAAAAGACCATCAGGTCTTTTATCTCCTCTGCCTATTCCTGACAAACCCTGGATTACCATATCAATGGACTTTATTGTCGAGTTACCTGAATCCCACCATTACAATACTATCTTAGTTGTCATTGACCATCTAACAATACTGGCTCATTACATTCCCCTAAAAGGTCTCCCAACAGCTTTCACAACAGCTCACGTTTTCCTAGACAACATAGTTCGCTTACATGGATTGCCTAAAGTTATTATAACTGACCGTGGTACTCAGTTTACCTCTAATTTTTGGAGATCTTTATGCAAGTTAATCAAGATTGATTCAAGATACTCGACTGCATTTCACCCCCAGACAAATGGTCTTACGGAGAGACTTAACCAAACTCTTGAGCAATACCTTCGTTGCTACATAACTCATCTCCAGGATGATTGGTCATCTTATTTACCTTTGGCGGAGTTCTGTTACAACAATACCACTTCTTCGTCAACTAAACTATCCCCATTCTTCGCTACTTACGGATATCATCCTACCACTATCTCTTTATCCTCTCAACAGGTGAACTCACCCTCTGCATTGGATTTTGCAACTACTGTGCAAGAAAGGCTGGACGTCTTGAAAAAACATCTCTCAGAAGCTAAAGATTATCAGAAAAGGTTGTATGATACCCATCACACAGCCAGTCCTTCATATCAAATTGGAGATTTAGTTCTACTCTCGACAAAAAACTTAAGCTTTCTGTTCCTAGTAAAAAACTTGCAAATCAGTACTTGGGTCCTTTTAAGGTGTCTAAAATAATCAACCTCAATGCTGTGAGATTGGAGCTCCCTCAGGATTTTAAAATTCACCCCTCTTTCCATGTCTCTTTGTTGAAGCCATATCTCCCATCACCTCAGTCCCTCTCCTTGTCTCGACCACCTCCGATCCTCATTGATGATCGAGAAGAGTATGAAGTCGAAGCTGTGTTGGATTCCAGGATCCATAGGCGGAGGTTGGAGTACCTTGTGAAATGGAAGGGTTATGGTTCGGAGGATAACTCTTGGCAACTCCATTCTGATCTTCGCACTCCTCGTCTCTTGCAAAATTTTCATCGCCGCTACCCTGAGAAACCTAGCTTGGAATCCCCTGGGGTGCTTCCTTGAAGGGGGGGAGATGTGGTATACCTTTAACTCTAACCCCTCCTATGTGGTCTCCTCCCTATTTAAGGACTACCTGTAACATTCATTCACTGCCTGATTATTGAAGTCATACCTACTCTGTTGTAACTATTCTTATTTCAGGTCTCCTATCACTTGAATCCTGAGCAAAGTAACAGTACCAATATTTACTTTTGCTACCTTTGAATCTCTTATCTTCTTGTCGCAACTTTGTTATTATCAAGCTTGGATCATTGAACGGCCGGATCTACTTTTTTACCGCTACCCGGAAGTAAGCCGCATTCACACACGCTGCTAGTCCCAGACACGGATCTCCCAGTGCGGTAACGGAACACTCACGGTCCTCAAGGGGGTAACGTACTCAAACAAAACTAAAGATTTTAAGCTTCTTACCTGCCTGTTTGTTATCACCAGTCTGCATTATTGGGCAAATCCTGTTATCTGCAATATCAGTTACAAACAAACAATGTGTGTCTGCGGAGTGTCTGTACTTGTATAAATTTTAGGATGTGTGTGAATGCGTGAAGTAAAAGGAGATCATTCTGTTTCATTCCTGTTACTACCATTACTGATTAAGACCGTGTCAGTATTCTTACTCCATCTGTGGCTCTTATTTAGATATATATTGAACATATGATATATATCTTATTTATAAATCTTTATCATTATTAACACCTAAGTTTGTAGTTAATACCTAAATTCATCATATATCAAATGCCTCATGTTGTCTAATCAGGATACATAGAAGTTGTTTTCTGATTAGTTCAAAAAAGAGCAACAAGCTCTAATTTTAGGGCTAATCTTTATATAAAGTGCACAAATACTTGTTTTCTGAGTTGTAAACCTCAACATACCACAATTCCATACAAAGCAATGTTTGTCGTGTGTCTGGGTATGATACAGGGGTACCAATGAGGAATGTTATGTTCATAACAATGATAATATTGTGACTGAGCAGAATTTGAGCATGTAGCCAGTTAATCATATGTATGTGTACAGACAGAATGTTAATACCCCAATTATTCCTGTTGCAAATCCACACACAGTTTATATGCATAATGGTGAGGTTCTAAATGTGATCAGCCAGAATGTGAGTGTGCAAGATGCTCCTATATCTGTTTCTGAAGCTGGGGTTGGGAATGTTGGTGAACAGGGAGCAGGTGGTTCTCTCAGGCCACACTCTGGGGGATCAGTTCCTATGCCGGTGCAGACAGCAGCAGCAACAGAGGTTCCTACTACATCTGCCACTGGGAACGGTGAGTCAACTACATCTAAACACCCTAGGGAACACTTATCAGACTCATCCACTAATGACTCTGACTTAGATAGCGACACGTCTTTAGGACTAAAATCCAAAGGGCAAAAGCGTATGTATAAAATGCTTAAAGAGCTGAGTCAGGTCAGTTGCCCAATTTTTTTGCTTCATGGTCATCTGAAGCAGAAGTTGGTAAGGAGAATTCAGGAGGGTTGATATGTAAACATTTTTGAACTCTCTCTTGAAGCGCATAGGCAGAAGGAGAAAAGTGCGGACGGAACCGGGCTGAAACAAGTTAAGAGACCTCAAACATTAGACAAGTGGCTCAAATGCTTCAGGATCCTCTCGTCATGCTATTTAGACAAATACCCAGATCAGGGACAGGCGTTGCTGAAGCATGCTGACACCATACACTGGATTTATCAACATAATAAAGACGGTGTGGAGGGATTATGACTCAAACTTTAGGAGAAAAATGGCCGGGAATTCTTCCCTAATGTTTGGGTCCCAGGAAATGCATTTGTGGTCCCGTTTAGGTGCTGAAAGATCTCCTTCGCCACCGCCAGCTAGTAGAAGCATGGGGCGCTGTTTCAGAGCAAGAATAGGCGTAAGGGCCGGGAGTGCTGGGCTATCAGGAAAAAAGGTGTGAGAAAGGCACCGCCTGTCTTTATTGGCACATATGCAAGTTCTGCGGGGCATTTCATTCAGGAACAGATTGCTCAAGGAGAAAAGAATCTAGCGTGGATAAATCAATAGCCCGTCAACCTCCTACAGCTAAGGGCGCCCACCCTGGTGAGGGTGGATGCTCTTGAGCTATGGTTGCGCACATACCCAGACCATCAAGTAGATCGCTTGCTCTTGGCAGGATTTAGGGATGGATTTGTGATCCCAAACAGTAAATCTGTCATCGGTTCTCACAACCATCATAATTTGAAATTCGCTTACCTGCACCCAGGAGTGGTTAGGGATAAACTAGCACAGGAAATATCTTTGGGAAGAGTAGTTGGCCCCTTTAGCGTCCCTCCTTTTCCTAACTTGGTTATCTCCCCTCTGGGAGTTGTACCAAAGAAGCAACCAGGGAAGTTTCAGCTGATTCAGCACCTTTCCTACCCCAAGGGAAACTCAGTCAATGATGCAATTGATCCTGAGCTCAGCACGGTCCACTACCAGTCATTCGATAAGGCACTTGACTTGGTCCGTGAGTTTGGGAAAGTCCTTTCCCCTTATGGGATGTAAATTTGAGGGTAACTATTACATTGATCAATGCTTACCTATGGGTTGCACCATTTCATGCTCCTTTTTTTTTTTTGTTCAAATAATTTTTATTGAAAATTGGTACAATGACAAATGTTATAACTTACATTATCATGACATCAAAATATCAACATAATATATTGTGTGATGGATGTTGTTTTGTTCTGTCAAAGACCAAGTCTTCTTGGGTATTTTCGAAGCTATTAGTAACAGTGGTGTTTGTAGATATTGTTATCCAAGTAGGAATACAGTCGCCAAGAGAGGCAGAGATAAGAAAAGGATAGTGGGATTAGGGAAGATGGGGAGGGGTAAGCGACCTTGCTGGGTAATCTGTTATGACCATTTATTCAAAGGAGGATTATTGGAGATTTTAAGAGTTTTGTTCCCATAAGAATTGAATGTTTAATATTGTGTCCGGTTTACCCTGATAACAATAGTGCATTTTCTCTAGAGTAAGGACATGTGTAACCTCAGATCTCCATTGTGCAATAGTGGGTTTGTCTTGCGTTTTCCATAGTCTAGGTATTAATCGTTTTGCACAGGTTATCATTAAGAGTAAAAGTTTCTTGCGATAGAGACATGTAAGTTTTGGAATATGATTGAGAAGAACTATCTGTGGCGATAATACAATGTCTGTACCTAGGGTTTTGTTTATGTGTCTTTCTATCTGGGGCCAGTAGTCTCCCAAGTTTGGGCATGTCCACCAAATGTGTGTGAAGGTACCCACATCACCACATCTCCTCCAGCAACTGGATGAAGCTGTGGGGTAAATGACTCGTATTTGCTGAGGGGTTAAGTACCACCTGGCTAGTATTTAATAGTTTAGTTCAGACATGATTAGTGAGGTGGAAGAGGAGTGGGTATGGCGAAAACCCACGTTTCCAGGATTCAGGATCTATCTCAGTGTGTAGTTCGTCAGACCATCTCACTAGGTATGTCGGGCGTTTCTCAGGAAAGGATCCTCTAAGGATTTTATATGTTTGTGAGAGGTGAGCTCTCATATTTTTCGGGTTGGTGCACAACTGTTCAAATTTAGTCATTGGTCTTAGGATTTCTACTCTGTGGGGGCTATGGTTAATCGCATGCTTAATTTGTAAATATGCGTACCAATTGTGGAATGGTGGTCCTAGTTCTTCATTAAGTGAAAGTCTGTCTTTTACACCTTCAGGAGTAGTTATTAAGTATATTGGTAGATTTAACAGGAGTCTGTTGTCATTGACATGAGTGTGTAAGCTATGTTTTAAAAATATATGATATTGCAGGATAGGGGTTAGGGGGGATATTGGTGTTGATATTCCTTTTGAATGTGTGATCAACTCGTCCCATATTGCTAGGGTAGTTTTAATATATTCATTGTGTTGTATCATGTGGGGCCTAGAGTCTTTAGGAATCCAGGGCATATATCTCATGTGATTAGTTTGTGATAAATAGCTCTCTATTTGTATCCATACATTTGAGGGTGTGGAGTGGTTCCATGCCACTATCCTAGTTAGGTGTGTCGCTTTGTAGTAGTTCGCTAAATTGGGGACATTTAGGCCTCCAACTTCTTTACTAAGGTATAATGTGTGCTGGGCTATTCTTGGGCGTTTATATGACCAGATAAAGGAATTTATCATCTTTTGTTGAGCTTGAAGGTAGGATTTAGGTATAGTCATAGGAAGGGTTTGGAATAAATACAGGTATTTGGGTATTATCATCATTTTCACCGTATTTATCCGACCTAACCATGATAGATGTCCTTGTTTATGCCATGAGTCTAGTAAGCTCTTAATGCTATTGTGGAGGGCAGTGTAGTTATCAGAGAATAGGTTGTGTGTGTCTTTGGGAATCACCAAGCCCAAGTATTTAAGTCTATCCGTCAATGCAAAATTTGTTAGTTGTGATATGGACTGTATTTCATCGGCTGTTAGATTAATTGGTATCAGTCCCGACTTTTCCATATTAATGGAGAAGTTGGATATTGTTTTATATCGTTCTAGTGTGTCTATGAGGGCTGGTAGGGAATCGTTTGGAGACTGTAGTGTGAGGATCACATCGTCAGTAAACAGAAGGCATTTCTGAGTAATACTACCAAATTTTAAACCTTGAATATATGGATTTTCTCTAATTTGTATCGCCAGGATTTCCACCGTAAGGGCAAATAACAGTGGGGAGAGCGGGCATCCTTGGCAGGTGCCATTAGAAATAGGGAAAGGCTGTGAGATGGTGTTGTTTATTCTGACTTTGGCATTTGGATTGTGGTATAAGGCCTGTATTCTAGTGATAAATTTTTCTGAAAAGCCAAATTTTGACAGGGCGGACCACATAAATTGCCAGTCCACCCTGTCAAAGGCCTTCTCAGCATCGGTGGAGAGCAAAATTAATGGTATATTGCTATGGGCTGCATGGTGAATTGAGTGGAGCAATCTTATGGTATTATCTTTCGCCTCCCGTCCTTTAATAAAGCCCACTTGATCAGGATGTATTATATCGGGTAATATCATGCTAAGACGATTAGCTAAAATTTTCGCATAAATTTTTATATCTATGTTTATGAGTGAGATCGGTCTATAGTTTCCTACTGTGTCTCTGGGTTTGCCTGGTTTTGGGACAACTGTAATCATTGCCTCTAAAAGTGAGCTAGGAAGAGTAATTCCACAATCTATTTCTGTATAAAGTGATAGAAGATGAGGACTAACTTGTTGCTGCAAAAGTTGGTAGAACTTTGTGGTAAGGCCATCTGGGCCCGGTGATTTGCCATTAGGCAGGGATTGTATTACTAAAATAATATCACGATGGGTGATAGGGGAATCTAGTAATTGTTTGTTCTCGTCAGTAATGATCGGTGTATCTATAGCGGCCAGAAATGTCCGTAAGGCCTCTGTTTTGTCTACTGTTGCAGTATCTTGTATATTGTATAAATTTGTGTAATAAGAGACAAATGCTTTGGTGATTTCTTCATTTGTATGAGTGTTCCTCCCTGTGTGATCTCTGATTGTTTTAATAAAATTGGAGATTCTTCGTTTTTTGAGGGATCTGGCTAGTAATCGACCCGCTTTATTACTTTCTACAAAGAACTTGGACTTAGTAGTCATCGCTCTCATATGGGCTTTCTGTATAAGGAAATTATTAAGGTTTTCTCTTGCCTTTGTTAAATTAATAAGGTTAGGGGCTGAGGTAGGGTCTGCTCTAAGTGCCGCCTCACAAGTAGATAATTCTCCAGTCAGAGTGTTGTATTGGGCCGTATGTTTTTTACGTTGTTGGGCATTGTGTTTTATGATAACTCCGCGAATGAAACATTTGTAAGCCTCCCAATTATTTGCTATGGATATATCCTCAGGTTTGTTTAATAAAAAATATTCATCTGTGTGTTTTCTGATGTCTTCTACTGTTTCATGGTCAGTAAGTAAGTGGTCATTTAGTCTCCAGTTAAATGTGTAGAGACCATGCTATGGTCTGACCATGGAGTATGGGTAATCTTTGAATAAATGAGAGATGAGAGGAGGGTTTGATCGCATAGGATATAATCTAATCTGGAGTAGGAGTGTTTTGGATGCGAGAAAAAAGTGTAGTCTCTCTTATCTACATGTACAATCCTCCAAGTATCAAAGAGGTTAATGTTTTGCAGAGCTGTGTAGTTAGCTTTGAGGGTGTTGTTCCGTAGATAGGATCTCCCAGTCGATGTATCTAATGTTGGATTTAAAGGGAAGTTGAGATCCCCCTCAACAATAATCAGGCCTTTAGCTGCATCTAGTATTAAGTTGATGAGAGGTTTATAGAAATGTGGGGTAGGTTTGTTCGGAGCATAAATGTTGACTAAAGTTACTGGGGCTCCATAGCACAGGCCCACTAGGATCAAAATTCTACCTTCTTTGTCAGAGTGTTTGTGTAATAATTCAAAGTAAAAATTTCGCCTAAATGAAATGCAGACTCCATTT